>NC_091286.1:314758198-315099270 GCF_032444005.1 Ranitomeya imitator | reverse complement strand
AAACTAAAGTCGTCTGCAAAATGCTTTTGAACAATTGCTTTTGCTACTGACATCGATGTACATGTATGTAGTGTCTCAGATGTCATAATTTAGACTATAAACTGTTGTTTCTTAACCCATTACTTCCAGCTGATGGAATAGTATGTCTGCTGGCAGTATTCCCCGCTTTGAGGTGGGCTCCTGAAGCAGGGCCGGCGTCAGCACCCGGCGCACCGGGCAAATGCCGGGGCCCTGGGGAGAGAGGGGGGCCCACTCACGCTGTCATAGATACAGCTGGGAGAGCAGAGCAGGAGAACATGCTCTCTCCGCCCACAAAGTCACTGCTGGCTGCGTTCTCTTAACCCCTATGTGCCAGCTCTGACACAAGCATCTTCTCACTCAGTCCGTGCAGCCAGGCAGGCACACATAGGGGTTAAGAGAAGGCAGCCAGTGTGACATTGTTTGTGGGCGGAGAGAGCACGTTCTCTGCTCTGATCTCCGCCCCTGGCTGGCTGCCGTGCTGCTGAAGTTATGAGGCAGATTCAGAAGGAGCTCCTAGTCCTACCAGTGCTTGAGTGAGTGGCGCTGCTATATACTACGTGGGCTGCGCTGCTATATACTACGTGGGCTGCGCTGCTATATACTACGTGGGCTGCGCTGCTATATACTACGTGGGCTGCGCTGCTATATACTACGTGGGCTGCGCTGCTATATAATATGTGGGCTGCTATATACTACGTGGGCTGCGCTGCTATATACTACGTGGGCTGCACTGCTATATACTATGTGGGCTGCTATATACTACATGGGCTGCGCTGCTATATACTACGGTGGCTGCGCTGCTATATACTACGTGGGCTGCGCTGCTATATACTACGTGGGCTGCGCTGCTATATACTACGTGGGCTGCGCTGCTATATACTACGTGGGCTGTGCTATATACTACATGGGCTGCTATATGCTACGTGGGCTGCTATATACTACATGGGCTGCTATATGCTACATGGGCTGCTATATACTACGTGGGCTGCTATATACTACGTGGGCAGTGTTATATACTACATGGCTGTGTTTATATGCGATCATGAATCGGGGTATGTGTTAAAGGGGGGCCCACTGAGACTCTTTCGCCCGGGGCCCTCAAAAACCTGGAGCCGGCCCTGTCCTGAAGTGAGCCCACCTCAAAGCCGCGACATGTCAGCAGTTTTAAAAGCTGACATGTACCTGCAATAGGTGCGGGCAGAATTGCAATCTGCCCACGCCTGTTAAGTAGTTAAATGGGGCTGTCCAACTCTGACAGCAGGTATTTAAATGCACTTCCAGATGCCGGTCCAGAAATGCGCGCAGCGACGACCCCGTCACGTAATCGGGGGGTCATCCCTGCCTTGCCATCAGAACCAGAGGTCTCCTCGAGACCTCTATGGTTGTTGATTGCAGATTGCTATGAGCGCCACCCTGTGGTCAGCGCCCATGGCAAGCCTGTAATTCTGCTGCCTATAGGTGATCTGAGCATCACCTCTATGTAGGAGAGGCGTCGCGATATGGAGACTATTGAAGCATGCCAAAAGTAAAAAAATAAAGTGTTTCAAAGTATAAAAAAATTAAAAAACCCCATAAAAGTTCAAATCACCCCCCTTTCGCCCCATTCAAAATAAACCAATAAAAAAAAATCAAAATACACATATTTGGTATCGCTGCATTCAGAATCGCCCGATCAATAAAAGAAAGAATTAACATGATCGCTAAACGGCGTAGCAAAAAAAATCAAAATGCCAAAATTACATTTTTTGGTAGCTGCAACATTGCATTAAAATGCAATAATGGGCAATCAATAAAACGTATCTGCACAAATGTGGTATCATTAAAAACGTCAGCTCATCCTGCAAAAAATAAGCCCTCAAACAGCCATATTGACGGAAAAATAAATTAGTTATGGCTCTGGAAAGAAGGGGAGCGAAAAACGAAAACGAAAAATAGAAAAAAGCTCCGGTCATGAAGGGGTTAAAAACCTTACGTGATAAAGACTTTTGGAGCACATATTCGTGTTCATCATATCGAAATCTATAAGATACAATGCAATGTTCTCAGGGGACAAGAACCTCCCTGAAATTTGTTGCGCAGTGTTATATACGGTACTAAGTTAACATGTCTTTTGATCAAAAAAATGCGAAAGCCACTACTTCACGGATAGCGTAATTGGCACAGTCCTAACTCTAATATTAATTACCGTTTGTCAAGTGACATGCATATGGGTAAGGACTGAGAACGACTGGGCCAACTAGTGGACACACATTCATGGGAGACCACATCAATATAATGCTTAGCTCAAAGGAAAGGAAAGCCACACCTTTTATATGCACATTATAAAAAAATTAAAAATATGTTAATTTAGTACCGCATATTATTAGAGTATTTAAGTCTTTGTTTTTTTCTGTTCAGTGGCTAGTGTGATTATGCGCTTGTAAGCTGCATTCACACCAGTTTAGTAGTAACATAGTAACATAGTAACATAGTTAGTAAGGCCGAAAAAAGACATTTGTCCATCCAGTTCAGCCTATATTCCATCATAATAAATACCCAGATCTACGTCCTTCTACAGAACCTAATAATTGTATGATACAATATTGTTCTGCTCCAGGAAGACATCCAGGCCTCTCTTGAACCCCTCGACTGAGTTCGCCATCACCACCTCCTCAGGCAAGCAATTCCAGATTCTCACTGCCCTAACAGTAAAGAATCCTCTTCTATGTTGGTGGAAAAACCTTCTCTCCTCCAGACGCAAAGAATGCCCCCTTGTGCCCGTCACCTTCCTTGGTATAAACAGATCCTCAGTGAGATATTTGTATTGTCCCCTTATATACTTATACATGGTTATTAGATCGCCCCTCAGTCGTCTTTTTTCTAGACTAAATAATCCTAATTTCGCTAATCTATCTGGGTATTGTAGTTCTCCCATCCCCTTTATTAATTTTGTTGCCCTCCTTTGTACTCTCTCTAGTTCCATTATATCCTTCCTGAGCACCGGTGCCCAAAACTGGACACAGTACTCCATGTGCGGTCTAACTAGGGATTTGTACAGAGGCAGTATAATGCTCTCATCATGTGTATCCAGACCTCTTTTAATGCACCCCATGATCCTGTTTGCCTTGGCAGCTGCTGCCTGGCACTGGCTGCTCCAGGTAAGTTTATCATTAACTAGGATCCCCAAGTCCTTCTCCCTGTCAGATTTACCCAGTGGTTTCCCGTTCAGTGTGTAATGGTGATATTGATTCCCTCTTCCCATGTGTATAACCTTACATTTATCATTGTTAAACCTCATCTGCCACCTTTCAGCCCAAGTTTCCAACTTATCCAGATCCATCTGTAGCAGAATACTATCTTCTCTTGTATTAACTGCTTTACATAGTTTTGTATCATCTGCAAATATCGATATTTTACTGTGTAAACCTTCTACCAGATCATTAATGAATATGTTGAAGAGAACAGGTCCCAATACCGACCCCTGCGGTACCCCACTGGTCACAGCGACCCAGTTAGAGACTATACCATTTATAACCACCCTCTGCTTTCTATCACTAAGCCAGTTACTAACCCATTTACACACATTTTCCCCCAGACCAAGCATTCTCATTTTGTGTACCAACCTCTTGTGCGGCACGGTATCAAACGCTTTGGAAAAATCGAGATATACCACGTCCAATGACTCACCGTGGTCCAGCCTATAGCTTACCTCTTCATAAAAACTGATTAGATTGGTTTGACAGGAGCGATTTCTCATAAACCCATGCTGATATGGAGTTAAACAGTTATTCTCATTGAGATAATCCAGAATAACATCCCTCAGAAACCCTTCAAATATTTTACCAACAATAGAGGTTAGACTTACTGGCCTATAATTTCCAGGTTCACTTTTAGAGCCCTTTTTGAATATTGGCACCACATTTGCTATGCGCCAGTCCTGCGGAACAGACCCTGTCGCTATAGAGTCACTAAAAATAAGAAATAATGGTTTATCTATTACATTACTTAGTTCTCTTAGTACTCGTGGGTGTATGCCATCCGGACCCGGAGATTTATCTATTTTAATCTTATTTAGCCGGTTTCGCACCTCTTCTTGGGTTAGATTGGTGACCGTAATATAGGGTTTCCATTGTTTCTTGGGATTTCACCTAGCATTTCATTTTCCACCGTGAATACCGTGGAGAAGAAGGTGTTTAATATGTTAGCTTTTTCCTCGTCATCTACAACCATTCTTTCCTCACTATTTTTTAAGGGGCCTACATTTTCAGTTTTTATTCTTTTACTATTGATATAGTTGAAGAACAGTTTGGGATTAGTTTTACTCTCCTTAGCAATGTGCTTCTCTGTTTCCTTTTTGGCAGCTTTAATTAGTTTTTTAGATAAAGTATTTTTCTCCCTATAGTTTTTTAGAGCTTCAATGGTGCCATCCTGCTTTAGTAGTGCAAATGCTTTCTTTTTACTGTTAATTGCCTGTCTTACTTCTTTGTTTAGCCACATTGGGTTTTTCCTATTTCTAGTCCTTTTATTCCCACAAGGTATAAACCGCTTACACTGCCTATTTAGGATGTTCTTAAACATTTCCCATTTATTATCTGTATTCTTATTTCTGAGGATATTATATATTTTTTGAGTCCAGAGTTACTGTGCTACCTCATTATCATCAACAGATCCCTTGGGGATTACATCTGAATCACGTAACTCAGAGATTTAGATGGAAACCCCGATGTAAGTGCACATATGCATATGTAAAATGTTCCTAACAGAAGCTTCAACTCAATCCATAAAAAAAACATGTCCCAACTTAGGTCCCTCATATGTTAACAGAAATATAGGGACTTCCACGTTACTGGTATGCAAAGGCTCTGGAAAAGAAAAATGGCTCCTCACCCTTCAACAGTAATTCAGCAAATTCTGCGCTACCAAATCCAAATGCCCCCTCTCTTCATAGCCCCAGAATGCCTAAACCACATATAACGTCCACATGTTTGGCATTTCTGATGCAGTGAGTGCACGCCTAATTTATGTGTGCATGTCTCCAGAAGAATGAGGTGGGCATAAGGTACTGGCCACCATAAAGTATTAGTCACTACAGCGTACTGGTCACTACAACGTACTGGTCACTACAACGGCAATTTGCAATTTTCACTCGTCAACATTCATTGGTGCTTGTTTCTGGAAAACACCCATGAAGTTAAAATCATTACTACACCTGTAGATACGAGAAATTCCCAAAGGGGTATAATTCACAAAATGTGGTCACTTGAGGAAGGAATTCTGCTCTTCTAGCGTTAGAGGCACTGCTCAATGGTATAAAATTCTATGACAGACCGGTGGTGTCAATATGATCACTGCACCCCTAGATGAATTAATTGAGAGGTGTAGTTCATCAAATTGGGTTTCTGCTGTTCTGGCAACTCAGGGACTCTCCCAGTGGGTCATGGCAGTCACAAACCATAACAGTAAAATCTGCACTATAGTATGGTGCTCCTTCTCTTCTGAGCTATGCACTGCGCCTAAAAAATATTTCCAGATTACATGTAGGGTATTGGCGCACTCAGGAGAAAATGGACCTCAGTTTGTTGTAAAAAATTTTCCTATTATCTCTTAGAAAAAGTAAAACCTTGGGGCTAAAACAACATTTTAGTGGTTAAAATGTACTTTATTCTTTCTTCAACGCTCAGTGGTATAAAATTCTGTGAGGCACATGTGGTGTCAATATGATATCTGCAACTCAAGATTAATCCATTTGTGGGTATAGTATTTAAAATGAGTTCACATATGGGGGGTTTCTGTTGTTCTGGCACCTCAGGGGCTCTGCCAATGTGACATGGCACCCTCAAACCATTCCAGCAAAGTTTGAACTCCAACATGGCACTACTTCCCTTCTAAGCTTTGCACTGTACCTCAAAAGTAGTATTTCCCCACATATGGAGTATCATTGTACTCAGTAGAAATTGCACAACAAATTGTATGGTGCAATTTCTCCTGTATCCTTGTGAAAATAAAAAAATTGGGGCTAAAAACATTTTTGTAAGGAAAATGTGATTTTTTTTAAATTTTCATGGCTCAATGTTATACATCCCTTTAGGGGTCTAGTTTCCAATAAGGGGTCACTTGTGTGGGTTTCCACTGTTTAGGCACATCAGGGGTCTCAAAACAGGACATAGCATATGATAGTGATTGCAGCAAATTTTACATTCTAAAAGTCAAATGACTTTCCTTCCGTTCTGAGCCCTGCCGTGCGCCCAAACAGTAGTTTTCTCCCACATAAGAGGTATTGGTGTACTGAGGAGAAATTGCACAACAAATTGTATGGTGCATTTTCTCATTCTACCCTTATGAATATGCAAAATTTTTGGCTAAAAAAACATTTTTGTAGGAAAATGTGATTTTTTTTTATTTTCACAGCTCAACATTATAAACTTCTGTGAAGCACCTGGGGGTTCAAGATGCCCACCGCACATCTAAATATATTCCTTGAGGGGTCTAGTTTAAAAAATGGGGTCACTTGTGGGGATTTCCACTGTATAGGCACATCAGGGGCTCTCCAAACGGGACATGGCATCCACTAATGATTCCAGCAAATTTTGCGTTTAAAAAGTCAAATGGGGCTCCTTCCCTTCCACCCAAACAGTGGTTTCCCCACTGATACATATGGGGTATCATAGAATCATAGAATGGAAGAGTTGGAAGGGACCTCCTGAGTCATCTGGTCTGACCCCCTGCAGAAAGCAGGATTCACTAAATCATCCCAGATAAATGTCTGTTCAGCATGCTAAGAAGAAATAGCACAACAAATTTTGGGGTCAATTTTTTCCTGTTAAAACATTTTAGGTAACATTTTTGGCAAAAAAAAGTTAAATGTTCATTTTTTCCATATTCCAAAAATTCCTGTGAAGCACCTGAAGCACAATCTTCTTGAATGCGATTTTGAGCACCTTGAGGGGTGCAGTTTTTAGAATGGTGTCACTTTTCAGTATTTTCTATCATATAGACCCCTGAAAGTCACTTCAAATATAATTTGGTCCCTAAAAAATGGTTTTGTAAATTTTGTTGAAAAAAATTAGAAATCGCTGCTCAACTTTTAACCCTTACAACTTCTTAAGAATAAAAAAATTGTTTAAAAAATTGTGCTGATGTAAATTAGACATGTGGGAAGTGTTATTTATTACATATTTTCTGTAACATCTCTCTGATTTAAGGGCATAAGAATAAAAAATGTGAAAAATGCAAAATCTTCCAAATTTCAGTTTTTTTGCCAAAAATAAGCGGAAGTCATATTGAAGAAATTTTACCACTATCTTGAAGTCCAAATATGTCATGAAAAAACATTCTCAGAATCTGGCCGGAGTCACACACAGTGTATAAAAAATCTGTCCGATTTTGTCTGCTGAGAATTGCACAAATGTTCTCCGTATGGTACCTCATCCGTGTGCGATGCGATGATGCGATTTTTTTCTCAAAAAACTATCCGTGTGTCATCCGTATTTCATCCGTATGGCGAGATTTTCTCCCACACTTGCAAAATGTGCAAATGAAGGATCCCGGGCCTGAAAATCACTACAAAATTAATATTGGACCCTATTTATTGGCTCAGTTACAAGTCCCCTCCTCCTTGCTTGGCTTGAGAGTTTTTGCTTGTGTATTTTGTGAGCTGATTTGTCTGCAACATGTCATATAGGCTAACCTTTAACCACACAGAACAGGTGCTTTTACACTGGGCTTTTTCACAGCATTTTGGGGCACCTTACCCAGTGATTGTGGATCCGAGGAGGCGGAGAAGAATGTGGGTCCATCCACTTATGAGGAAACGGGTGTCAAAAGGCCATTTTCATCGTCTCTACACTTCACTCCACAGCCATACAGACAAATTTTACCAATGTACTCGGATGAGCCTGGCCACTTTTGATATTCTTCTTGAGACTTTGCAGCCTGGTATCACCTATAAGGATACCTTGATGCGCAAGGCTATTTCCGCTGAGGAGCGGCTTCTACTTATTTTACGGTATGTTCAAAAACTGTATGTTTCGTATGTATTTGATGTATTTTATACACATACATTGTTTTTTTTTGCGGCTTATTTTAAAATTTTAAAATAAGATGATTATGCCTTTCATATTACTTGCTCATTGTATTTATGTTATGTTCCCTAGGCATTGTATACCTGCTGTAACTTGTTGAGGCAGGGCTTAGTTTGCACTCTCCATTGTAAATGTTATGTTGGCGTAACCTTTGTATGATGATGGCTGGATATGTCCTAAAACTTTTTTTTTTTCTTCTAGCTTTCTAGCAACTGGCCTGTCCTATGCGGCACTACATTTGGAGTTCCTAATTGGAAAATCAACAATTTCAGGCATTGTACAGGCTACATGCTCACAAATTTGGTCACGATTGCATTAGTCGGTCATGCCTGAGCCAAAACAGCAAGACTGGCTGCATATTGCCCGTGGGTTTGAGGAGATATGCCAGTTTCCTAACTGTATTGGTGCCCTGGATGGCAAGCACATCCGTGTCCAGAAACCACCCAACTTTGACTCACAATATTATAATTTTAAAGAATACTTTTTGGTGGTGCTGTTGGCTCTGGTCGACAGCGCATACATGTTTCGAATAGTTAATATTGGGGCCTATGGTCGAACCAGAGACTCACAAGTGTTCCATACTTCCATTATGGGTCATCGTATGCGCAGTAATCAGTTGCACCTCCCACCCCCACGGCAGCTTCCACAGTCTAATCTTGAAGCTGTCCCTTATGTAATGGTTGGTGATGAGGCCTTCCAATTATCTAGGAACTTCATGAGGCCCTATCCGTGCCGAACCCTGGTTCACATTGCATTCCTGGCATTCGTTAGATGGACTACATAGTCCAGTAACGCCGCCATTGAATGCAATTTCGGACGCATCGCTAGCGCACGCCCACAATGGGCGTGCGCTAGCCATGTTCCATCATTGAGTGACGGACCCCGAGACGCGGGCTGCTAGCGGGCTGCCATAACGGCACTTGCATTAACAGCAGCCCATTAACGTATGTGTTTAACGGGCTGCTATTAACACAATGTGAACCCAGCCTAACTTCCGCCTTTCCAGTGCCCGACACCTGGTGGAGTTTGCCTTTGGGATTCTGAGTGCAAAATGGCGTGTTCTACAGTCGGCAATACAATTAAGTGAAGAAAATGTGAATCCATTTATCAAATCATGTGTTGTTCTTCACAACTTCATAAGAATTCACGACTGTAGTGCAAATGTTGGTGATGATTTTGACAATGCAAATAATGTCCAGGCTCCTTCACATGGACATCAGGCCTGTCGTCCACCGTCTGGATAGAAAGTGCGGGATGTCTTTACAAACTATTTTGTATCTCCAGAAGGATCTATTCCGTTGCAAGAGAATGCAGTGTACATGTTATAATTCTTTTTGGTTATGTGTGTAAAATAAACTGATGTTACCTTTTAAAAATGTGTTTTTTGTGAAAAATGTGTTAACTACATTGATATAAACATCATCTATATATCTGAAAATAAAGACTCTTAAGTAACTCACTTTACTGACAATGTTTGTATGTCATAATAACCATATTCACAACATATGGAAGTTATGGGCACTTTTATCATGCCTCAAACCATTTTTTTTTTAATTTAAACCAATTAAAAAAAAAAGAACCATAAAAACAATCACAAGAAACATTACAAATTTATGTATGAAGGTGGGGGAGATGGCGGCGCAGCATCCTGAGTGTTTTGGCTACTTTGTGTGCCCAATTGGCCATAAGCCTGAGTGGTTCCTAAGGCTGCATGATGGAGCATGGAAGGGACAGGTTGTGGGACATGCTGGTACTGAGCATGTTGGTAATGGCGAAGATAATAATCCTGGATATTTGCAGTACCCATTTGTGGATACACACCAGAATGTCCATGTTGATGTACCCATGTGGTGGCCACTGTCCTACACTGGGTATGTTAAAGTGGTAAAGTGAAGCTGGTGGCATGATTTGGCCATGTTGTGGCCGATGTTGTATTCTGCCTTCAGGTCTTTGTGGGGAAGGACTCCTTGTGGGAGGGGGGGCATTATCAGATCTAGTGTTCTCCTCTAGTTGTGCTGCCAAATGGAGAATGTTATGCCTTGAAAGTTGCCATCTTTCAAGGTAAGACAATATTGGAATGGGGTTATTGGGTGGGGTGCAAGCATCTATAACTATTTGAAGGTCACCTCTGGCCCGCAGTCTCACTTCTCTGGGGATTGTGTGGAGATAGCGTGCCAGACTCCGTGCATACGCCTCTTCTCCGTAATCATTTGCAGTGCGGGATAGGTAGTTCAATACCCCAGTATCCACTTGCTGTTTGGTTCCAGTGGTGGAAAGCTCCCTCCTGCGGCGGCCACGGCGTGACACTACTGCAGGCTGTGGTGAAGCATCAAGTGGGAGTGTTGGGCTGCTAATGGGCCCATGATCCTCCTGTTCTTCATTTGGCTCCTGTTCCGCAGAAGCCCGTGCTGGTGGTGGTTGTTGCTGACTAGTTGACGGTTGGGAAGATGCTTCAGCCTGTTCTTCCCCTTCATCAACTGGGTTGTTTTGGACCTCCGAATCTGAGCCAGTTTCACGCTCAGTTAGATTTGATTCTGTGCTGTTTTTCATATTAATGTAAAAAAAAAAAAAATTAGTTCATAATGTAACATCACGTGACAAATGGGTGGTTTGCTGACTCAAGCACTTATGGACGGAGATCAAGAACTGGAGCCAGAAAATTTAAATGATCAAAGTAAATATATTTTCGCTTTTTGGGTCCCTCTGACCCACTCCTGGCCCGATTCTGAAGCTCTCTGCGGAACTGGTCACGGCAGCTCCGCCACCGTCTCATGACATCAGACACTACAAAGTTAACCGAAAAAATAGGCACATTAGGATGACTGAGCAACTATAGACAAATGTAGGTTAAAGAGTAATGTGCCATGCTACTTGACAACTGTAAATTTTATAACAGCCAGGCTAGCAAGCATAACAGCACATATGATGATGTTTTTTTTTTATTTGTGACTTTCTTTAAAGACACTCTTTTTTACAAAAAATTAAGGGTAGTACTTACTCATTTCATGCTGCACCTTAGGTGTACTCTCTTCATATGTAGCAAACATTTGCCGGTAGATACACTTCCATGAGGCGTCCTTGCGGGCACAGTCTGCATAATGGGCATCACGTAGATCCCATTTTTCGGGCCTCTCCTGCACCAAATATATCAGAAGATCCACATTAATTTGCCTGGACATCTTGCTGTACTCCGTGGAGGCGTGCTGGTGGCTTGTTGTTGAACTTCCCAGGCTATTTAGCATGTGAAAGCTTCCTGAATAATGGCTGAGGCAATTTCCTGTCACCTGGCCAATGCCTGAGAATTTCTCGCAAGTCACACACATGGTCCATGTGCTGTGTGCTTTTTTCTCGCACCCATAGACGTGCATTGGCGTTTTTCAGCAGAGATACGCGGACAGTCGCAGCATGCTGCGATTTCACTTGCATGCATAATATGGACGAAAAAAAAACGGATGATAGGAGCTGCCCCATAGATTAACATTGGTCCGAGTTCTATGCGATTTTTTATCGCATAGCACTCGTCTGTATTACAGACTAGTGTGACTCCGGCCTCAGTCAAATCTGTTGAAGCTTTCCAGAGTTATTACCCCATGAAGTGACCTGGTCAGAATTGTAAAAATTGGCCTGGTCATTAACCCCTTACTCCCATATGACGTACTATCCCGTCAAGGTGCCCTGGGCCTTAATTCCCAGTGACGGGATAGTACGTCATATGCAATCGGCCGCGCTCACGGGGGGAGCGCGGCCGATCGCGGCCGGGTGTCAGCTGTCTATCGCAGCTGACATCCGGCACTATGTGCCAGGAGCGGTCACGGACCGCTCCCGGCACATCAACCCCCGGCACACCGCGATCAAACATGATCGCGGTGTGCCAGCGGTGCAGGGAAGCATCGCGCAGGGAGGGGGCTCCCTGCGGGCTTCCCTGAGACCCCCGGAGCAACGCGATGTGATCGCGTGGCTGCGAGGGTCTCCTACCTTCCTCCCTTCAGCAAGGCCCGGATCCAAAAGGCCGCGGCATCCGGGTCCTGCAGGGAGGGAGGTGGTTTACCAAGTCCTGCTCAGAGCAGGCGCTTGGTAAGCCTGCAGCACTGTAAGTCAGATCGCTGATCTGACAGAGTGGTGTGCAAACTGTCAGATCAGCGATCTGTGATGTCCCCCCGGGACAAAGTAAAAAAGTAAAAAAAAAAATTCCACATGTGTAAAAAAAAAATAGAAAAAAAAAATCTTAAATAAAGAAAAAAAAATGATTCCCAGAAATACATTTCTTTATCTAAAAAAAAAAAAAAAAAAGTACACATTTAGTATCGCCGCGTTCGTAACGACCCCACCTATAAAACTGTCCCACTAGTTAACCCCTTCAGTAAACACCGTAAGAAAAAAAACGAGGCAAAAAACAACGCTTTATTATCATACCACCGAACAAAAAGTGGAATAACACGAGATCGAAAAGACGGATATAAATATCCAAGGTACCACTGAAAACGTCATCTTGTCCCAAAAAAAACGAACTGCAATACAGCATCATCAGCAAAAAAATAAAAAAGTTATAGTCCTGAGAATAAAGCGATGCCAAAATAATTATTTTTTCTATAAAATAGTTTTTATCGCATAAAAAGCGCCAAAACATAAAAAAATGATATAAATGAGGTATAGCTGTAATCGTACTGACCCAAAGAATAAAACTGCTTTATCAATTTTACCAAACGCAGAACGGTATAAACGCCTCCCCCAAAAGAAATTCATGAATAGCTGGTTTTTGGTCATTCTGCCTCACAAAAATCAGAATAAAAAGCGATCAAAAACTGTCACGTGTCAGAAAATGTTACCAATAAAAACGTCAACTTGTCCCGCAAAAAACAAGACCTCACATGACTTTGTGGACCAAAATATGGAAAAATTATAGGTCTCAAAATGTGGAGACGCAAAAACTTTTTTGCTATAAAAAGCGTCTTTTAGTGTGTGACAGCTGCCAATCATAAAAATCCGCTATAAAAAACGCTGTAAAAGTAAATTAAACCACACTTCATCACCCCCTTAGTTAGGGAAAAATAATAAAATAAAAAAAATGTATTTATTTCCATTTTCCCGTTAGGGTTAGGGCTAGGGTTAGGGCTAGGGTTAGGGTTAGTGGAGCGCCCCCCGAAACACAGGGCCACAGGTTTCTCGGTACCGGTCCTCTCTGGCTCAGTTCTGGGGATGTCACGGTGGTTGTACCCGGTCGTGACCCTGCTAAGGGGCGTCCAATAAAAGGGATGATGAAAGTCAGCTAATGCTTCATGACGCCACCTGTGGAATTCGGCCAGGGAGACCGACGCTGCTTGGGGTCCACTGGGGTGGTGTGATGGCAGCTAGATGGTATACCTTCCCACAGGTGAAGTATGTCCCTAGGGCTTCCCGATAATGTAGATGGTGATGGTGTGAGGTGCAGTCAATAGTGAGCACACAGGGTTGCAGTCTCTTTACCTCTTTACTGAAGGCTTCAGGATCCTCAATCCAGGGCACTGTTAACAGGGCTGTCTGAGACCGGCCGGTCCAAAGGCACATCCAGAGTTCCCTTTGCAGGTGGAAATCGTGGCCTACGACTAGCGCCTGTGTGTTGTAGTGCTTCCCTGCTGAGCATTCGGGATAGTCCTCACAACTTCTGTTCTCGTTCTTTCTAGTTCTTTCTCGTTCTTTCTATTCTCCGTCCCCCAGGTTTGTTATGGCTAGGACGCACCCATTTGACGAGAAGGCTCGGAGCTATTCTGAGACCCTAGAGACGCCCCTCTCCACGTTTGCCCCCTATGTCTTCTTAGGTGATGTATGGTAGACAGCCAACCTATAATTAACTGTCCTGCGGTATTTGAAGTAAGGCATAAAGTCAGTTAATTCCTCGGTGTTCCGGTCACCTCAGTAGGATGTTGCCGTTCTCGGGGCATGACTCCTACTGGCTCTCCTTTGTGCTTTGATCTCGTTCCTCACTGTCCACAATATCCTTCGCTTCATGTCCTTTCTTTAGATGCGCCGCAGGGTAGCGCAGGCGCGGCTCTGTAACGTTCTATCCTTGTCGCTAGGTGCCTGCTAGGTTCCCACGCCTGACAGGGACCCCCCTGATTCTTCCCCGCAACACCCCCTGCCACGGGATGTTGCCTGGACAAAACCCAGTCAGCTTCTGACCAACTTCCTATCCAACCCCTAGTTTTACCTGTGTGAGGAGTGGCCTAATAAATAGAACCTTTTGCTCCCCCTAGTGGCCGGAGTGTGAAGTGTACTGTGTGCTGGTGATACATGGTCAGATGAACTCCTTTAGTGCCATCAGACGTACCATCACTCCTCTTAGTGGCAGAGCGATACTACTGCAACGACCAGGTCTCTGGGGCGCTGCATTAGGGCTAGGGCTAGAGCTATGGTTAGGGTTGGGTCTAGGGTTGGCGCTAAAGTCAGGGTTAGGGTTGGGGCTAAAGTTAGGGTTAGGGTTGGGGCTAAAGATAGGGTTAGGGTTGGGGCTAAAGTTAGGGTTAGGGTTGGGGCTAAAGTTAGGGTTAGGGTTGGAGCTAAAGTTAGGGTTAGGGTTGGGGCTAAAGTTAGGGTTAGGGTTGGGGCTAAAGTTAGGGTTAGGGTTGGGGCTAAAGTTAGGGTTAGGGTTGGGGCTAAAGTTAGGATTTGGATTACATTTACGGTTGGGATTAGGGTTTGGATTAGAGTTAGGGGTGTGTCAGGGTTAGGGGTGTGGTTAGGGTTACTGTTGGGATTAGGGTTAGGGGTGTGTTTGGATTAGGGTTTCAGTTAGAATTGGAGATTTCCATTGTTTAGGCACATCCGGGGCTCTCCAAACGCGACATGGCATCTGATCTCAATTCCAGCCAATTCTGCATTGAAAAAGTAAAATAGTGCTACTTCCCTTCTGAGCTCTCCCGTGCGCCCAAACAGGGGTTTACCCCAATATATGGGGTATCAGCGTACTCGGGACAAATTGGGCAATAACTTTTGGGGTCCAAGTCCTCTTGTTACCCTTGGGAAAATAAAAATTTGGGGGGCTAAATATCATTTTTGTGGGAAAAAAAAGGATTTTTTATTTTCATGGCCCTGCGTTGTAAACTGTAGTGAAACACTTGGGGGTTCAAAGTTCTCACAACACATCTAGATAAGTTCCTTGGGAGGTCTAGTTTCCAATATGGGGTCACTTGTGGGGGGTTTCTACTGTTTGGGTACATCAGGGGCTCTGCAAATTCAAGGTGACGCCTGCAGACCAATCCATCTAAGTCTGCATTCCAAATGGCGCTCCTTCCCTTCCGAGCTCTGCCATGCGCCCAAACAGTGGTCCCCCCCCCACATATAGGGTATCAGCATACTCAGGACATATTGGACAACAACTTTTGGGGTCCAATTTATTCTGTTACCCTTGTGAAAATACAAAACTGGGGGCTAAAAAAATCATTTTTGTGAAAAAAAAAAGAATTTTTATTTTCACGGCTCTGCGTTATAAACTATAGTGAAACACTTGGGGGTTCAAAGTTCTCACAACACATCAAGATAAGTTCCTTGAGAGGTCGAGTTTCCAATATGGGGTCACTTGTGGGGTGTTTCTACTGTTTGGGTACATCAGGGGCTCTGCAAATGCAACGTGAATCCTGCAGACCAATCCATCTAAGTCTGCATTCCAAATGGCGCTCCTTCCCTTCCGATCTCTGCCATGCGCCTAAACAGTGGTTCCCCCCACATATGGGGTATCTGCATACTCAGGACAAATTGGACAACAACTTTCGGGGTCCAATTTATCCTGTTACCCTTGTGAAAATACAAAACTGGGAGCTAAAAAAATCATTTTTGTGAAAAAAAAAAAAATCATTTTCACGGCTCTGCGTTATAAACTGTAGTGAAACACTTGGGGGTTCAAAGTTCTCACAACACATCAAGATAAGTTCCTTGGGAGGTCTCGTTTCCAATATGGGGTCACTTGTGGGGTGTTTCTACTGTTTGGGTACATCAGGGGCTCTGCAAATGCAACGTGACGCCTGCAGACCAATCCATCTAAGTCTGTATTCCAAATGGCGCTCCTTCCCTTCCGAGCTCTGCCATGAGCCCAAACAGTGTTTCCCCCCACATATGGGGTATCAGCATACTCAGCACAAATTGGACAACAACTTTTGGGGTCCAATTTATCCTGCTACCCTTGTGAAAATACAAAACTGGGGGCTAAAATATCATTTTTGTGAAAAAATAGAATTTTTATTTTCACGGCTCTGCGTTATAAACTGTAGTGAAACACTTGGGGGTTCAAAGCTCTCAAAACACATCTAGATAAGTTCCTTAGGGGGTCTACTTTCCAAAATGGTGTCACTTGTGGGGGGTTTCAATGTTTAGGCACATCAGGGGCTCTCCAAACGCAACATGGCATCCCATCTTAATTCCGGTCAATTTTGCATTGAAAAGTCAAATGGCGCTCCTTCCGTTCCGAGCTCTGCTATGCGCCCAAACAGTGGTTTACTCCCACATATGGGGTATCGGCGTACTCAGGACAAATTGAATAACAACTTTTGTGGTCTAATTTCTTCTCTTACCCTTGGGAAAATAAAAAATTGTGGGCGAAAATATCATTTTTGTGAAAAAATATGATTTTTTATTTTTATGGCTCTGCATTATAAACTTCTGTGAAGCACTGGTTGGGTGAAAGTGCTCACCACACATCTAAATAAGTTCCTTAAGGGGTCTACTTTCCAAAATGGTGTCACTTGTGGGGGGTTTCAATGTTTAGGCACATCAGGGGCTCTCCAAACGCAACATGGCGTCCCATCTCAATTCCAGTCAATTTTGCATTGAAAAGTCAAATGGCGCTCCTTCCCTTCCGAGCTCTGCCATGCGCCCAAACAGTGGTTTACACCCACATACGGGGTATCAGTGTATTCAGGACAAATTGCACAACAACTTTTTGGGTCCAATTTCTTCTCTTACCTTTGGGAAAATAAAAAATTGGGGGAGAAAAATAATTTTTGTGAAAAAATATGATTTTTTTATTTTTACGGCTCTGTATTATAAACTTCTGTGAAGCACTTGGTGGGTCAAAGTGCTCACCACACATCTAGATAAGTTCCTTAAGGGGTCTACTTTCCAAAATGGTGTCACTTGTGGGGGGTTTCAATGTTTAGGCACATCAGAGGCTCTCCAAACGCGACATGGCGTCCCATCTCAATTCCAGTCAATTTTGCATTGAAAAGTGAAATGGCGCTCCTTCCCTTCCGAGCTCTACCATGCGCCCAAACAGTGGTTTACCCCCACATATGGGGTATCAGCGTACTCAGTACAAATTGTACAACAACTTTTGACGTCCATTTTCTCCTGTTACCCTTGGTAAAATAAAACAAATTGGAGCTGAATACATTTGTTGTGAAAAAAAGTTAAATGTTCATTTTTATTTAAACATTCCAAAAATTCCTGTAAAACACCTGAGGGGTTAAAAAACTTCTTGAATGTGGTTTTGAGCAACTTGAGGGGTGCAGTTTTTAGAATGGTGTCACACTTGGTTATTTTCTATCATATAGACCCCTCAAAATGACTTCAAATGTGATGTGGTCCCTAAAAAATATTGGTGTTGTAAAAATGAGAAATTGCTGGTCAACTTTTAACCCTTATAACTCCCTAACAGAAAAAATTTTTGGTTCCAAAATTGTGCTGATGTAAAGTAGACATGTGGAAAATGTTACTTATTTATTATTTTGTGTGACATATCTCTGTGATTTAAGGGCATAAAAATTCAAAGTTGAAAAATTGCCAAATTTTCAAAATTTTCGCCAAATTTCCGTTTTTTCACAAATAAATGCACGTTATATCGAATAAATTTTACCACTATCATATATCACGAGAAAAGATTGTCAGAATCGCCAAGATCCGTTGAAGCATTCCAGAGTTATAACCTCATAAAGGGACAGTGGTCAGAATTGTAAAAATTGGCCCGGTCATTAACGTGCAAACCACCCTCGGGGCTTAAGGGTTTAACGTGGAAACCACTTTGGGGGTAAAGGTGTTAAAGTGGTTGTCCCCTTTTTATCTTACCTTACTGCTTGCAATTGGAGAGAAATGTAATTTTTGTTATTGGGCTTCATAAAAATTATTTAATCGTTTGCCTCCTGTAGCATCTGACATTGGTCTTATCCTGATCTTCTTAGTGCAGCTTTCCTTACAAACTGCACAGCTCTCCGAGAGTCCATAAAATGGCTGCTGTTGGAGGAGCAGTGACCAGACCTGTCCAACAGTCTCCTCCAATTGAAAATCTCACATAAGAAAACAGATTTTCCATTGGTCACTGCTCATATATTAGCAGTAGTGATGAGCGAATATACGCGTTACTCGAGATTTCTCGATCACGCTCGGGTGTCCTCCGAGTATTTTTTAGTGCTCGGAGATTTAGTTTTCATCGCCGCAGCTGAATGATTTATATCTGTTAGCCAGCATAAGTACATGTGGGGGTTGCCTGGTTGATAGGGATTCCCCACATGTAATCAAGCAGGCTAAGAGATGTAAATCAATCAGCTGAGTTGAGGAAAACAATCTCCGAGCACTAAAAAATACTCGGAGGTCACCCTAGCGTGCTTGGGAAATCTCGAGTAACGAGTATATTCGCTCATCACTAATTAGCAGCTATCTTATGGACTGGAGAGCTATGAAGTCTGTGGGGAAAGTTGCACTAACGAGCAGGATGAGAACCTGTCATACCTACAAGGGACGTTCAATAAAGATTTCCCCTGACCCACTTCCTGTGGACTGAGAGCAATGAAACTTGGCACTGTTATTAGTCCTTTTCTACACAGGTGCCACCTAGGACACACATTTCTTCCATCTCTATAAACAACTGTAAACACCTCGACTGGTTGCTCCAAATGCCACGTTGTGACATCAGAAATCAGAGTTTCATCATGTGTAAAATGCTTGCCCTTCAAAAATTGCTTCATTGTTGGAAAGAGGTGGAAGTCCGGTGATGCGAGGTCGGGTGAATAAGGGGGATGCGGTAGAATTTCAAAGTCACAGGAGCATGCTTCCATTTGGGCAACATGTGAGTTATGAACTGGAGCGTTGCCTTGCAGAAGGCGGACAAATTTGGTGAGCATGCCACGTCTCTTGGCTTTGATGGCCTCCCACAATTTTTGCAGCAGTGAAGCATAGTATGCCCCAGTGATCATGGTACCCTTTGATCGGAAATCCATCAATACTACTCCATGCTGGTCCCAAAATACTGCAAGCATGACCTTCCCTGCCTAGGGTTGGGCAAATGCCTTCTTTGGGGGCGGTGAGTCATGATGCTTCCATTGCACCGACTGGACTTTAGTCTCGGGATCATAGTGATGGACCCGGATTTCACCCTGTGTGATCATTCTGTTGAATAAGTCCTCCTGGTTTCCATGGCACATCGTCAATAGAGCCTGAGTGCATTCAACTCGTTCCTTCTTCTGGAAAGGTGTGAAAAGCCAGGGAACCCAGCAAGAGGATACCTTATGCATCTGAAGATGGTCTTAGATGAATTTTTCAATGATCCCCACACTAATCTTGACATTTTGGGCTAAGTGGCGAATGGCTACATGGTGATTTTCCAAAATGTCGACCTCCACGTGCTGGATGGTGTGTTCATCAATAGCAGAGTGGGGTCGCCCTGGAATTGGAGCTGTTTGCACCGAATTCTGATCACATTTGAATTGACGATGCCAGTTCTTGACTACATCATATGATGGGAAATCATCACCATAAACCTCTTTCATCTCACCGAATGTGTCCTTTGGTGTGTGGCCTTTCAAGTAAAGGAACTTGAATACTACTCTGTATTCCACTGGGTTCACTATCAAATCTCACACCACTTCAGCACCTGTAAAAATCAAGACCGTTATCAGTTCTAAGTTGCAAATTGGCACGTAACCTGCAGAGACTTACACATGCGCAGTTTCAGCATCCTGTGATAAATAGAAGTGGGTCAGGGGAAATCAAATACTGCCACTGTGCTACATTACCAAATGCGCCCAGTAGCCACAAGTAAATACTGCCTTGAATAATTTGTGTACTTTATTAAGATATAGAAATAGGACATACAAATGAAAATAACAACAATAACCTCTATTGCGAGGGACATAAAGAATATAGATCTGACTAATGCAAATCAAATACATCCAATATATAGTGCAGGCAACCCAATATGCAGTAATGCACCAAAGAAAAAAGAGCACAATTGAAGCGCCCGCCTGGGCCTACGGGTACTCGGTACAGGGTCCGGTCATCATTAAAGGGGTAGTCACGGTGGCAGCGACCCGGTCTGTGGCCCTGGGCATCCAAATTAAAGGAAAGGTCTTTAAAGGGGTTTTTAGGAATAAGAATGTTTGTGACGCCATCTGTGGTATTTGGTCAGAGGTGACCGACGATTCTTAAAGCTGTGAACTGGGGTGATGTTATGGCAGCGGGGATGTTATGGCTTCCCACAGGGGAAGCTGGGTCCCCCAGGGCCCCCGCTGTAGTAGATAAAGATGGTAGGTGGTGTAGAAAGAAACAGAGGACACAAGTTGCAGTCTCTTTACCTCTTTACTGATGCAAGGCAGCCACAGTCCAGGGTCCAGATATGGGTGTTGGTGTGGCCCAGCTGGCCTGGAAGCGACTCAGGAATCCCCTTATCCAGGTAGAATCAGAAGCCTTCCTTCTAGCGCTGTGTTGTAGTCCTTTGCTACCTTAGGCCTCACACAAGGTCCTCATGTTCTCTCTGTCCCCCTTGCTGGTAGGACACTACCCACATGGCAGGTAACTCGAGCCTTTTTACAGGGTCTCTCAGGATGACTCTGGGCTCTATCTGTTACTGTGACTTTGGATATTAATGGTGGACAGGAGACTTGCAATCTTCTGTCCGCCGGTTTCTGTCGTGGGGCATGAAGTTACCCCCACAACCTCAGTCTTCCAGCTACCGGTATTCTGCGCGTCAGCATGGAGGAAGCTCAGTTGCAGCTTCCCTCCAGCTCTTTAATTCGCCTTTGCTTCTCTTCCCTTTCAGTCTCATACAGACTGCTCTGCTTTTCTCTTTCCTTTCCAGGAGCTGCAGCACCTCGCATGGCTGCACGGCCCCAGCTTTCCTCTCTTCAGTCCTCACTTCTCTCTCACAGACTGCTCTCACAGACTATCCATTCCTCTCTCTGTCTCTCCCTCCAACAGACTGACTAACTCCCCCCCAGGCCAGAATATATATTATCTAGGGAAGCTCCCCTTAAACTGAGTTCAGAGCTCCCCCTTCTGGCCTGGAATCAAAACAGTGTTGCATATGCTGAATACCTGTTAAAGGGATCCTTCCTCGCTTCCAAGAATGACATCACTCTCCGCGTGAGGAAAGCAATGCCACTGTAACAATCGGTTACCTGGGGTGTTACACAATCGTGCTCGAGTCATGCATAAATACAATTATATGAATATAACGCGTATGCATGCTATGAAGGAAAAAAATACTGTCCTAAGATGTTGTTCTGTCTCTTTGAAGTGCTAGAGCATATATGAACAATTCAAAATATTGCCTTAATGGTAATAGTGGTGATTAATTATTGCACTTAACTCATACAAAAATTGCATCTAACCCCTCTGCCTATGTAAAATGCATTATGGCAGTGTGGGATTGCCATGAGTTACATAGCATATTGCCAGTAATGTGCATATTGTACATGAACAAGATCAATATAGATCCCTTAAATAGGGGTTGATCAAAGCATGGGAAGAACTCTGTAAAGTTACTGAAATAAGATGTTGTAATAGCCAGGTCTGTCCTCCGTCCCTCAGCCCCATATGTGTTATATTCATATAGTTGTATTCATACTTGACATAAGGGTAGCCATGACTCATGTGAGCTTCTAAAGTTAAACCTTTTTACTCCCCGCAGATTCCTCAAATTAGACTTATTCTAGAAACCCTAATAAACACAACAGGCTTAAATTAGATTAAATGGCCACAGCAGCCTTTTATTAACATTTAATACAAAACAATTTCAACAATAAACTCCCAGAAGGGGTGGTCCTCGAAACCCCAACAATGTAAACCGCAAATATCCAAATCCCACCTTGGCCCCAGGTTAAAGGGACTCTGTCACCTGAATTTGGAGGGAACAATTTTCAGCCATAGGGGTGGGGTTTTCAGGTGTTTGATTCACCCTTTCCTTACCCGCTGGCTGCATGCTGGCTGCAATATTGGATTGATGTTCATTCTCTGTCCTCCATAGTACACGCCTGCGCAAAGCAAGATTGCCTTGTGCAGGCATGTACTACGGAGGACAGAGAATGAACTTCAATCCAATATTGCAGCCTGCATGCAGCCAGCGGGTAAGGAAAGGGTGAATCAAACACCTAAAAACCCCACCCCTATGGCTGAAAATTGTTCCCTCCAAATTCAGGTGACAGAGTCCCTTTAAGTCTTACCCCCAGCTGCTATGCACCAGCTCAGAGGCAGATAACAACCAACGTGGCCAAACCAAAATCCATTAACAGGTCCTCTTGAGATGCCCCCTCCAATCCGCCATTCCCCACATTTCCACCAACTTCGAGGACCTCCCCCTCCAATGCCAACATAAATGTTCTGACCCCTTAAACATTTATATCCCTCCACACTTTTAAACCTGTTTCAATGCCATCTTGTATGGCCAAGCACCATATATCTGTGCTGACCGCGTTCAAATGAACTCCGTCTGATCTCCAAAATCTTCCTTCACCCGGCTCCAAAAGCCACATGTCGTACCACCACCGCCCCATTCCTTGCCATGAAGCGAGAAGCAGCCCTATTCACCTTAATCCTCGCTTTATTCACCCCTTAAACAGACCGAGCTCCCCGCCAAACCTTCTGGGGAATATTATTCGACCAGATTACCAAAACCTTCGGGAACATTGCTCATAGCCTCAACATATTGAATGTGATGTCTTTAATTATGTAGCGCCGGTGCCACCGGCGTCCTGGCATGTGTCATTCTCCCCACGGATGCCTCACTATACTCCCCGTGCCCGGCCTGCTGCCCACTCTGATACCTCGGGTCCGGCACTCCTGCACTGTCCCCGGCAGGTTCGCCGACTCCCCAGGGCTTCTGTCCTTGGTCTCATGCTTCCCTCATCTGCTGGTGCTTCCTGCATGCCCCCCACATGTGTCCTGGCTCAACTCTAAGGGCGCACGCATGCGCGCTCCCGGTCTCTTAAAGAAACAGCGCACCATTTCCTGGTAGGGTCTCAACCAATGACCCAGTGACCCGTACTGTTTCAGGCACCTTTGTCATAAAGAAGGTTTCCTGTTGCTATTCCTAGGTTACCCATACCTTTGGGATTTTATTCCATCTGTATCCTGCTAATCTTGTCTGTTTCCTCAGTGTGCCAGCGGTGCCTTCCTACATCTCCTTGGACGACGCCTGAGCTCCCAGTGCTAGTTCCTGTCCATCACCTGGTTCTGCCCTTTGCCTCCTGCCAAGTTCATCACTTCCGGAAACTCCTGCTAGTCCATCTGTTCCACTGGGTCTAACTGGAGGTAGCACCTGCGTCCCTCGGGCATTCCATTCCAACCCTGTTTGAGGGGTCTTACTACGGGTGTCTGAGGCTCGCATAGTCACGCCCTCTTTGGAGCCCACCGGACCGTGGTCCCATGGTTCCATAAAAATTGCAATAAACGAATGTACACTGCAACATCTGTGCCTCCGTTTCCATTCATTACAAATTAATTCTCTACAGGGCCTTTTACCTAAATCGTTCCCCCCCAAATGTATGACGACTACACCTGGCACTCGGTCCAAGCGAACAAAATGAAATTCGGGCAAAAATTGCTTCCAGACCATCCCCTTTTACCAATCCACCGCAGAATTACCAATTCCCGAGGGAAACCTACAGTAACTGCCACCTGCCCGGTAAAACTGCTTCCCGCATCACAGCCCGTAAAATGAATGGGTGTCCCATTATCCATACAAGCAGCTGACCGTGCTCTGAAACAGAAAAAGAAAACATCAAAACTTTTTAGACCCCAACACAAACACATATTGTGAACCTCAAACCAGATCAGCACCAACATACAACCGAAACCTCGCTGATTCCCATTGCCCAATCCTCTTCACCATCTCCTCGCCCTGACCCATCCTGGCAGCTTCCGTTGCTGCCCCAATCTGAAAAGAATGTCCACTGTAATCCTCTGCCGAAATGCCTCCCAAGTGGACTAATGACGGTTCATTCAATACGCCTCCCCGTTTCATGAAATTATTCACAGAGACTAGCGGACACACTGGGGAGCCATGAAAACCAAACAGCACCACTCTACAGCCCTTACCAGTGACATCCGTTTTAGAAGAATGAATAAACACCACCACCCTATTGTCATAAACATCCACATCCTCCCTCAACAAACCCCCTTTTTCAGCCCTGGAGGGGCATGACCAATTCCTCCAGCCGAAAGGCTCCAAAGAAAGCCAATGCAAAAGCTGCCTTAAACAAATCCACCTCCCACTCCGAAGAACACACCACCAATAACTGCCTACCAATAATTAATAAAACCTTGTAAGAAACCGGTCTCCTGCCATCCATTGTCTTTCACCTTTTTCTCCAGCCCTTACCACTTGAAGCACCAAAAATGATTTAGTCTCATCTCTAAGACCTCTGACTTTAAAACCAAAAGAAAGGCCCACCAAAAAAAACTTATTCACCTTTGCCACAGACCAACCTGTCTCCTAACAATGGCCCACCAGCAGCAACAGTCTACTGTAGTAGACAGTCATTTCCTCCCCTAACAATGCCCTCCAAACTTTCCACATGCTCCAGGCCTGCCTATACTGCTTCCATGACCTAACCGACAGTGACCTAGAAAACAATTCCCTTATGGCCCTCAGGGCAGGTTCCACAACTCTGCTGGACATTCCAGACTCGATGAATCTGCTCGAGGTGTCAATTCCCAAAACCGATCCAACTGTGAACGAGAAAGAGCATCAGCAATGGGATTACACACTACAGACCTGACATCAGACACGATCCATAAATTAAATTTCAAGCCCCAAAATCCCAAGTGTTGCAATATTTTCACAATCGCCGGAGTCGCTGTGGATAACGTGTTTATGGCCGTTGCAACCCCCACGTGCTCGCAGGGAAAGCATATCTTCTTATTTTTTACCTTTTCACCCCTCACTGATAATGCCACGACCATGGGAAATAAATGATTCAAGATCTGATTCGCCAATAATCCCTGTTCAAGCCAAACATGAGGCCATTCCGCCACTAACCAACTTCTTTGAAAATACAGACCAAAACCGCGTTTTACAGTACTGATACAGTACTGATAAGGAAGCCCAATGTTTCCGCGTTCACTACCGGCTGAATCCAAATACATCTGCCGTTGTACTCTTCTAGAAAGAGTGCCCACACCTTCAAGTCTTCCTGCAAATCATTTTTTGGCCTGATACAGTGGACTTCACCCCCACCATCGCTAAAGATAACCGCTGACAAAAAGTACGCCCCATTGGCATGATCCTGCAAGCAAAATTCAGCTTGCCCAACAATGATTGTAGATCGCGCAACGTTATTTTTCATGGACTCCCTGCTCTCCTAACCTCCTCCTGCAAAGCAATCACCTTGTCCTCAGGTAATCTACACTCCCTCATCATAGTGTTGATCTCTATTCCCTAAAAACTCAACAAAATTGCCGGCCCCACTGTCTAATCAGCCGCCAACGGAACCTCAAATCTTCTTGCCACACTCCCCATTGTATGCAATAATACCGAACAATCAGAGGCCTGAGCCAGACCAATAAACAAAAAATCGTCGAGGTAATGAATACAAGAATTCAAATCTGACACTTCCTTAACAACCCATTCCAAAAAAAGTACTAAATATTTTGAATTAAGCACACGAAAGCGAACAATCCATGGGAAGACAGCGATCAACAAAAAAAACTCCATCCCCAAAACAGCCCAACAAATGCATGCTATCAGGATGCATTGGTAACAGGCAAAATGCCGCTTCTACACCATGTTCCAAATTATGATGCAAATGACATTTTTTGAGGATTTTCCTAAATGGTCGGTGCAAATGACAGTCAGTCTAATAAAAGTCATCAACCGTTAGCGTATACATCGAATTTTATTGAAGAAACCTCCCAATGATAACAATATAATCTCCAAAATGAATAAAAACTCAAAATGCACTGTTCCTAATTATTAGGCACAGTAGAATCTCTAAACATTTGAGATGTTTTAAAGAACTGAAAATGCTCATTTGTGGAATTTTCAGCATTAGGAGGTCACATTCACTGAACAAAAAAGCTATTTAACTCCAAAACATCCTAACAGGCCAAGTTACATGTTAACATAGGAACCCTTCTTTGATATCACCTTCACAATTCTTACATCCATTGAACTTGTGAGTTTTTGGAGAGTTTCTGCTTGTATTTCTTTGCGTGAAGTCAGAATAGCCTCCCAGAGCTGCTGTTTTCGTGTGAACTGCCTCCCACCCTCATATATCTTTTGCTTGATGATACTCCAAAGGTTAAGGGTTATAGGGTTAAGGTCAGGGGAAGATGGTGGCCACAGCATGAGTTTATCTCATTTTATGCTCATAGAAGCCAATGACTCAGAGGTATTATTTGCAGCATGAGCTGGTGCATTGTCATGCATGAAGATGATTTTGCTCCTGAAGGCACGTTTTTTATACCATGGAAGAAAGTTGTCAGTCAGAAACTCTATATACTTTGCAGAGGTCATTTTCACACCTTCAGGAACCTTAAAGGGCCCTACCAGCTGTTTTCCTATGATTCCGGCCCAAAACATGACTCCACCTTCTTGCTGATGTTGCAGCCTTGTTGGGACATGGTGGCCATCCACCAACCATCCACTAGTCCATCCATCTGGACCATCCAGGGTTGCTCGACACTCATCAGTAAACAAGACTGTTTGAAAATTAGTCTTCATGTATGTCTGGGCCCACTACAACCTTTTCTGCTTGTGAACACTGTTTAGGGGTGGCCGAATAGTAGGATTATGCACCACAGCAAGCCTTTGAAGTATCCTACACCTTGAGGTTCATGGGACTCCAGAGGCACCAGCAGCTTCAAATAACTGTTTGCTGCTTTGTAATGGTATTTTGGCAGCTGCTCTCTTAAGGTACCTTCACACTAAATGACGCTGCAGCGATCCAGACAACGATCCGGATCGCTGCAGCGTCGCTGTTTGGTCGCTGGAGAGCTGTCACACAAACAGCTCTCCAGCGACCAATGATGCCGGTAACCAGGGTAAACATCGGGTTACTAAGCGCAGGGCCGCGCTTAGTAACCCGATGTTTACCCTGGTTACCATCCTCAAAGTAAAAAAAACAAACGCTTCATACTTACCTTCCGCTGTCTGTCCCCGGCGCTCTGCTTCTCTGTACTGGTTGTGAGCACAGCGGCCGGACAGCAGAGCGGTGACGTCAACGCTCTGCTTTCCGGCCGCTGGGCTTACACAGGGCAGAGAAGCAGAGCGCCGAGGGACAGACAGCGGAAGGTAAGTATGAAGTGTTTTTTTTTTTTTACTTTTACGCTGGTAACCAGGGTAAACATCGGGTTACTAAGCGCGGCCCTGCGCTTAGTAACCCGATGTTTACCCTGGTTACCAGTGAAGACATCGCTGAATCGGTGTCACACACGCCGATTCAGCGATGTCTGCAGGGAGTCCAGCGACCAAATAAAGTGCTGGACTTTCTGCAGCGACCAACGACATCACAGCAGGATTCTGATCGCTGCTGTGTGTCAAACTGAACGATATCGCTAGCCAGGACGCTGCAACGTCACGGATCGCTAGCGATATCGTTTAGTGTGACGGTACCTTTAATCTTAATGAATTTGGCAGAAACCTTCCTCATTATGCCTTTATCTGCATGAACTATGTTCTGTTTCAGTCACAAATCCCTTCACAGTATGATGATCACTCTTAAGTTTTCGTGAAATATCTAATGTTTTCATACTTTGTCCAAGGCATTGCACTATTTAACGCTTTTCAGCAGCAGAGAGATCCTTTTTATTTCCCATATTGCTTGAAACCTGTGGCCTGCTTAATAATGTGGAACATCATTTTTAAGTAGTTTTCCGTTTAATTAGAATCACCTGGAAAACTAATTATCACATATGTTTAAGATTGATTTCAGTGATCCATTGAGCCCTGAAACACAATACCATCCACAAGTTTATTTGAAAAACAAAACAATTAAATCTTTATGACACTTACCTTCAATTTGCATAATAACTTGGAACACAGTGTATGTCTGTTTTTGCTAGCCATGCCCGTTTACCACATAACGGCACCCAATCCATAGCTGCATCAAACGATGTATACAACACTGAACACAATTGAGGATCAATCCCGTTATTCACCGACGACCCTTTAGGAAGAGATGAATGATGAATAAGCCTGAATTTATTGGGCTCTTTCTTTGGAACCACACCAAGTGGTGATACCCTCAAATTACCAAGGGGAGCCACTGCAAACGGGCCAGCCATCCTACCCAATGCAACTTCTTTCTGTAACTTATCCGAAACCACCTCCGGAAACTGCAACGCTGACTTCAATTTTTTCTTGGATAACTGAACTTCTTGTTCAACAAACTGGATTTTAAAACAATCCCTAAAACCATCTCTTAACAATGCCGCCGCCACTGCATCAGGATAGTGCAGTGCCCCAGGGTCCTGGTCATTGCAGTAATGTCGCTCTTCCACCAGGGGGAGTGGTGTTACGTCTGAAGGCAATAAAGGAGATCACCCTACCAGGTATCACAAACCACACAACACACTTCACACTCCAGGCCGCCAGGGGGAGCCATGCTTCTATCTATTAGGGCACTCCTCACAATTAGATAAAACTGGGAGTCTGGATAGGAAGAAAGGAGAAGCTGGCTGGAGAGAGAGGGAGCCAGATGCAGACTGAGGTCTGCGGAGGACGAGGGTCCACAGAGCTGCACCTGCCCCAAGAGAGGCAGCATCCTAAGAAAGAGACATCATAAGGGAATTGTCTTGTAGTGAGTGAGAAACAAAGTCATAGCAAAAGGAGAGGAAACCAGAAAGAGTTCTGCCCTGTAAAAGGCTGCCTCCTTTCTGAGGCGCCGAAGCCGGTAGCCAGAACACCGAGGGAGTAAGGATCTCTACGCTTTACTTCAGAGACTGGCAGGACAGTTAATTCTACGTTGGCTGCCCGACCTTATACCCAGGAGGGACGGTGGCAACTTGTGGGGGCCAGGGCGTGATAGTGTCCCTGTAAAAAGCCTCAGGCCATCAGTCATATGGGTTTGTCCTATCCTATCCATCAGGGGGACAGAGAGAAAGAGACGTTATATCCACAATAGTTGTGAGGACCTCACCGAGAAGCTCAGCAGGGAGGGACTACAACACTCAGGTGCTAGAGGAAGGCTACTGATTTCCACCTGGATAAGGGGACTCTGGACTTGCCTTCAGACTGGCTGGACTCTGCCTGCCCTGTGATCCGGTGCTCTGGACTGTGGACACTGAATTCTCCAGTAAAGTTAAAGAGACTGCAACCTTGTGTCCTCGTTCTTTACTGCGCCTCTCACCATCCACCATCTATACACTGGGAAGCCCTGGGGACATACTTCACCTATGGGAAGGTATACCATCTAGCTGCCATAACATCACCCCAGCGGACCCCTAAGCAGCGTCGGTCACCCTGACCAAATACCACAGGTGGTGTCACGAACACTATCTCTTTAAAGACCTTTCCCCCATTTATCAACGGACATCCCCTAGGGCCACGGACCGGGTCAGCCACCGTGACATCCCCCTTGAGAACCGAAGGGCCCGGATCTGAGTCCCCACTGCCCTAAGGGGGGCGCTCCAACTTCTATTTAGATATCCCTCCATCACGTCTAGACGAATCGGCATCTCCCCTTTTTTTAATGGCATTGCCCCCTTTTTGTTTGCCCCCTTTGAGACATTTTGCTGCTATGGGAACATTCGTGTTTAAACTCACATTTGCTCCCGAATTTGCAAGTCCCCTCATTAAATGAAAAACACAGTCCTCCCTGCATCTCCATCAAGTGTCCTGACTGTCCCGAACCCCCTGGGCCCCCTTGAAAAGGCTGACTACTTTGACCCTCCCTAGATGGAACCATCACCCTCATTCACAAGGCTACATCCTTATGGTCCCACAGAATACTAAGCCAAACTGCCTTCCTTGATGGAACTGCTCATCGTATCTTAACCAGCCCTGACCAAGGTATACCAGATAAGCCTCGCCTATCGCGTCCATATAGCAAAAAAGCCTGAACAATTTTCAGAAACCTTTTCCCAAATCACACTAGCCAAAATGGCGAACGCTTGTAACCATTTGGAGAACGCTCTAGGTATTACACTATGCCTCCTCTTTTCTTCATCCTCCCTCCTAAAATCCTCTCTTCTTACCCTATCTAGATTAAAACGCTCTAACGGTAATATCTTCTCTCTCACTACCTGCTTCAAATGAGCCCCCAATGGTCCCTCAAAACACACATACTCCTCACAATTTGCTGCATCATCCAAGCATATTGCGTCATCCTTTCCTTTGGCCCCACTTGTCCCTGCATCTTGTCCTGCACTCACCGATTCATCCACTGGTGTGGTAACCCCAGATGTCCCATCACTGCTCACTGAAGAAGCTGAAACACTTGCCCCTATCCCTGAATTACCATAACCACCGAAATTTTCCAGTGAGCCCTCAGACCCCAAGACCACCCTAGAATTCCCTAACCATGCAGCTGATGGTGATACTCCTCCTTGTAGTCCCCCAGAACCCCATAACATAGCTAGATTTCTCAGGCCATGCAAAATTAACCTCATACCCTGCTAACACCCCCGGAAAGCGCATCCTGATTTCTAAGCTCAGGGGAAGCTAAGAAAGGGTTAAAAGGAAAGAAATGATCATTCTCACCTAGCTGCCTGGGTGCTGTGAATCCAGCAGCTAAAGATCCGGAATCCTGTCGAAGCTGTCCTGGTCCCATCCTGAGCTGATGTGCCGTTGATAAAGCAGCTCTTGGGTCTCCCTGTCCCACAGGCTGCCAGCTCCTTTCAGAATCCATGCTAACCGCATGTGCAGGGACCCTCGAGGTATGAGGTCAGCATCCTGCTGCCTGTAGGAAGATGCGCATCCAATATCCTGTTTTGGGACTCCTAATCTGCTGACTGAGGTAGCCGACTGCTGCCCGCATCCTCCTGGTGGTACGTGTGCTGCCCCATCACCTGGGCCATAGCTGCGCTGCCCAACGTTCTCCTGCGCTGTCTCCAGCAACGTGCTGCTGACAGGGCCAGCCGGCTGCATCCCACGATGCTCCCAATGCTGAGAGGCCCCTAGGTAAGGCCCCTGGAGCACCAGCTAGGACCATGGGGTACTCGGTACTGGGTCCGGTGGTACTTAAAGGGGTGGTCACAGTGGCAGTGACCCGGTCCGTGGCCCTGGGTGTCCAATAAAAGGGGAAAGAGTGTTGGGGAAAAATAAGTCTAAAGGGTAATGTTCGTGACGCCACCTGTGGTACTCGGCCAGGAATGGCCGACGCTGCTTAAAGGAGTCCACTGAGGCCGATGGTATTGCAGCAGAGTTGGTATAGCTCCCCACATGTAGATCTTGGTCCCCAGGGCTCCCGATGCAATTGGTAAGGGATAGTAGATGTGGAGATGCAGGAAAGAATTGAAGGACATAGGGTAGTCTCTTTACCTTTTATTGGTGAAGTTCAGGTACAGGTTACAGGTGATCTTTGGAATCTGGGCAGCCTGGAAGCGATTCAGACTCCCCCATACCAGATGGAGTTGGAAGCCTTCCTTTCTGCGCTGTTTTCTCAGTCCGTTGCTGCCTGAGGCTTCACACAAGGTCCTTTCTCAATCTGTCCTTTTAGGTGGACACTACCTGAATGGCAGGCAACTCGAGCCTTTTTACAGGTGTCCCTCTCTCGTGGAGACCCTGGGCTCTAATCTGCTGCTGTGCCTTTGGGCGTAATTGTGGCCAGGAGACTTGGAATCTCCTGCCTGCTGGTTTCTGCTGTGGAGCATACAGTTCCCACACAACCTCGAACTCTTGGCCTCCGGTTTCTTGCGCTTAAACCTGGAGGGAGCCCAGTCGCAGCTCCACTCCAGTTTCTCTCTCCTCCTGTCTTCCTTCTCCCTTCACTGTCTCCTACAATCTCCCTCTAACTCCTCCTCCAGACCAGAACTTATAGGGAAGCTACCCTGAAACCGGGTCTAGAGCTCCCCCTTCTGGCCTGGAGTCAAAAAAGTGTTGTATGCTAGTGTCACCTGTTAAGGGGATCCTTCTCACTTCCAGGTATAGCATCACCCTCCCCGAAAGGAAGACAACGCCATTGTGGCATCTGGATTCCTGGGGTGCCATACACCCGCCTCCTCGAATCCTGTGGTCTCCTCTGCTCAGCAGTCCCAGCTGCAGTGCAGGCACCCACTGCTCCTGCTCCCCTGTCGTGCTCTCTCAGATGAGAGGGAGGCCGACCCCTCCCCCTGTTGTAGGCCCCGCTGACCTGTCGGAGTCCTCCCAGCTCCTTGACGCAGTGCCGCCGGCCTGCGGCCCGCGTCACTCACTGGAGTTGCTCCTGTTTTGGCAAAGGACCCGAGAAGTGACCTCGGGACTTAAGTGCACCAGAGGCCTTGACCTCCGTGGCTGGCGTTCATCTGGGGGAGCCTGGGGAGCTCTGGTCACCATCCCCTGCAGTAGGCTGCTAAACGATGCCTGCAGCCATTCTGTGCTCTGGGTGCCCGCCACATCCCTCAGCCTTTGCAGCAAGGCCTCCACATCCATCACTACCAGGTACCCTGCAGCTTCTTATTCTAACAGGTGGGTACATAAATTGTTGCCCTACTAAAATGGCTGACCTTTTTATACCGGTCCCTAAACCGCACCTCTGACCCCTCCTTCCCCATGACCTAATCTCCACACCTCCCATCTCGTATTATTAACCCTTTAATCTATCCCATTGCCCTGCCAGCTCACTATATTCCCACGTCACCTGTTGTGAATTCTGTGGCAGAGTTCACTCCTGTGGTCACAAGTGGTACTTCGGCTGATTCTCTCTGGGAGCTTCCGTTTGTGGAGGAAAGTGGTACTGCAGCTTCTGAGTTTCCTCCCTCAGGTGATCTGGTGAGGTCGTTAGCTGCTTCTCTACTTAACTCCACCTGATGCTTTTATCCATGCTTCCTGTCAATGTTCCAGTGTTGGACTTGTGTTTCTCTGGATCATTCCTGTGGCCTGCTGCTCTGCATAGCTAAGTGCTTCTTTGCTATTTGTTGCAATTTTTTCTGTCCAGCTTGTCTATTTGTTTTGCTGGAAGCTCTGGGACGCAAAGGGTGTACCTCCGTGCTGTTAGTTCGGTACGGAGGGTCTTTTTGCCCCCTTTGCGTGGTTTTCTTTAGGGTTTTGTGTAGACCGCAAAGTTATCTTTCCTATCCTCGTTCTGTCTAGAATATCGGGCCTCACTTTGCTGAATCTATTTCATCCCTACGTTTGTCTTTTCATCTTACTCACAGTCATTATATGTGGGGGGCTGCCTTTTCCTTTGGGGTATTTCTCTGAGGCAAGGTAGGCTTATTTTTCTATCTTCAGGCTAGTTAGTTTCTCAGGCTGTGCCGAGTTGCATAGGGAGCCTTAGGCGCAATCCACAGCTGCCTCTAGTTGTGTTTGGAGAGGATCAGGAATTGCGGTCTACAGAGTTTCCACGTCTCAGAGCTCGTTCTATTTATTTTGGGTTATTGTCAGATCACTGTATGTGCTCTGATCGCTATGTACATTGTGTTACTGAATTGCCTATCATAACAGTACAGGAAGCCAAAAGTACTAATGATTCTCAATAGAGGGAAAAAAGAAGTTCTGAGACCATTTTTTTTCCTTTGCACTGTGATTTGTCTTTTTTTTCCCCTAGACATTTGGGTGGTTCAGGACACAGGTGTTACAATGGACATTAAAGGTCTGTCTTCATGTGTAGATCAGCTCACGGCAAGAGTTCAAGATATACAAAATTTTGTGGTTCAGAATTCTTTGTTAGAACCGAGAATTCCTATTCCAGATTTGTTTTTTGGAGATAGAACTAAATTTCTGAGTTTCAAGAATAATTGTAAACTGTTTCTGGCTTTGAAACCTCGTTCCTCTGGTGACCCAGCGCAACAGGTTAGGATCGTCATTTCTTTTTTGCGTGACGACCCTCAGGACTGGGCATTTTCTCTTGCGTCAGGAGATCCTGCATTGAGTGATATCGATGCGTTTTTCCTGGCGCTTGGATTGCTGTACGATGAGCCTAATTCAGTAGATCAGGCAGAAAAAAATTTGCTGGCTCTTTGTCAGGCTCAGGATGAGATAGAGCTATATTGCCAGAAATTTAGAAAATGGTCCGTGCTCACTCAATGGAATGAATCTGCGCTTGCAGCCATTTTCAGAAAGGGTCTCTCTGAAGCCATTAAGGATGTCATGGTGGGATTTCCTATGCCCGTTGGTTTGAATGAGTCTATGTCTTTGGCCATTCAGATCGGTCGACGCTTGCGTGAGCGTAAATCTGTGTACCATTTGGCGGTATTACCTGAGATTAAACCTGAGCCTATGCAGTGCGATAGGACTATGACCAGAGTTGAACGGCAAGAACACAGACGTCTGAATGGGCTGTGTTTCTACTGTGGTGATTCCACTCATGCTATCTGTGATTGTCCTAAGCGCACTAAGCGGTTCGCTAGGTCTGCCACCATTGGTACTGTACAGTCTAAATTTCTTCTGTCCGTTACCTTGATATGCTCATTGTCGTCGTATTCTGTCATGGTGTTTGTGGATTCAGGCGCTGCCCTGAATTTGATGGACTTGGATTATGCTAAACGTTGTGGGTTTTTATTGGAGCCCTTGCAGTGTCCTATTCCATTGAGAGGAATTGATGCTACACCTTTGGCCAAGAATAAGCCTCAATACTGGACCCAGCTGACCGTGTGCATGGCTCCTGCACATCAGGAGGTTATTCGCTTTCTGGTGTTGCATAATCTGCATGATGTGGTCGTGTTGGGGTTGCCATGGCTACAAGCCCATAATCCAGTATTGGATTGGAATTCCAGGTTGGTGTCCAGCTGGGGTTGTCAGGGGGTACATGGTGATGTTCCATTTCTGTCAATTTCGTCATCCACCCCTTCTGAGGTTCCAGAGTTCTTGTCTGATTACCGGGATGTATTTAATGAGCCCAAGTCCGATGCCCTGCCTCCGCATAGGGATTGTGATTGTGCTATCAATTTGATTCCTGGTAGTAAATTCCCAAAAGGTCGACTGTTTAGTTTATCCGTGCCTGAGCACACCGCTATGCGCAGTTATGTGAAGGAATCCCTGGAGAAGGGGCATATTCGCCCGTCGTCGTCGCCATTGGGAGCAGGGTTCTTTTTTGTGGCCAAGAAGGATGGTTCGCTGAGACCGTGTATAGATTACCTGTAAAGAAGCTGCGGAGACACCATCACGTGTTTCTCGACGCAAGCATTGAATAGCCAGGCCTTTCCCCGGGAAGGAACAACCACGGGAAGGGCAGCATCCTATGATGGAAAGCCACCTATGCCAAGCATGGTATCCATCCACAGACAGCTGTTTCGGGGTTTTTGCCCCTCATCAGTGTGGAGTAGGAATCTGGCTATTAGGAGCAGTGCCTAGTAAAAAGGCTATAAAGGCACAGATGATTGGCCTCGGGGAGACCAAAACATCCAACACCGTGGAGACACCATCACGTGTTTCTCAACGCAGTGATTCCAGAACACTGCCCCCATCCCTTATGGGAAATATGCAGATGCATGTAAAGAAGCTGCGGAGACACCATCACGTGTTTCTCGACGCAAGCATTGAATAGCCAGGCCTTTCCCCGGGAAGGAACAACCACGGGAAGGGCAGCATCCTATGAAGGAAAGCCACCTATGCCAAGCATGGTATCCATCCACAGACAGCTGTTTCGGGGTTTTTGCCCCTCATCAGTGTGGAGTAGGAATCTGGCTATTAGGAGCAGTGCCTAGTAAAAAGGCTATAAAGGCACAGATGATTGGCCTCGGGGAGACCAAAACATCCAACACCGCGGAGACACCATCACGTGTTTCTCAACGCAGTGATTCCAGAACACTGCCCCCATCCCTTATGGGAAATATGCAGATGCATGTAAAGAAAGCTGCGGAGACACCATGACGTGTTTCTCGACGCAAGCATTGAATAGCCAGGCCTTTCCCCGGGAAGGAACAACCACGGGAAGGGCAGCATCCTATGAAGGAAAGCCAGATTCCTACTCCACCCTGATGAGGGGCAAAAACCCCAAAACAGCTGTCTGTGGATGGATACCATGCTTGGCATAGGTGGCTTTCCTTCATAGGATGCTGCCCTTCCCGTGGTTGTTCCTTCCCGGGGAAAGGCCTGGCTATTCAATGCTTGCGTCGAGAAACACGTGATGGTGTCTCCGCAGCTTCTTTACATGCATCTGCATATTTCCCATAAGGGATGGGGGCAGTGTTCTGGAATCACTGCGTTGAGAAACACGTGATGGTGTCTCCGCGGTGTTGGATGTTTTGGTCTCCCCGAGGCCAATCATCTGTGCCTTTATAACGTGTATAGATTACCGCCTTCTTAATAAGATCACTGTTAAATTTCAGTACCCCTTGCCATTGTTATCTGATTTGTTTGCTAGGATTAAGGGGGCTAGTTGGTTCACTAAGATAGATCTTCGTGGTGCGTGTAATCTGGTGAGAATCAGGCAAGGCGATGAATGGAAAACTGCATTTAATACGCCCGAGGGTCATTTTGAGTATCTAGTGATGCCGTTCGGACTTGCCAATGCTCCATCAGTGTTTCAATCCTTTATGCATGACATCTTCCGTGAGTACCTGGATAAATTCCTGATTGTGTACTTGGATGACATTTTGATCTTCTCGGATGATTGGGAGTCTCATGTGAAGCAGGTCAGAATGGTTTTTCAGGTCCTGCGTGCTAATTCTTTGTTTGTGAAGGGATCAAAGTGTCTCTTTGGTGTGCAGAAGGTTTCATTTTTGGGGTTCATCTTTTCCCCTTCTACTATCGAGATGGATCCGGTTAAGGTCCAAGCCATCCATGATTGGACTCAGCCGACATCTCTGAAAAGTCTGCAAAAGTTCCTGGGCTTTGCTAATTTTTATCGTCGCTTCATCAGCAATTTTTCTAGTGTTGCCAAACCATTGACCGATTTGACCAAGAAGGGTGCTGATTTGGTCAATTGGTCTTCTGCTGCTGTGGAAGCTTTTCAAGAGTTGAAGCGTCGTTTTTCTTCTGCCCCTGTGTTGTGTCAACCAGATGTTTCTCTTCCGTTCCAGGTCGAGGTTGATGCTTCTGAGATTGGAGCAGGGGCTGTTTTGTCACAGAGAGGTTCTGGTTGCTCAGTGATGAAACCATGCGCTTTCTTTTCCAGGAAGTTTTCGCCTGCTGAGCGAAATTATGATGTGGGCAACCGAGAGTTGCTGGCCATGAAGTGGGCATTCGAGGAGTGGCGTCATTGGCTTGAAGGAGCCAAGCATCTCGTGGTGGTATTGACTGATCATAAGAACTTGACTTATCTCGAGTCTGCCAAGCGCTTGAATCCTAGACAAGCTTATTGGTCGTTGTTTTTTGCCCGTTTTGACTTTGTGATTTCGTACCTTCCGGGCTCCAAAAATGTGAAGGCGGATGCTCTGTCTAGGAGTTTTGTGCCCGACTCTCCGGGTTTATCTGGGCCGGCGGGTATCCTCAAGGAAGGAGTAATTGTGTCTGCCATCTCCCCTGATTTGCGGCGGGTGCTGCAAAAATTTCAGGCTAATAAACCTGATCGTTGCCCAGCGGAGAAACTGTTTGTCCCTGATAGGTGGACGAATAGAGTTATCTCTGAACTTCATTGTTCGGTGTTGGCTGGTCATCCTGGAATCTTTGATACCAGAGAGTTAGTGGCTAGATCCTTTTGGTGGCCCTCTCTGTCGCGGGATGTGCGTACTTTTGTGCAGTCCTGTGGGATTTGTGCTCGGGCTAAGCCCTGCTGTTCTCATGCCAGTGGGTTGCTTTTGCCCTTGCCGGTCCCGAAGAGGCCTTGGACACATATCTCTATGGATTTTATTTCTGACCTTCCCGTTTCTCAAAAGATGTCAGTCATTTGGGTGGTCTGTGATCGCTTTTCTAAGATGGTCCATCTGGTACCCTTGTCTAAATTGCCTTCCTCTTCTGATTTGGTGCCTTTGTTCTTCCAGCATGTGGTTCGTTTGCATGGCATTCCAGAGAATATTGTTTCTGACAGAGGTTCCCAGTTTGTTTCGAGGTTTTAGCGAGCCTTTTGTGGTAGGATGGGCATTGACTTGTCTTTTTCCTCGGCTTTCCATCCTCAGACTAATGGCCAGACCGAACGAACCAATCAGACCTTGGAAACATATCTGAGATGCTTTGTTTCTGCTGATCAGGATGACTGGGTGTCCTTTTTGCCTTTGGCTGAGTTCGCCCTTAATAATCGGGCCAGCTCGGCTACCTTGGTTTCGCCGTTTTTCTGCAATTCTGGGTTCCATCCTCGTTTCTCTTCAGGACAGGTTGAGTCTTCGGACTGTCCTGGTGTGGATACTGTGGTGGACAGGTTGCAGCAGATTTGGACTCAGGTAGTGGACAATTTGACCTTGTCCCAGGAGAAGGCTCAACTTTTCGCTAATCGCAGACGCCGTGTGGGTCCTCGACTTCGTGTTGGGGATCTGGTTTGGTTATCTTCTCGTCATATTCCTATGAAGGTTTCCTCTCCTAAGTTTAAACCTCGTTTTATTGGTCCGTATAGGATTTCTGAGGTTCTTAATCCTGTGTCTTTTCGTCTGACCCTTCCAGATTCTTTTTCCATACATAACGTATTCCATAGGTCATTGTTGCGGAGATACGTGGCACCTATGGTCCCATCTGTTGAGCCTCCTGCCCCGGTTTTGGTGGAGGGGGAATTGGAGTATATTGTGGAGAAGATTTTGGATTCTCGTGTTTCAAGACGGAAACTCCAGTATCTGGTTAAATGGAAGGGTTATGCTCAGGAAGATAATTCCTGGGTTTTTGCCTCTGATGTCCATGCTCCCGATCTTGTTCGTGCCTTTCATGTGGCTCATCCTGGTCGGCCTGGGGGCTCTGGTGAGGGTTCGGTGACCCCTCCTCAAGGGGGGGGTACTGTTGTGAATTCTGTGGCAGAGTTCACTCCTGTGGTCACAAGTGGTACTTCGGCTGATTCTCTCTGGGAGCTTCCGTTTGTGGAGGAAAGTGGTACTGCAGCTTCTGAGTTTCCTCCCTCAGGTGATCTGGTGAGGTCGTTAGCTGCTTCTCTACTTAACTCCACCTGATGCTTTTATCCATGCTTCCTGTCAATGTTCCAGTGTTGGACTTGTGTTTCTCTGGATCATTCCTGTGGCCTGCTGCTCTGCATAGCTAAGTGCTTCTTTGCAATTTGTTGCAATTTTTTCTGTCCAGCTTGTCTATTTGTTTTGCTGGAAGCTCTGGGACGCAAAGGGTGTACCTCCGTGCCGTTAGTTCGGTACGGAGGGTCTTTTTGCCCCCTTTGCGTGGTTTTCTTTCGGGTTTTGTGTAGACCGCAAAGTTATCTTTCCTATCCTCGTTCTGTCTAGAATATCGGGCCTCACTTTGCTGAATCTATTTCATCCCTACGTTTGTCTTTTCATCTTACTCACAGTCATTATATGTGGGGGGCTGCCTTTTCCTTTGGGGTATTTCTCTGAGGCAAGGTAGGCTTATTTTTCTATCTTCAGGCTAGTTAGTTTCTCAGGCTGTGCCGAGTTGCATAGGGAGCCTTAGGCGCAATCCACAGCTGCCTCTAGTTGTGTTTGGAGAGGATCAGGAATTGCGGTCTACAGAGTTTCCACGTCTCAGAGCTCGTTCTATTTATTTTGGGTTATTGTCAGATCACTGTATGTGCTCTGATCGCTATGTACATTGTGTTACTGAATTGCCTATCATAACAGTCACCCAGTCATGTCGGCCTCCCCCGAGGGCCGGGGGCCCAGTATGGCCTCTCTTGACTGGAACACGATCATGCTCTTTTTTGATTTGGTGCATACTGCATATTAAGACGTCTGCACCGTATATATTGGATTTGCATTAGTCAGGTCCATATTCTTTATGTCCCTTGCACTGGAGGTTATTGTTGTTATTTTCATTTGTATGTATATCTTAATAAAGTACACAAATTGTTCGAGGTAGTGTTCACTTGTGGCTAGTGGGGTGAGTTTGATCTGAACCAGGTAGGATTAAAAAATAGTAGTAATCTTGTCCCTCTTTTTAATTCTGCATAAATGGGTTGAAGGGTAAAACTGCAGATGGTTATAGATGCCCTAATATTTCCAAGGAGGAAAATTTGGCGTTGCAGGAGCTTGTTCATGATGGCGACATTATGGACAAGTTGAAATATATTTCAGAAATTAATACGCAACTCAGTGATGTAAATGTATATAAAAAAAGGATGGAGATCCTAAATTTAAAATAATGAAAGAAATACTGTAAAATATTGTTTGCAGGAAGCATTAAATCTACAGGATATTAATCAGGACTTAGGCTACTTTCACACTAGCGTCGTACGACACACGCTGCAATGCGTTGTTTTGCAGAAAAAAATGCATCCTGCAAAGTTGTTTGCAGGATGCATTTTTTCTCCATAGGATTGTATTAGCGACGCATTGCGACGCATTGCCACACGTCGCAACCGTCATGCGACGGTTGCATCGTGTTGTGGTGGACCGTAGGCACCAAAAAACGTTGCTTGTAACGTTTTTTGGTGCGTCGTGTCCGCCATTTCCGACCGTGCATGCGCGGCCGGAACTCTGCCCCCTCCTCCCCGCAACTCACAATGGGGCAGCGGATGCGTTGTAATAATGCATCCGCTGCCCCCGTTTTGCTGCGTTGGCGCAGGATGCTGTTATAACCTGGTGGTAAGGACAATAATGGACCTGGTGGTTAAGAGCACACAGAATGACCTGATAGTTACTAATAATATAGGACGAGCTCTGAGACGTGGGAACTCTGCTGACCGCAATCCCTAATCCTATCACACACACTAGAAATAGCCGTGGATTGCTCCTAACGCTCCCTATGCAACTCGACACAGCCTAAGAAACTAGCTAGCCCTAGAGATAGAAAAATAAGCCTACCTTGCCTCAGAGAAATTCTCCAAAGGAAAAGGCAGCCCCCCACATATAATGACTGTGAGTAAAGATGAAAATTACAAACACAGAGATGAAATAGATTTAGCAAAGTGAGGCCCGACTTACTGAACAGACAGAGGATAGGAAAGGTAACTTTGCGGTCAGCACAAAAAACTACAAAAAGACCACGCAGAGGGCGCAAAAAGACCCTCCGCCCCGACTCACGGTGCGGAGGCGCTCCCTCTGCATCCCAGAGCTTCCAGCAAGCAAGACAAAAAATCAAAATAGCAAGCTGGACAGAAAAATAGCAAACCAGAGAAAAACAAGCAGGAACTTAGCTTCAGCTGGGAAGACAGGTCACAAGAACGATCCAGGAGAGAACTAGACCAATACTGGAACATTGACAGGTGGCATGGAGCAATTATCTAAGTGGAGTTAAATAGAGCAGCCAGCTAACGAATTAACCTCGTCACCTGTGGAAGGAAACTCAGAAGCCGCAGCTCCACTCACAACCACCAGAGGAAGCCCATGGACAGAACCAGCCGAAGTACCATTCATGACCACAGGAGGGAGCTTGACAACAGAATTCACAACAGTATCCCCCCTTTAGGATGGGTCACCGAACCCTCACCAGAGCCCCTAGGCCGACCAGGACGAGCCAAATGAAAGGCACGAACCAGATCGGCAGCATGAACATCGGAGGCAAAGACCCAGGAATTATCTTCCTGACCATAACTCTTCCACTTGACCAGGTACTGGAGTTTCCGTCTCGAAATACGAGAATCCAAAATCTTCTCCACCACATACTCCAACTCCCCCTCAACCAACACCGGGGCATCAACGGATAGAACCACAGGCGCCACGTATCTCCGCAACAATGACCTATGGAATACATTATGGATGGCAAAAGAAGCTGGAAGGGTCAAACGAAACGACACAGGATTGAGAACCTCAGAAATCTTATACGGACCAATGAAACGAGGCTTAAACTTAGGAGAGGAAACCTTCATAGGAACATAACGAGACGACAACCAAACCAAATCCCCAACACAAAGTCGGGGACCCACACAGCGCCGGCGGTTAGCGAAACGTTGAGCCTTCTCCTGGGACAATGTCAAATTGTCCACCACATGAGTCCAAATCTGCTGCAACCTATCCACCACAGTATCTACACCAGGACAGTCCGAAGACTCAACCTGCCCTGAAGAGAAACGAGGATGGAAACCAGAATTGCAGAAAAACGGCCAAACCAAAGTAGCCGAGCTGGCCCGATTATTAAGGGCGAACTCACCCAAAGGCAAAAAGGACACCCAATCATCCTGATCAGCAGAAACAAAGCATCTCAGATATGTTTCCAAAGTCTGATTAGTTTGTTCGGTTTGGCCATTTGTCTGAGGATGGAAAGCCGAGGAAAAAGACAAATCAATGCCCATCCTAGCACAAAAGGCTCGCCAAAACCTCATAACAAACTGGGAACCTCTGTCCGAAACGATGTTCTCCGGAATGCCATGTAAACGAACCACATGCTGGAAAAACAATGGCACCAAATCAGAGGAGGAAGGCAATTTAGACAAGGGTACCAAATGGACCATCTTAGAGAAGCGATCACAAACCACCCAAATGACCGACATCTTTTGAGATACAGGGAGATCCGAAATAAAATCCATAGAGATATGCGTCCAGGGCCTCTTCGGGACCGGCAAGGGCAAAAGCAACCCTCTGGCACGAGAACAGCAGGGCTTAGCCCGAGCACAAGTCCCACAGGACTGCACAAAAGAATGCACATCCCGCGACAAAGACGGCCACCAAAAGGATCTAGCCACCAAATCTCTGGTACCAAAGATTCCAGGATGACCAGCCAACACCGAACAATGAACCTCAGAGATAACTCTACTAGTCCATTTATCAGGGACAAACAGTTTCTCCGCTGGGCAACGGTCAGGTCTATCAGCCTGAAATTTTTGCAGCACCCGCCGCAAATCAGGGGAGATGGCAGACAAAATTACCCCCTCTTTGAGAATACCCGCCGGCTCAGGAACACCCGGAGAGTCGGGCACAAAACTCCTTGACAGGGCATCAGCCTTCACATTCTTAGAGCCTGGAAGGTACGAAACCACAAAATCAAAACGGGAGAAAAATAGCGACCAACGAGCCTGTCTAGGATTCAACCATTTGGCAGACTCGAGATAAGTCAAATTCTTGTGATCCGTCAAGACCACCACGCGATGCTTGGCTCCTTCAAGCCAATGACGCCACTCCTCGAATGTCCACTTCATTGCCAACAACTCTCGATTGCCAACATCATAATTGCGCTCAGCAGGCGAAAACTTTCTAGAAAAGAAGGCACATGGTTTCATCACTGAGCCATCAGAACTTCTTTGCGACAAAACAGCCCCTGCTCCAATCTCAGAAGCATCAACCTCGACCTGAAACGGAAGCGAAACATCTGGCTGGCACAACACAGGGGCAGAAGAAAAACGACGCTTCAACTCCTGAAAAGCTTCCACAGCCACAGAATACCAATTGACCACATCAGCACCCTTCTTGGTCAAATCAGTCAACGGTTTAGCAACACTAGAAAAATTACTGATGAAGCGACGATAAAAATTAGCAAAGCCCAGGAACTTTTGCAGACTCTTCACAGATGTCGGCTGAGTCAAATCATAAATGGCCTGGACTTTAACAGGGTCCATCTCGATAGTAGAAGGGGAAAAAATGAAACCCAAAAATGAAACCTTCTGAACTCCAAAGAGACACTTTGACCCCTTCACAAACAAAGAATTCGCACGAAGGACCTGGAACACCATTCTGACCTGCTTCACGTGAGACTCCCAATCATCCGAGAAGACCAAAATATCATCCAAATATACAATCAGGAATTTATCCAGGTACTCTCGGAAGATGTCATGCATAAAGGACTGAAATACTGATGGAGCATTGGAAAGCCCGAATGGCATAACCAGGTACTCAAAATGGCCCTCGGGCGTATTAAATGCTGTTTTCCATTCATCGCCCTGTTTAATACGCACAAGATTATACGCACCACGAAGATCTATCTTGGTGAACCAACTAGCCCCCTTAATCTGAGCAAATAAATCCGACAGCAGCGGCAAAGGGTACTGAAATTTGACTGTGATCTTATTAAGAAGGCGGTAATCAATTCAAGGTCTCAAAGAACCATCCTTCTTGGCCACAAAAAAGAACCCTGCTCCCAATGGCGACGACGACGGGCGAATATGACCCTTCTCCAAGGATTCCTTTACATAACTCCGCATAGCAGCATGCTCTGGCACAGATAAATTGAACAGTCGGCCCTTTGGAAACTTACTACCAGGAATCAAATTGATAGCACAATCGCAATCCCTATGAGGAGGTAGGGCACTGGATTTGGGCTCATCAAATACATCCTGGTAATCCGACAAAAACTCCGGGACTTCAGAAGGGGTGGATGACGAAATAGACAAAAATGGAACATCACCATGTACCCCCTGACAACCCCAGCTGGACACAGACATAGATTTCCAATCCAATACTGGATTATGGACCTGTAGCCATGGCAACCCCAAAACGACCACATCATGCAGATTATGCAACACCAAAAAGCGAATATCCTCCTGATGTGCAGGAGCCATGCACATGGTCAATTGGGTCCAGTACTGAGGCTTATTCTTGGCCAAAGGCGTAGCATCAATTCCTCTCAATGGAATAGGATACTGCAAGGGCTCCAAGAAAAAGCCACAGCGCCTAGCAAACTCCAAGTCCATCAAATTCAGGGCAGCGCCTGAATCCACAAATGCCATAACAGAATAGGATGACAAAGAGCAAATCAGAGTAACGGACAAAAGAAATTTCGACTGTACCGTACCAATGGTAGCAGACCTAGCGAAACGCTTAGTGCGCTTAGGACAATTGGAGATAGCATGAGTGGAATCACCACAGTAAAAACACAGCCCATTCCGACGTCTGTGTTCTTGCCGTTCAGCTCTGGTCAAAGTCCCATCACATTGCATAGGCTCAGGTTTATGCTCAGATAATACCGCCAAATGGTGCACAGCTTTACGCTCACATAAGCGTCGATCGATCTGAATGGCCAAAGACATAGACTCATTCAGACCAGCAGGCATGGGAAATCCCACCATGACATCCTTAAGGGCTTCAGAGAGACCCTTTCTGAAAATTGCTGCCAGGGCACATTCATTCCACTGAGTGAGTACAGACCACTTCCTAAACTTCTGACAATATATTTCTACCTCATCCTGACCCTGACACAGAGCCAGCAAGATTTTCTCTGCCTGATCCACTGAATTAGGTTCATCATAAAGCAATCCAAGCGCCAGAAAAAACGCATCAACATCACGCAATGCTGGATCTCCTGGCGCAAGGGAAAATGCCCAGTCTTGAGGGTCGCCACGTAACAAAGAAATAATGATTTTCACTTGTTGAACAGGGTCACCTGAGGAACGAGGTTTCAAAGCAAGAAACAATTATTTTTGAAATTCAGAAATTTAGATCTATCCCCAAAAAACAAATCAGGAATTGGAATCCTAGGCTCTAACATCGGATTCTGAACCACAAAAATCTTGAATGTTTTGCACCCTTGCAGTGAGATTATCCATACAAGAGGACAGACCTTGAATGTCCATATCCACACCTGTATCCTGAACCACCCAGAGGTAAAGGGGAAAAGAGAGACAAAACACACTGCAAAGAAAAAAAAATGGTCTGAGAACTTCTCTTATCCCTCTATTGAGATGCATTAATACTTTGGGCCACCTGTACTGTTATAACCTGGTGGTAAGGACAATAATGGACCTGGTGGTTAAGAGCACACAGAATGACCTCATAGTTACTAATAATATAGGACGAGCTCTGAGACGTGGGAACTCTGCTGACCGCAATCCCTAATCCTATCACACACACTAGAAATAGCCGTGGATTGCTCCTAACGCTCCCTATGCAACTCGACACAGCCTAAGAAACTAGCTAGCCCTAGAGATAGAAAAATAAGCCTACCTTGCCTCAGAGAAATTCCCCAAAGGAAAAGGCAGCCCCCCACATATAATGACTGTGAGTAAAGAGGAAAATTACAAACACAGAGATGAAATAGATTTAGCAAAGTGAGGCCCGACTTACTGAACAGACAGAGGATAGGAAAGGTAACTTTGCGGTCAGCACAAAAAACTACAAAAAGACCACGCAGAGGGCGCAAAAAGACCCTCCGCCCCGACTCACGGTGCGGAGGCGCTCCCTCTGCGTCCCAGAGCTTCCAGCAAGCAAGACAAAAAATCAAAATAGCAAGCTGGACAGAAAAATAGCAAACCAGAGAAAAACAAGCAGGAACTTAGCTTCAGCTGGGAACACAGGTCACAAGAACGATCCAGGAGAGAACTAGACCAATACTGGAACATTGACAGGTGGCATGGAGCAATGATCTAAGTAGAGTTAAATAGAGCAGCCAGCTAACGAATTAACCTCGTCACCTGTGGAAGGAAACTCAGAAGCCGCAGCTCCACTCACAACCACCAGAGGAAGCCCATGGACAGAACCAGCCGAAGTACCATTCATGACCACAGGAGGGAGCTTGACAACAGAATTCACAACAGGATGCGTCGGTACGTCGGCCCGACGCACTGCGACTGGCCGATGCCGACGCTATTGTGAAAGTAGCCTTAAATGACTATTTGTTGGTGGAGACCCTTAGAACCCCGGTATTGTATGTTATTCCCAAAATACACAAATCCCTTGAAAATCCACCTGGGTATCCGATAGTGTCAGGAGTGGATTCAGTGTTTAGCCGAATGGGAACGTTCCTCGACAGAATTTGGAATCCAATTGCAAAAAGTTTAAAATCTTATATTCAAGATACTACAGACTTCTTAAGTAAGCTGGACGCAATACATTTGGATGGGGAAGTAATACTGGCGTCATTCGACATAGTCTCCCTCTGCACATCAATAGACCATGAATGTGGTATACGGGCAATAAAGAAAAAATTGAACTCGGAAAAACTAACTGTGGAGGGGAGAGCTTTCATATTGACAATGTTGGAAATAATTTTAAGACAAAATAATTTTTTGTTTGGGGACAAGTTTTATTCACAACAGGGTACAGCTATGAGGGCCAATATGGCCCTGGAATATGCTAATTTGGTCATGGGTGTCTTGGAGGAGGACCTTGTCTATGTGTCCCACCACTTCTGGCATTTGCTGGTGTGGTGGAGATACGTAGATGATGTGTTCCTCCTATGGATAAGCACTCAGGAAGAATTGGAGGAGTTTCATATGTATTTAAATTAAATTGATCAAACTATAAAGTTTACTTTGGTGTCACCTAAGACAGACATACAATTTCTAGATGTTCTTGTCAAACAGAGTAATGGTGAATTTATTACGTTATTTGTTAAAAAAAACAGATAGAAACAATTTACTGATGTACGACAGACAACATCCTCGTAGTATGGTAAGATCAGTACCTTTGAGCCAGTTATTGAGAGTACGACGCATAGTGAAAAAGACAGAGGAGGTGAATGGGGTCATAGATTCCTTGATCAAGAAATTTGTGAGCAGGGGTTACCCTAAAAATCCATTGGATGAAGCTAAACAGAAGGTCTCTGGACAGGAAAGAATGGAGTTATTGCAGACTAGATCTAGGAAGAGAGGACTGAACCGAATCCTTTTTGTAACCACATGCACAGAAGAGAGCAAGTATCATCAAAAAATATTGGGGATGCTAACTAGGTGTATTTTAAATATAGAGGGATTTAGAATCCCACCACTCCTTTCCTATAGGAAAAATACAAATATTAGAAACTAGATATAGGCCCCTTGAGGAAAACCTATCAAACCTCACTAGCAGGAATAGAGAAAAAATGATGTTTTCCGTGTATATCATGTGTAAATTGTGCACTTATGATAAAGAGGTCAACTTTTGAGCATCCAGATAATCACAAGGTTTATACAATAAAACAATACCTGATTTGTAATTTTGACCATGTTGTCTGCCTTCTCCAATGTCCCTGTAATCTATGGTATGTTGGTGAAACGACCTGTGATTTTAAAACAAGAAGAAATCACCGCCGGTATACCAATTGAAAAAAGAGATTAGATCTACCAGTCTCTAAACACTTTGTTGAACAAAAACATACAGAGAAACATATTAGATTTAGAATAAAGATGTAATTCCAATTCAAAGGAGTGGGCGATAGAGTACACCTTCTGAAGAAGTGGGAACTCACATGGATATAAGGGTTAAATACCCTTAAACAGATGGGATTAAACATAGATTTTAAAATCCATTCTATTATCTACTATATAATTGTCTAAGGGTCACTTCCGTCTGTCTGTCTGTCCTTCTGTCACGGTTATTCATTCGCTGATTGGTCTCGCCAGCTGCCTGTCATGGCTGCCGCGACCAATCAGCGACGGGCACAGTCCGGAAGAAAATGACTGTTCCTTACTCCCCGCAGTCAGTGCCTGTCGCCCGCATACTCCCCTCCGGTCACCGCTAACACAGGGTTAATGCCGGTGGTAACGGACCGCGTTATGCAGCGGGTGTGTGTCCCCAACTTTTTACTATTGACGCTGCCTATGTGGCATCAATAGTAAAAAATGTAATGTTAAAAATAATAAAAAAAACAAACAAAACCTGCTATACTCACCTTCCATTGTAGCTCGCGCCGCCATCTTCCGTTGCAGGTTCCGGTGGCTGAAGGACCTGCCATGACGTCACGGTCATGTGACCGCGACATCATCAAAGGCCCTGCGCGCCTGCGCGACAAGGACCTGCCACGACGTCACGGTCATGTGACCGCGACATCATCACAGGCCCTGCGCTACAAAGACCTGCCATGACGTCACGGTCATGTGACCGCGACGTCATCACAGGTCCCTAATACCAACCCTGGGAACGGAACCTGCCGTGGACTACAAGGGCTCCCTCGGAAAGGTGAGTATATGTTTATTTTTTATTTTTTCACCTGTGACAAACCTTGCTGGGCAATACACTAGGTAGCTGGGCAATATACTACGTGACTGGCCAATATACTACGTGGCTCTGTGCTGTATACTACTTCGCTGTGCAATATACTACGTGGCTGGGCAATATTCTACGTCACTGGGCAATATACTACGTAACTGGGCAATATACTACGTGGCTCTGTGCTGTATACTACGTCACTGGGCAATATACTACGTCACTGGCCAATATACTATGTGGCTGCGCAATATACTACGTGGCTGCGCAATATAATACGTAACTGGGCAATATACTACGTGACTGGCCAATATACTACATGGCTCTGTGCTGTATACTACTTCGCTGTGCAATATACTACGTGGCTGGGCAATATTCTACGTCACTGGGCAATATACTACGTAACTGGGCAATATACTACGTGGCTCTGTGCTGTATACTACGTCACTGGGCAATATACTACATCACTGGCCAATATACTATGTGGCTGCGCAATATACTACGTGGCTGCGCAATATACTACGTCACTGGGCAATATACTACGTCACTGGGCAATATACTACGTAGCTGGGCAATATACTACATGGCTGGGCAATATACTACGTAGCTGGGCAATATACTACGTGGCTGGGCAATATACTACGTGGCTCTGTGCTGTATACTACTTCGCTGTGCAATATACTACGTCACTGGCCAATATACTATGTGGCTGCGCAATATACTACGTGGCTGCGCAATATACTACGTAACAGGGCAATATACTACGTGACTGGCCAATATACTACGTGGCTCTGTGCTGTATACTACTTCGCTGTGCAATATACTACGTGGCTGGGCAATATTCTACGTCACTGGGCAATATAGTACGTAACTGGGCAATATACTACGTGGCTCTGTGCTGTATACTACATCACTGGGCAATATACTACGTCACTGGCCAATATACTATGTGGCTGCGCAATATACTACGTGGCTGCGCAATATACTACGTAACTGGGCAATATACTATGTGGCTGGGCAATATACTACGTGGCTGGGCAATATACTACGTAGCTCGGCAATATACTACGTAACTGGGCAATATACTACGTAACTGGGCAATATACTATGTGGCTGGGCAATATAATACGTGGCTGCGCAATATACTACGTCACTAGGCAATATACTACGTAACTGGGCAATATACTATGTGGCTGGGCAATATACTATGTGGCTGGCCAATATATTACATCACTGGGCAATATACTACGTGGCTGGGCAATATACTACGTAGCTGGGCAATATACTACGTGGCTGGGCAATATACTACGTAGCTGGGCAATATACTACGTGGCTGGGCAATATACTACGTGGCTCGGCAATATACTACGTGGACACAGTGGCGTAGGAAGGGTGGTGCGGGGGGGGGCAGTCCGCCCCGGGCGGCACAATGCGGGGGGCGGCCGGCGCTGCAAGAGAAGAAAAAAAAAAATAAAAAAAATAAAGACGCCCCTTTAAATCTTCGGGCGGCGCCGTCCGCCGCCACGACCAGCTCCCCCCACCCCCGCCCCCGCCCCCGCCCCCTGCTCCCCGCTCCCGCCCCCTGCTCTCCGCTCTAAAATACTCACCTCTCCTGGTTCCTGCGGCTTCAGCGTCCTCTGACTCTGCGACGTCTCAGAGCAGAGGGCGCGATGACGTCACTACTGTGCGCGCCGCTCTGCCTCTCTGTCCTGAGCGTCGCAGAGCCGGAGAGACGCTGACTGCACCGGACCTGCGCTAGGAACGGGAGAGGTGAGGATTTTACTTTTTTTTTTCTTTATGTCTGACTGTCTGGGGGCAATGCTGGACACACTGGGGCAATACTGGAGAGCATGGGGCAGATTGCTGGACACACTGGGGCAATACTGGAGAGCATAGGGCAGATTGCTGGACACACTGGGGCAATACAGGAGACCATGGGGCAGATTGCTGGACACACTGGGGTAATACAGGAGACTATGGGGCAGATTGCTGGACACACTGGGGCAATACTGGAGACCATGGGGCAGAATGCTGGACACACTGAATACTGGAGACCATGGGGCAGATTTCTGGACACATTGAGGCAATGCTGGAGACCCTGGGGCAGACTTCTGGACACACTGGGGCAATGCTGGACACTGGGGCAGATTGCTGGACACACTGGGGGTAATATGCTGGACATACTGGGGCAATGCTGGACACTGGGGGTAATATGCTGGACACACTGGGGCAGACTGCTGGACACACTGGGGAAAGGCTGGACACTGGGGCAGATTGCTGGACACACTGGGGGCAGTGCTGGACATACTGGGGCAGATTGCTGGACACACTGGGGGTAATATGCTGGACACACTGGGGCAGATTGCTGGACAACATGGGGGTAATATGCTGGACACACTGTGGCAGATTGCTGGAAAACATGGGGGTAATATGCTGGACACACTGGGGGCAGGACTTGAGGCATGGGCAGAATGTAGACACGGGGCATGATTGGAGACACGGGGCAGGATTGGATCATGGGGCAGGATGGATACGATGGAGGCTGGTGGGGCAGGATGGGGAGATCATATGGGGTAGAATGGATACTCATGAGGGCAGGATGCGAGAACATATGGCTGGAGCCAGGAATGAGATAAACGGGGCCAGGGTGGGGAATAGTGTTACCATAGGGGATAATTAAGGGATATTATTACTGCAGTGATGTATTTATTTTATTTTTTGAGTATACTGTTTTAAATGGGGGGGCGGTCCTGTTACTGTGCAGAGTGACACTATATCACCTTTTTTTCTTCATGTGATGTAATGTAGAAGTTGTGAAAAATTAAGTAATGTGTTCTGCAAGCGGAGCTCGAGATAACTGTGTTATTTCCTGCAGAAACGAGTCCTGGCTGGAAGGAATGATGGCGGTCTGTGCTGGATGAAAGATGAAGGACTTCACCTAGAGACGTCACTGGTGAGTCAGTGTTACCTATACACTGACACTATACACTGTATACTATATAGAGGTCCTGTGTATAATGTCACCAGTGATCTCTGTATTACCTCTACACAGACACTGCATACTAAGTACAGATCTCCTGTGAATACTGGCACTTATGGTGATAGTATTGTGGGTTTTTTTTATTACTGATCAGTATTGTAGTATTCAGTCACTATGTGGTGGTAATATGTGGTCTGGAAATGGTGTTGTGGTATTTGTCCCTTGTATGTAGTATTATTCGGTCACTATGTGGCCTGGTCATGGTGTGGTGGTATTAAGTCACAGGTGTGGCATGTGGGGGTGACACCATTAGGCCCAGTTTAAGTTCTACAAAACAGGAAAACCATTTCTGGTAACCTTTGTGTGTATTGAGCCGGGGGGGGGGGGGGGGCGCCAAACTCGGGAACAGCCCCGGGCGGCAAAAGCTCTAGCTACGCCTCTGCGTGGACATGCATATTCTAGAATACCCGATGCGTTAGAATCGGGCAACCATTTAGTTTAGATACATTTAGAATTTTACTGGGTTATGATTCCTTAAAAATAGCAGCTTATGGACCTTAGAGTTTTAGGAATATGTTTTTTTAGATATATCCTAATTTTAATATTTTTGTACTTATTGTTTTACAGATACATCACCTTTGCTCACAAGTCACCATTACACTATATATTCACCTGGGGAGAAGCATAACCGTATGAAGGACTTATGGTTTCTGTATTTACATAATCATTATTTTTTTATATACATTTTTTTTCTTATATATCATAACAATGTATAAGACTGCTGGCTAACAATATATTAAAGTGGAGAAAAGACATGTGATTTTTTTGTTTTAATAAAATATATAAAAGATTTTTTTTGCGCTAGAATGGATAAGTTTGCTGGGGAATAGGTATACCTATCTTTATGGACACCTGGGTTGGAGCATTATGGTCCGGAGGGATCATGTGCTTCCCCTTGGTGCTATTGGTGACTGGAGGTAACCCGCATAGGGTGCTGTCCAGTACATCAGGGTAGGTTTAAAATACCTCTAAAACCCTATGAGCACCTGCACTTCTTTTGTGTTCACTTCCCTAGAAAACTCTTGTAAACTATGGTAATAAAGGCGCAAATGTTATGTATATAAATTAGAAAGAAATGAGTTGAAGTTGATGACCAAGATTTAAATAAGGAAGTGATATTCTGTAAGAATGCTAAGTTTACCATCAATTATAGGGCAAGGATGCCTCATATGCACTGGAGACATGCTGTACAGTAGGAAGCACTGCCCTTTGATATGCAGATGGTGTGCTTTGCAAAAGACTCTGTTTTAGCATTTTGCCACATCTAAGATGGCGCTGGGATGTCCAGAATGCAGAAAGGCGCATGCGCGGATGGAATATGCCACATACTCCCTAAGATTGGCCGGCAGCTTATGACAGTGTAGTGATGTGCACTGCTGATACATTATTATATTTGCGCAGGAGGCAAATGGGAATGCTGAAATCAGCGTTCATGGCGTCCTCCATGTGAAAATGAATGATCCTGAAGGGGTGAGACACATAATATTAATCTATACACAGCTGCACTGTGACTAATTATCAGAAATTGAATGTTTTTGTACAGATGTATATCACACTTTAGTACTAAAGCACGTTTCTTGGAGATGTATAAGATATTGTGTCACATGAAGATGGATTGAATTGTATATGTTTTATGAAATACTGTTTTTACTACACTTTCCAATATAATCACGTGTGATTAATGATTGTTAAATAAACCTATAAAAGTACACCTTTATGTTACACCCACTGCTTGAGAAAGGCTCAGTGTGAGCTGAAACGTCGCTCTGCTATGTGGGTTTGAATAAAGTCCACTTTTTTCACCTTAATGCATTTGGAGTGCTGCCTTCATTTTTTTCTTTCTCTCTCCCTATATATACATATATATTTCTGTTAATATCTCTTTGCTATGGATTTCAAAATTATGATGTGCATTTTTATAAATATATAATATTATCAGACTTATTATATTATCATAAACTAATAGTGCAATGATACTGCTCTGCCTCCACTTTTTAATTAGACTGTAATACATTTTATATCATGCCCTATAACAGTGTTCCAGTCCTCAAGAGCCACCAGCAGCTCATGTTTTAAGGATTTCCTTAGTATTAGGCCGGGATCACACATGCGAGAAACACGTCTGTGTCTCGCATTTGAAACCCAAGCTCTGGTGTCGGCACTCCAGAGCGGAGCGTGTGGCCGCATAGGAACACATGCAGCCTCACTCTCCGCTCCCAAGTGCCGGCGCCAGAGCTTGGGTTTCACATGCGAGATACGGATGTGTTTCTCGCATGTGTGATCCCGGCCTCACCCAGGTGATGGACTTGTTGCCTGTGCAGGTTCTGCAATTATCATCTGAGCAATACTAAGGAAATCCTGAAAACCTGGCCTGTTGGTGGCTCTTAAGAACTGGAGTTGGGGTTTTGTTTTTTAATCATGTTTGTTTATTGTTGATGTCGCTAATAAAATAATGTTATTGACTATCACTAATTTTGTGGTTCCATTTAACATTTTCAAGTAGTTTTTGTTATTTATTTGTATTTTGTCTACTTGATTTTTGCTAAATATTGCATATTTATGTATATTATGGTATAGATTTTCTTCTTATTTAGGTTAAAAATTATATTTCCACAATGTCCTTCTGGTATAGCACCATTTTAGAAGATCTCACCTCAGGAATAAGAGATGCAAACATACAAGAGATACACGGTGGGTGATAATTTCACGCAATGTGAAGGAAAGGCTAAGTGCAGGACAAAGGGATAAGGGAAAGGGAACCAAACACTTGGAAAGGGGGGAATGGAAACCGCTAGACAGATCTAATGTCATCCTGTCTGCCCTATTGTTCCTTGTAAAGGTTCTGCGCCTATCACCGAGCAGGATACCTAATCCCTGCCTGACCCTGGTGATAAGCCCTACACCGCTAAAGACAGCTAGGATACACAAAACAAAGGGAGCACTTAGCTTGAGTAGACTCAGAGAGAAATACCAACGTCCTCCAAACTCCAAAGAAGACGCAAATAGAATATATATGCATTTGCCAGCCGGAAGCAGGAAGTATATCAACACTCAGGTTCAGGTTCAGGTGTGGCCATTAGCCCCGGGGGAGGTGGCCACTCGTCTGCAAAGTAAACTACTGAGACCTTCTGCAGACAGATGCAGTGCAACGGTCTGCAGCCTCTGACACATTTGTGACAACAACAGAATCAGGAAGCAGAGAGATACAGTATAAGAACAGTTAAGGTTTTTGGGAACAGCCACAATTTGGGAGGGGCAGGATTAGTTAAAAAGGGGAACTCTTCCTGCTTTAGATTAGATGAGGAGATTAGATAGAAAGCGTGGTAAGTGAAGTCCAAGGCCAGAGGGCTGAAAAGCACAAGAGATTATGAGCTTCTGGAAGCATGCGGATGGCCGCCGCAAACTTTAGTGGACTCTCCCAAGACATCCAAAGCCTACTATCCAAATTAGGTACAGAGGAGCATGCCTTTATCACTTTCCAGAAGGGAAAACCAGTCGAGGAACTCTATCAGAAGGGTTGGTTGGAACTATTGAGAGCAACGGAGCTGGACAGAGTATCTCAGGGACCTGGGATGTCAGACAAGAGTGGGATAACTCAGACTGAAAGAAGCATGAATGTAACATCTTAAGGCCCCGTCACACATAGCGACGCTGCAGCGATACCGACAACGATCCGGATCGCTGCAGCGTCGCTGTTTGGTCGCTGGAGAGCTGTCACACAGACAGCTCTCCAGCGACCAACGATCCCGAGGTCCCCGGTAACCAGGGTAAACATCGGGTAACTAAGCGCAGGGCCGCGCTTAGTAACCCGATGTTTACCCTGGTTACCATCCTAAAAAGTAAAAAAACAAACGCTACATACTTACCTTCCGCTGTCTGTCCTCGGCGCTCTGCTTCTCTGGTCTGGCTGTGAGCGCCGGGCAGCCAGAAAGCAGAGCGATGACGTCACCGCTCTGCTTTCCGGCTGACCGACGCTCACAGCCAGAGCAGGAGGAGTGCAGAGCACAGCGCTGGAGGACAGACAGCGGTAGGTAAGTATGTAGTGTTTGTTTTTTTACTTTTAGGATGGTAACCAGGGTAAACATCGGGTTACTAAGCGCGGCCCTGCGCTTAGTTACCCGATGTTTACCCTGGTTACCAGCGAAGACATCGCTGAATCGGTGTCACACACGCCGATTCAGCGATGTCTACGGGGAGTCCAGCGACGAAATAAAGTTCTGGACTTTCTTCCCCGACCAGCGATCTCCCAGCAGTGGCCTGATCGCTGCTGCCTGTCACACTGGACGATATCGCTAGCGAGGACGCTGCAACGTCACGGATCGCTAGCGATATCGTCTAGTGTGACAGTACCTTTACAGTGCCATGACTAAGATGGAGTTGGGACTGTTAAGTAAAATCAAACTGAAAAGGATCAAGTGCCTTCTGTTCAATGAGCAGTTGTACCTGGACTCGGGATTGTGGAGACAGTGCAGGTTTCCTATTAAACAGTGAGTGTTATAATGTACACCCACAACACAAGGGAAATGGGACACTATTTAGTTGTGGGGTGCCATGGTGTGGGCAGGGCCAGTTTTAGGCAAAGTAGGGCCCTAGGCAAAAGATTAAAATGGGGCCCCAAATGCTAACATATTGCACATCACACAGAAGCATTTCTGTTGTATTTACATGAGCTGTGTTCAGGCCGCTAAACGAGTGTGATCGACAATATTGAAGTTGTTCGACGCTTGTTTTCCAGCCTCTTTACACCAACTGAGAAAGAATGATGGGAACAGAACAATCACTATAAGATCAATCTGTCCCCATACAGTATCATGTTATCAACAGCATATCTGCAGTTTACACTGGCGATGTGCTGCTGAGAACAAGGATTTCCGTTCTGGCATAAACAATCCAATCACTCGATGAATAGGCAGCATTTTGCTTCTTTAGTATTATACACCCCACAGTCCTCCACATAGTATAATGTGCACCATAGTCCTCCATATTGTAAAATGCAAACCCCATAGTCCTCCATATAATATGTGCTCCATATTCCTCCATATAGTATAATACACTCCCCATAGTTCTCAATATAGTATAATACACTCCTCTGTCCTCCATATATTAAAATACACTCCTCAGTCCTACATATAGTATAATACACTCCTCAGTCCTCCATATAGAATAATACACTTATCAGTCCTCCATATAGTATAATACACTCCTCATAGTCCTCCATATATTAAAATACACTCCTCAGTCCTCCATATAGTATAATACATTCCTCAGTCCTCCATATCGTATAATACACTCCTCATAGTCCTCCATATATTAAAATACACTGCTCAGTCCTCCATATAGTATAATACACTCCTCATAGTGCTCCATATAGTATAATGCACCACCATAGTCATCCATGTAGTACAATTCACTTCCCATAGTATAATGCACCCCTTAGTTCTTCATATAGTATAATGTATTCTCCATAGTCCTCGATACAGTATTTTGCAGCCCACATATAGTGTAATGCCAACAACCCGCAGAGTATAATACAGCCACCCCACAGAATATAATGTAGCCTCCTGAGTATAATGCAGCCCCAACATACAATATACTGTAACCCCCCATTGAATATAATGCAGCCCCCTCATATAGTATAATGCAGCCCCTCGATAGAATATATGTAGCCCCCTCAGAGTATAATTCAGCCTCCCATAGGATATAATGTAGCCCTCCATAGAATACAATGTACCCCTACTCATATAGTATAATGCAACCCCATAGAATATAATGCAGCCCCTCAGAGTATGATGCAATCACCCCTCATAGAATATAATACATTTAATACATAGAATAAATTTAATACATAGAATATAATGTAGCCCCCATATAATATAATACAGCCCCCATAGAATATAATGTAGCCCAAAGAAAAATATAATACAGCCCCCCATAGAATATAATACAGTCCCTCATATAATATAATATCACCCCCATAGAATGTAATACAGCCCCCCATAGAATATAATACAGCCCCATAGAATGTAATACAGCCCCCCCCATAGAATGTAATACAGCCCCTATAGAATATAATGCAGGCCCCATAGAATGTAATACAGCCCTCTTCCCGATAGAATGTAATACAGCCCCCATAGAATGTAATACAGTCCACCTCTCCATAGAATGTAATACAGCCCCTTACAGAATGTAGTACAGCCCACCTCCCGATAGAATGTAATACAGCTCTCCCCATAGAATATTATACAGCCTCCATACAATACAATGTAGCCCTCCCCATAGAATATAATATAGCCCCCCATAGAATATAATACAGCCTAACTCCTCATAGAATATAATAAAACGCCCCATAGAATATAATACAGCCCACCTCCCAATAGAATGTAATACAGCCCTTCCTCCCCATAGAATATAATACAGCCCCCATAGAATTTAATACAGCCCACCTCCCCATAGAAAGTAATACAGCCCCCCATAGAATGTAATACAGCACCCATAGAATGTAATACAGCATCACATAGAACGTAATACAGACCCCCATTGACTGTAATACAGCCCCCCATAGAATGTAATACAGCCCCCATAGAATATAATACAGCTCCCCATAGAATGTAATACAGCACCCCATAGAATATAATGCAGTCCCCATAGAATGTAATACAGCCCCCATAGAATGTAATACAGCCCACTTCCCCATAGAATATAATAGAGAAATTCCCCAAAAGAAAAGGCAGCCCCCCACATATAATGACTGTGAGTAAACATGAAAACACAAACACAGAGATGAAATAGATTTTAGCAAAGTGAGGCCCGACTTACTGAATAGACCGAGGATAGGAAAGATAGCTTTGCGGTCAGCACAAAAACCTACAAACAACCACGCAGAGGGCGCAAAAAAACCCTCCGCACCGACTAACGGTACGGAGGTGCTCCCTCTGCGTCTCAGAGCTTCCAGCAAGCAATAAAAACCAATATAGCAAGCTGGACAGGAAAAATAGCAAACAAAAGTAACACCAGCAAAACTTAGCTTATGCAGGGCAGAAAGGCCACAAGAACGATCCAGGAGAGAGCAAGACCAATACTGGAACATTGACTGGAGGCCAGGAACAAAGAACTAGGTGGAGTTAAATAGAGCAGCACCTAACGACTTAACCTCGGCACCTGAGGAAGGAAACTCAGAAGCCGCAGCCCCACTCACATCCACCAAAGGAAGCTCAAGGACAGAACCAGCCGAAGTACCACTCATGACCACAGGAGGGAGCTTGACCACAGAATTCACAACACCCCCCATAGAATGTAATACAGCCCCCCATAGAATGTAATACAGCCCCCATAGAATATAATACAGCACCTCATAGAATGTAATGCAGTCCCCCATAGAATGTAATGCAGCCCCCCATAGAATGTAATACAGCCCCCATAGAATGTAATACAGCCCACTTCCCCATAGAATATAATACAGCCCCTGTTGTGAATTCCGCTCTTGGGCTCCCTCCGGTGGTTGTAAGTGGCACTTTTGTGAGTTCTGCTCTTGGGCTCCCTCTTGTGGTTTCTAGTGGTATGGCTGCTCCTTGGAGTTAGCTGTCTTCAGCTGCTTCCACTGATCGTCTTTTCTGCTCGGCTATTTATGCCTGGCTCTGTCCTTCAGCCAGTGCCACTTGTAAATTGTTCCTGGTTGGATTCACATCTCTTTGGAGTTCCCTGTTATCCTGACCAGTTCAGCAAAGCTATGTCTTGCTTGCTCTTTTCTGTTCACAGATTGTGGACTTATCCGTTCTGTGCTTCTATGTTTGTCCAGCGTTATCAGTATGAATTAATTCTGTCTTGCTGGAAGCTCTGGGAAGCAGATTTACCCTCCACACCTTTAGTCAGGTGTGGAGATTTTTAGTAAACTCTGCGTGGATTTTTGTAGTGGTTTTTTTTTTTTACCATTCAATTTTTATTGAGAAAACAGAGTACATTTAAAATGCAACAAGGAAAGGAAAAAGGGGGGGAAGGGGGAGGGGAAGAGGCAGACATAAATGTAAATATCCACGATCAAGAATGAGACAAAAAAATTACAGTACATGGGTGCATACATAGCTATGATATCAAACATTTGAGTCAGCTGGCAGAAGAATGGGGATGGTGGTCAGGCGACAAAATAAAGGGTGAGGAGACCCAAGGATCCCACCACGTAAGGACCTTCTTCTTTTTTGCAAGACAGTCCGCAGTAATCGACTCATAACTAAAGTGTAGATTAATTTTGGATATCAATTCAGGTCTGGAGGGAATATTAGAAGATTTCCAATGCTTTGCAATACATTGTCGGGCCGCCACAAGAATATTAGAAATAATGGGTTGAAGGGTAGATGGGAAGTCCAAGAGAGATATACCCAATACTGCTAGAGGGCCAGTTAGGTTGATAGGAAGATGGGTCACCTCTGAAAGAATCGCTTCAACCTGACGCCAAAATATTTGCACACGAGGGCAACTCCACCATACATGAGCCAGCGAACCAGAAATATTGCAATTTTTCCAGCACAAAGGGGAAGAGGAGGGATAAAATTTAGCTAATTTAACGGGAGTGAAATACCATAGGAGCTGAATTTTTTTGCTTTGTTCGAGGTGACCAAGGCACGAAGAGAATCTGGAAGGATGCAGCATAGCCATGCTCCAATCCTCCGGGGAAGCCTCGAATGCAAGGGCACCCTCCCAAGTGGACATAAATGGGAGTCTCTCAGAGAAATCATGGGAGAGGAGGGATTTATAAATGATGGAAATGCCATGATCAATCCACGTGTTTGGTCTGAAAAATCTGTGGATTGGGGTCTCCATACCCAGGGGGGACACGGCCACACCGAAGGAGTTACAATGTTTAAGGAAGCTACGAATCTGGAAATACTGAAAAAAAGCCCTAGGAGGCAAGTTATAGCGAGCAGTGAGGTCCGCAAATGATCTCAGGCCCGATTCATTATAGAGATCATTCACCCGGTGTATTCCGCAGTCCCCCCAGGCGGAGAGAGACAAACCATCTATTGCGTATTCTAATGCTTGAATAGAGACGTAGTCAAGTATAAAAGGGAGGTAAGTAGGGCAGAGACTTGCCCAGACCTTAGTGGCGGAGCAAATTGTTTTAAGAGAGGAACTCCAACTGGGCGGCTGGAGCAAACAGAGCTCCAGCAATAACTTGAGAGAACCCCTAGGGGCAAAGCACGACTCAATATGGAACCACTGGAGGGAGGAGTTCGCATCCCACCAAATCTTAAGGGGGTCTAGGAGAGCAGCTTTGTGGTATAGGTGGATATTAGGGGCACCAAGACCTCCCCTGGCATATGGGAGAGACATTAGGGAGCGTTTTATTCTATGTGGCTTGTTATTCCAAATAAAACGGTCAATAATTGCTTGAAAAGCAGAGAGGTACTTAGAGGGGATAGCGAAGGGGAGGCATCTAAAAAGATATATAAGTTTAGGGAGAATTAACATCTTAGACGTTTGTATCCTAGCCATCCAGGATAGACGAGAGCAGGCAAGCTGGTCAATTTCTTTTTTAATTTCGTGGAGGGTTGAATCACAGTTAAGGCGAACAATGTTTTTAATATGGGTAATTTGAATACCTAGATAAGTGAATCCGAGCGGAGACCATATGAAAGGGTAAATATTTTGGATTTGAAGTTGGAGAGAGGAAGAGATAAATAGGGGAAAAATTGTGGACTTGGACAGATTTAGCTTATAATAGGAGGCTTCAGCAAATTGGGTGAGAATGGAAGACACTGCAGATAGTGACTGTAGAGGAGCAGAGCAAGACAACACCACATCGTCGGCGTAGAGACCAATTTTGTGTTCCTGACTTCCCACCATTACCCCCCTAATGTCAGGGCATTGCCTCACCGCAGCCGCCAGGGGCTCCATGACTAAAGCAAAGATGATGGGGGAGAGGGGGCAACCCTGCCGGGTCCCATTTGAAATAGAAAATATACGGGATTTAAAGCCGGCTGAGCGAACTGAGGCACAAGGATTGGAATACAAAGCCATAATAGCTGAAAAAATCTGGCCAGTAAGACCAAATTTGTGCAAAGTAGATGCTATATAACCCCAGTGCACCCGATCGAACGCCTTTTCCGCGTCGAGAGACAGGAACACACTGGGGAGGCTCCCCCTCTCCACCACATCCAGCAGGTCGATCAAGCGTCTCGTACCATCTCTAGTTTGCCTACCCGGGACAAACCCAACCTGGTCTGAGTGAACCAAGGATGGGAGCACCGACAATAACCTATTGGCCCAGACCTTAGCATATATCTTTACATCACAATTTAGAAGGGCGATGGGACGAAAATTGCCAGGAGAGGTCATAGGTTTCCCAGGTTTAGGAAGTGTCGAGATACAAGCCTCCAAACCCTCTCTCTCAATAGTACCCATAGAAAGCCAGTAGTTAAATAAACGAATGAGAAAAGGAGAGAGGATAGTGAGAAAATGAGAGTAGTATGAGAAGGAAAAGCCATCCGGACCCGGGGCAGAGCGTTTTTTGGCCTCTTTGATTATTTGGGAGATTTCAATTGCTTCTATAGGGCCGTTAAGGAGCGACAACTGCTCTGAATTAACAGTAGGGAGATTCGCTTTATTCAAAAAAGCGTTAATTGAGTCCTGAGAAGGTTGAGGAGTATTTACGTCAGAATCTAGGTTATATAATGAGGAGTAGTATGAGGCAAATTCTTCAGCGATATGGATTGGATTGTAAATCCGAGAACCATCCGACTTAAGAAGATAAGCAATTTTGGTTTGGGCTTCTTTTTTTTTAACGTGTTTAGCTAGTAAGGCGCCTGCCCTGTCACCCATGGAGTAGAATTTGGCTTTCGATTTCCTGAGCGAATTTTCTGCTCTATGGAGGAGGAGCTGGCGAAGGCGCAGGCGTGCATCAGAAAGGTTGGAAAATAATTGAGGGGAGGGGCAGGCTTTGTGGCAAGACTCCAGCCGGGCCACTTCGGCCAAGGCAGATTGAAGGTTTAGGTTATACTTGCGTTTAGCTGTCGCAGCCATCTTAATGAAAAGGCCACGAGCCACTGCCTTGTGAGCGAACCAGAGGGAGTCCTCACGCACATCCGCTGAGCCATTAAAGGCAAAGAATTCCTGCAAAGAGTTTTCAATTAGTGTAGAGTTCGCTTGCTCAGAGAGAAGGTGGTCATTAAGGCGCCAGTGTGAAGGGGGTCTGATTGCAAGAGGATCTTCTAGGGAGACTGACACAGGTGCATGATCAGACCAAGTGATATTACCTATATTTGCAGATATGCAGTGGGGAAGGGCGACGTCATCTACTAAGATATAATCAATTCTACTGTAAGAACCGTGACGAGGGGACCAAAATGTGTAGTCTCTTTCATTACAATGGAGATATCTCCAAATATCGTGTAAATTGTAGGAGCTAATCAGCTGGGCCGCATCACCCCTAGCCACAGCAGCCGACGAACAGTCCAGATTCTTGGATACTGGAATGTTAAAGTCTCCAGCAACTAATTTATGACCATGCTGATAATTACCTAAGATTTGAAAAAAATTATTTAGAAATTTAACCTGACCAAAATTTGGGCCATACACAGAGGCAATGGTGTAAGGGGTATTATTGATTAAACATAAAATTATAATGTATCTGCCCGCGGGGTCGGATGTAGAGCTAATTAGCTGGAAAGAGTTAGCCTTGCTAAAAAAAATTGCCACCCCAGCCTTTTTGGTCTTCCCATTCGCAAAAAATTGGTGGGGGTATAAATTCGAATACATTCTTATATTATCCCGTTCTAGTAAATGAGTCTCCTGTAAGCATATAATATCGTGTTTGGATTTAGCGAGCTGACGCCAGACAATCGATCTCTTACCGGGGGAGTTAAGGCCGTTAACAATAATAGAATATAAAGAAACACTCATTGTAAAATGTTATACAATTTGCGGAAGAAGATATGCAAACCCATTACCCACAAAAAAAAAAGCACAAACATGTCGTGGGGTACCTCGCAAACTCAATCTGCAACGAGGGGGGGGGGGGAAGAGGGAAAGGAGGGGGTAGAGGGATGGAAGGGGGGGAAGGGAAAAACAAACATATAAAATCCAAACATTTAAACAAGGGAACATCCAGGGAAATCCTGAGTCCGAGGTGAAAATAGAAAACAGTTCACCAATGGGGCAATATGCTGAGGGGAGTCCTGCCAGGAACCAGCCTCAGCAAAAAAAACAGCAAGCAAAAAAAAAGAAGAGAGAAAAAAAAAAAAGAGAACTAGAACTGAGCGGGAAAAAGGAAAAAATAAATTCTTCCAGCCAGGAAATGGACAATAGAGACACTTCAGGCGACCTTCCAGTCAGGGGCAATACGGCGCCTCCGGGGACCAGATCCTCCAGGTTTGGTGGAAGCAGAGGCAGGCGTGGGCGCAGGAGGGTCAAAACCCCATTGGGACAGGGTGTTGGCTGCTTGCGACGGGGATAGGCACGTGGTAAACGAACCGTCTTTACGAATGCAAAGCTTGGTGGGGAAACCCCAGCGGTATAATATACCCTTTTCCCTCAGGATTGAGGTGTATGGTGCAAAAGCCCTGCGGAGGGCTAGAGTTCCCGGAGACAGGTCAGGGAACACTGCAATGGTAGCAAATCGTTCAGGTAGCGACGGCTTCGATCTTAGTGCTTGCAGAAATTCCTCCTTCATAACAAAAAAATGGATGCGAGCTAGTACACCTCTGGGTACCGCAGGGTCAAGGCCTGAGGGCTTAGGGATCCGATGAATACGGTCAATCACAACATCATCTTTGGAATAAAGTGGGAGAACAGATATAACAAAGTCTTGTAGAAAGGCTCTGAGATCATCAGCCCCAATTGATTCAGCAATGCCTCTTAGTTTCACATTATTTCTCCTGGATCTGTCTTCCAAATCCAGGGTTTTAGCATGAGTTTTGGTAACAAGCAGCTGCAGGCTATCATGAGCTTCCCACAAATCATTGTGAGAAGCTACCAGTTCGGACATTTTATTTTCAAGATGATCCGTGCGGCCTCCCAGCTCCTCCACCTCCCCCCTGAGCTCTGCCATCATGGAACGCATATCCTCCTGCAGGGAGGTACGGAGGTCACCAAGCATGTCCTTAAGCAGCGCTGCTGTAACTGGAGCCTCTGAGAGATCAGCCGCTGCTGTGCTTGAGGCAGAAGACTGAGAGCCTCGGCGTGCAGCTCTGGAGGATCTAGGAGAAAGCGGCGCCATCTTGGGCCTCTGAGGCTGCTGAGGGGTGGCTGCAAAGAAGTCCACAATGCGCCTGGAAGGGTCCCCTGCGCCGGCTTTAGATTTCCCCATGCACTCACCGAATGGTAAGGAGCAGGAGTGGGGAGTTCTGGAGGAGAAAGCGCCGTCTGTGCGCTGCTGTATGCCGCTTTATGAGTCCTGGGAATGGAGCTCCCGCACTATGCGACCTGCACCATCAGAAGTCAGGCCACGCCCCGGATTTTTGTAGTGTTTTATACTGACCGCACAGTATTCCATCCTGTCCTATCTATCAAGTTAGACTGGCCTCCTGTGCTCATCCTGGTTTCATTCTGTGTATATCTTTTCCCTCTTCACTCACAGTCATTATTTGTGGGGGGCTAATCTATCCTTTGGGGATTTTCTCTGAGGCAAGATAGTTTTCCTGCTTCTATCTTTATGGGTAGTTAGCTCTTAGGCGGTGACGAGGTGCCTAGGGAGAGTTAGGAACATCCCACGGCTACTTCTAGTGTTGTGTTGAGCTTAGGGACTGCGGTCAGTACAGTTACCACTTCCTTCAGAGCTCGTTCCATGTTGCTCCTAAACCACCGCATCGTAACAAGCCCCCCATAGAATGTAATACAGCCCACCTCCCCATAGAATGTAATACAGCCCCCCATAGAATGTAATACAGGCCTCCATAGAAAATAATACAGCTCTCCCCCATAGAACATAATACAGCTCTCCACCATAGAATTTATCAAATATCTTTCATAAACTTTATTTTCCATTCACATCCCTTTTATTTGATGCACAGGGCCACGGACTGGGTCACTGCTGACGTGACACGTCCCCTTTAAGAACCGGCCCAGTACCGAGTATCCCCACGGCCCTGGGGGGGGCGCTCCAGATACACTGTAAAGCAATTGATGAACAGTAGACATTAATTTGAATGATAGATAGGAGTTTTCAATCCCTCAATTAAATCATGTATGTTATGACAATACTGGAGCGCCCCCAGACACAGGACCACGGGTTCTCGATACCGGGCCCCTCAGTCTCTGTATTGGGGTCGTCACGGTGGCTAGACCCGGTCCGTGACCCTGCTAAGGGGCGCCCAATGAAAGGTGATGGTGTGATGCGTGGTGCGAGGCGCGATGAATAACAAGGACACAGGGTTGCAGTCTCTTTACCTCTTTACTGAAGGCTTTGGGAGCCGCAATCCAGAGCACTACTAACAGGGCTGGCTGAGACCGGCCGGTCCGAAGGCACATCCAGAGTTTCCTTTGCAGGTGGAAATCAGTGGCTACCACTAGCGCCTGTGTGTTGTAGTCCTTCCCTGCTGAGCACCACGGGATAGTCCTCACAACTGCTGTGTCTGTGTTCGTTGTTCTTTCTCTCTCTCTTCGTCCCCCAGATGATATGGTTAGGATGCACCCATATGACGGGTAGGCCTGGAGTTATTCTGGGACCCTAGAGACGCCCCTCTCCCACAGCTGCCTCCCTTGTCTGCTTAGGTGATTTAGGTCAGACAGCCAACCTATAATTAACTGTCCTGCCGTGTTGAAGTAATGCGTAAAGTCTCTTACTTTCTCGGTGCTCCGGCCACCGCTATGCGCCTCAGAAGGATGTTGCCTCGGTCTCACGGCACGACTCCTACTGGCTCTATCTCCTTTACACTGTGATCCCGCTTCTCACTTCTCCACAATCAACTTCGCTTTGTGTCCTTTCTTAGAATACCGCCGCAAGGTAGTGCAGGCGCGGCTCTGTAACGATCTGTTCTCTTTCTAGACCGCTGTCAGGATCCCACCCCTGACAGGTCCTCTCCCGAACTATCCTGGGCTCTTTCCGTCTAACTTCCTGTCCAACCCCCAGTTTTACCAGAGTGTGAAGAGTGGCCTACTAGATAGAACCACTCCCCCTGGTGGCCGGAGTGTGAAGTGTCATGTGTGTTTGTGATACATGGTCAGAACTCCTTTAGTGCCATCAGACGTACCATCACTCCCCTTAGCGGCAGAGTGTCATACTGCAACGACCAGATCTCTGGGGCGCTGCACTCCCCCCCGGTTAAATCCAGTACTCCTGGACTGGGAAGAAGAACAACAACACATGTTAACATAAAACATATAAAATTTGTGAAACATTATTAACAAATTAACATAACAGTACTTCCCTTTATGGGAGGTGAAGACGCTTGAACGTTGCAAAAGTTTGGTAAACACACAGTTCATGACTCTCAGTTCAGTTGGGTGCCACTTTAAAGCAGCAGAGACCCCGGGTAAACAAAGGGGCCCCTGTGAAATTTTTGGAGCAATTCACTGTCCATTACTCCGTTGTCCATTTTTAAACTTGTAACAAAGATATTTACACAAACAATAGCACTTATCATTAGTATCTCCAAGCTTTTTAGCGAAGGGGAGTCTGATTCTGGGTGCTACGTGTGGACCTCCGCAGTGCAGGGGCTGTTATGGGCCTAACAGGGCCCGCTAAGTTTGCTATCACTGGTGTAGTGCACTGTCTTCTAGCTACACTCCTAGTGAGTCTGGGCAGTACTGGCACGTTGGAGTTCTCAAAACCGCTACTACTACTGATGGGCATGGCAGATTCACCATTAGCGGAGGGAAGACTTGTCGGTTCAGCAGTTGGCATGGAATCTTCTGGTGAGGTCTGTTGTGATGGCGGATCGGGATGACCTGGCTCCACATCTAGTTCTGGCGGGATTAGTTGGCGAAACGTCAGGACAGGTACCACGATGGCCTGATTTATTTGCGTCCAATACTGGGGAAAGTCAACAAGAACAGTGTGTATCATCTTTTCTCCTTCCGCGGCCGGAGTCGTCCCAGGGTCGGCATCCCCATCTCTCAGTTTATCAGGGCATATCTTAAGGTGGTCCCTGGATATTGCCATTGAGGTTTCCCCTCCATCTTTGCTGATGAGACAGACCTTTGTATTGTCGAAATCAGATGGCAGAATGGTATATGGTTCCGCTTCCCATTGGTCATCCAGCTTGTGTAGCCTCCTCTTCCGTTTGAGTACTTGCTCTCCAGGGGACAAGGGAGCTACAGGGGCATGCTGGTTGTAGTCCCTTTCTTGTTTCTGTCTGGCTTGGGCAAGGCTTCTTTCCACACATTCCTGTACTTTGCGGTACTTTTGCTGCCTCTCCGTATCCCAATCCGCATCGGGCGAGATATCTTCGGGGGTCAGGACCCCCATGTCCAGGTCCACAGGTAACTTACTGGACCTCCCTCGCATCAGGTATGCTGGGGTGCAATTGGTGGAATTCACTGGGATGTGGTTTTACATATCCACCAGGTCTGGCAACTTTGTGGGCCACAAGTTCCGTTCCTTCACAGGTAAGGTCTTCAGCAAGTCGATCACTACCTGGTTCATCTTCTCACACATCCCGTTGGTTTGTGGATGGTACAGCATGGTTCTGATCTTCTTACACCCGTACAGATCACAGAACTCCTGGAACACCTCCGCCTCAAATGCTGGCCCCTGATCAGTTAGTACCTTCTCCGGGTACCCATGTGGTCTACAGAAGTACTGCTGGAAGGTTTTGGCAGCTGTCCTAGCCGTTAGATCCTTGACCGGCACGACTACCAGGAATCTGGAGTAGTGGTCCACGATGGTGAGAGCGTAGGTATAGCCTGACCGGCTGGGCGTTAACTTCACACGGTCTAACGCAACCAACTCGAGCGGTCGTTTGGTGACGATGGGTTGCAAGGGCGCCCGTTGGCTGTCACGATCCTTCCTGCGTAGGCTACAGGGGCCACACTCTCGACACCACTTCTCAATGGCTTTCTTCATGCCAATCCAGTAGAACCTCCCACGGAGTAGCCTCTCCAGCTTCTTCCATCCGAAGTGCCCCGTCCCATCGTGGTATGCCCCCAGGACCATGGGCACATCTTGTCTTGGGACCACAATCTGCCACACCAATTCATGAGTGCGTGGGTCGATGTTCCTCCGGCACAGCTTTCCATCGTGAATAAACAGCTTGCTCCTCTCCTTCCACAGCTGTAATGTCTCCGGTGGATCATCCGGGCCGGGATGCAATCCTGCCTGCGTCAGGAGCTCTTTCACCCGACGGACCGCAGGGTCACCATCCTGGTTCTCTGCCCACCCATGATGGGGCAGGGGGTTCAACGGGGCGCCCTGTCTACTCTTGTGCCTATTCTCCACCTGATGAGAACACTGAGTCGCCTTGGGGCGATGGAAAGCTGGCAGTTCCACCTCTTCAAATGCTTCTGGGTCTTCCTCCGTTTCGGGCAAGTGAGGCATGCGTGACAATGCATCGGCATTCGCATTCTTGTGCCCTGCCCGGTATTTGATGGTGAAGTCGTAGTTGGACAACCGGGCCATCCACCGCTGCTTCAGGGCACCGAGTTTTGCTGTGTCCAAGTGTGTTAATGGGTTATTATCCGTGAAGACAGTGAATTTCGCGGAGGCCAGGTAGTGCTTGAACCTCTCTGTCACGGCCCAAACGACGGCGAGGAACTCCAGCTTAAAGGAACTGTAGTTGTCAGGGTTCCTTTCAGTGGGGCGAAGTTTCCTGCTGGCATAAGCGATTACTCTCTCCTTACCATTCTGGACTTGGGATAGCACGGCTCCCAGTCCCACATTGCTGGCATCCGTATACAATACAAATGGCTGGTCGTACTCAGGGTAAGCCAGCACCTCTTCTCCCGTCAGCGCCGACTTTAAGCAGGTGAACGATCCTTCCAGTTCGTCGTTCCAGTCGAATGGGGCATTTTTGCCCTTGAGTTTCTTGGACTGGCCCACCAACAGGTCTTGCCATGGCGCAGCCTACTTGGTGAAGTCCTTGATAAACCTCCGGTAGTAACCCACCAACCCGAGGAATTGCCGGACTTCATGGAGGTTACCGGGCTGCGGCCAGTCCTTGATCACCGTGACTTTGTCAGGGTCTGGGGCCACTCCTTTGGCACTCACCACATGGCCCAGGCACTGCACTTTGGGTTTTAGCAGATGGCATTTGGACGGTTTCACCTTTAAGCCAAAATTGGACAGAGCTTCAAACACCTCGGCCAGGTGCTTCAAGTGGTCTTCATAGGTCTTGGAGAAGACAATGACATTGTCCAGATATAGCAACACGGTTTCAAAGTTCTTATGCCCCAGACAGCACTCCATCATCCTCTGGAACGTTCCCGGAGCATTACACAATCCGAAAGGCATGTAGTCTTTTGGGCACCGTAGTCCAGTTTTGGGCACCGGTGCTCAGGAAGGATATAATGGAACTAGAGAGAGTACAAAGGAGGGCAACAAAATTAATAAAGGGGATGGGAGAACTACAATACCCAGATAGATTAGCGAAATTAGGATTATTTAGTCTAGAAAAAAGACGACTGAGGGGCGATCTAATAACCATGTATAAGTATATAAGGGGACAATACAAATATCTCGCTGAGGATCTGTTTATACCAAGGAAGGTGACGGGCACAAGGGGGCATTCTTTGCGTCTGGAGGAGAGAAGGTTTTTCCACCAACATAGAAGAGGATTCTTTACTGTTAGGGCAGTGAGAATCTGGAATTGCTTGCCTGAGGAGGTGGTGATGGCGAACTCAGTCGAGGGGTTCAAGAGAGGCCTTGATGTCTTCCTGGAGCAGAACAATATTGTATCATACAATTATTAGGTTCTGTAGAAGGACGTAGATCTGGGTATTTATTATGATGGAATATAGGCTGAACTGGATGGACAAATGTCTTTTTTCGGCCTTACTAACTATGTTACTATGTTACTATGTAGTTGAACTCGCAGAGGCCCATCGGTGTCGTGAAGGCCGTCTTTTCCTTGTCTGCCTCCACCACGGGAACCTGCCAGTACCCACTGGTAAGATCTAAGGTAGAAAAGTAGTTAGTGGACTTTAAGGCAGCCAAGGACTCCTCTATCCTGGGTAGGGGATATGCATCCTTATGTGTAATGCGGTTTAGTTGCCTATAATCCACACACATCCTCATGGTGCCATCTTTCTTCTTAATTAGAACTAATGGGGCTGCCCAGGGGCTACAGCTGTCCCTCACTACCCCAGCCTCTTTCATCTCCCGCAACATGTCCTTGGCGCACTGATAATGAGCTGGGGGCACAGGACGGTACCTCTCTTTTATGGGCGGGTAATCTCCTGTGGGGATGTGATGTTGAATCCCTTTTACCTGCCCGAAATCTAGAGGGTGCTTGCTGAATACCCACTCATACTCATGAACCACCCTGTAGGCCCCCTGTTTCTGGTGAGACGGGGTAGAGTCAATGCCCACGTGCAATTCCCGGCACCAATCTTTTGACTGTCCTGCAGAGCCATTGTCCTCCGCCGGCTCGGACGGAACCAAGGGCCCAGGTGCCTGTATTACATTATTACTAACAGTGAACAGCTTGGCAAGTGTGGCGTATTTGGTCAAGTGGACTTCTTCCTCCCCACAGTTAAGGACGTGTACTGGCACCCTCCCTTGGCGGACGTCGACCACCCCTCTGGCTGTCAGGAGAGTAGGCCTGTTATCTGAATACACCGGCTCTACCAGGGCCTGATAATTTTTACCCCTAAGGCCTATGGCTGCCCGACACCATATTAACATTTCACTCCTGGGGGGTATCGCAATGGGGTTTGAATCACTCACTGTGACCCGGCCAATTTCACCACCAGTCAACTCCACCTGCTGTCTCTGCATCGGAGCTCTGATCTCTTTCTGCAAGACATGCTGTTTGCTCTAACCAGCTGTTTCGGCTACCTGCCTGCAACAAGACAATAACTTCTGCAAAACAATTTTCTATAACATTAGTACTGATAGTCATCATGGGGTTACATTCACGTCGATCAATATCAACAATAACAATGCCCTGGGCCTCCAATGCTACCCGCCCCACTTTGATGGTGACCTCCTTATACCCCACTTGTGGCAGTGGCTGACTATTACTAGCTATGATGGTGAAATCGTCATCGGGGCCACGGGTAATGTCGGTGTCCTCCCAATAGCGTTTATAGAGGACGTAAGGCATAGTCGTCACCTGGGAACCAGTGTCCAACAGAGCGTTCATGGGGATACCGTCGATCACGATGGGGAGAACTGGTCGCCCTCCGACGTATTTTGCTCTCCAATGTTGCGGGCCTGATCGTCCTATTCCTGGGGGTTGGCCCTTTGCTAGGGCAGCAACGCTCTTGGTCAGCTCTTGCATCTGGAGGCGTAGTCCTGCAGGGGAGTCGTCATCCAGAGTCTGGCCATCGGCCTCAGCAGAGATGGGTGTTTCTGGTGCCACCTCCTGGTGGTACGTGAGGGCTTGACGCCTGGGGAGTACAGCACGGCTGGGCTGTCGCTCTGGGAGCGCTTGGATGGCTTTATCTTTGAATTGCACGAAGGTCAGGTCTGGGTTCTGCATGGCTAAGAAATATAACTGAGCCCTTTGGTTACTGCACAGGAGCCCCTCGATGAACCGCTCTTTCAGGAGTTTATCTTCATCTTGCATGCTGCTGGGGTCACTCTTCTTGATGGCCCGCAGTGCCTCCTGAAGATTGAGGGCATAGTCCCGTAGGCTATCCTGCGGCCTCTGCTTGCACCCATAGAATGTCAATTTAATTTCCGTAGCGGTGCGGGTGTCAAAGGTGGTTTTTAGCTTTGCAAGGACCTGCTGTGCAGTTTTCTTATCCACGGCGGGCCAGGATTTCGCTTCTCTCAAAGCCGCGCCAAAGAGCTGTCCAGTTATCATATGAACCTTCTGAGGCTCTGTCAGGGGATAAAACTCGAGCAGGCTGCAAATCCCCTCTTTAAAGTCAGTGAACGTGTGGGTTTCTCCGGAGTATCGCGGGAGCCAGGTGGCTCCTGGTAGGTACGGCATGGAGAAGGGCATTATGGCTGTTGTGGCTGCAGCAGTGTCCAGCTGGCCGATGGGAGCAGCAGGCCCCGCGGCTTTCGGCGGTGGTACCAGGCCCGCGGCTGCGTCTACTACGGGGTCTGGAAGTGCCCCCGCGGCTGTGGCCGCCGCTTCTCCTGGATCTGATATGGCCGTTCCTCCTTCCTGCTAACCCCCACCGGGGTCGGAGTTCCACTTCCGTAATCGGCACTTCACCACGACTTTTCGTTCCGCGCTCTTTTCGGTCGGCTCCGCCCATGAAACAATGGCTCCTCCCCTCGCGCCCCACTCGGCGCGGCAATGGCGGATTTTGGCGGCAATTAGCAATACACAGTCTTTGCAAGGAATCACAGTTCAAGTACAATTCAACACAGTTCCAAGGCACACATAACCTGATTCTTTCATGCTTAAGTAGATCCTGTTCGTGACGCCAAGTTGGAGCGCCCCCAGACACAGGGCCACGGGTTCTCGATACCGGGCCCCTCAGTCTCTGTATTGGGGTCGTCACGGTGTCTAGACCCGGTCCGTGACCCAGCTAAGGGGCGCCCAATGAAAGGTGATGGTGTGATGCGTGGTGCGAGGCGCGATGAATAACAAGGACACAGGGTTGCAGTCTCTTTACCTCTTTACTGAAGGCTTTGGGATCCGCAATCCAGAGCACTGCTAACAGGGCTGACTGAGACTGGCCGGTCTGAAGGCACATCCAGAGTTTCCTTTGCAGGTGGAAATCAGTGCCTACCACTAGCGCCTGTGTGTTGTAGTCCTTCCCTGCTGAGCACCACGGGATAGTCCTCACAACTGCTGTGTCTGTGTTCGTTGTTCTTTCTCTCTCTCTTCGTCCCCCAGATGATATGGTTAGGATGTACCCGTATGACGGGTAGGCCTGGAGTTATTCTGGGACCCTAGAGACGCCCCTCTCCCACAGCTGCCTCCCTTGTCTGCTTAGGTGATTTAGGTCAGATAGCCAACCTATAATTAACTGTCCTGCCGTGTTGAAGTAATGCGTAAAGTCTCTTACTTTCTCGGTGCTCCGGCCACCGCTATGCGCCTCAGAAGGATGCTGCCTCGGTCTCACGGCATGACTCCTACTGGCTCTATCTCCTTTACACTGTGATCCCGCTTCTCACTTCTCCACAATCAACTTCGCTTCGTATCCTTTCTTAGAATACCGCCGCAAGGTAGTGCAGGCGCGGCTCCGTAACGATCTGTTCTCTTTCTAGGATCCCACCCCTGACAGGTCCTCTCCCGAACTCTACCGGGCTCTTTCTGTCTAACTTCCTGTCCAACCCCCAGTTTTACCAGAGTGTGAAGAGTGGCCAACTAGATAGAACCACTCCCCCTGGTGGCAGGAGTGTGAAGTGTCATGTGTGTTTGTGATACCTGGTCAGAACTCCTTTAGTGCCATCAGACGTACCATCACTCCCCTTAGCGGCAGAGTGTCATACTGCAACGACCAGATCTCTGGGGCGCTGCAATACACTGTGAAGATATGAGGTTGTGGGTTGCAATAATCACCTAGACAGGTTAACGATGCAAATATTTTTTATTCCATACCTCCATATTTGTACAACAAATCAAGGAAGATGGCCAAAATACATTTCCCCCAGTCCACAGATCCCGTACCAGGCGATACTCACTGTCTCCCAACTTTTGGTTGGAGCACAGATTTTGTATCTCCCGTCAGTATAGTATGTAGTCAAAGTCCAGGCTCCTCCAGAAGACAAATAACACAACCGACATCCTTGTATCCAGGAGAAACAATCCTTAAGAAAGTTTGTGAAATCCAGACGACAGATCCCACAAACGTAGCAGGGGAATCCACCTCAGCCGGTAACCGATCTCCAAAACTCCAAGTGACGGGCCGGGTGTGCGCGCCGGTTTTTCCCGGCTAGTACTGGTCTTGTTCGGCATCAGTCTTGCCTATTGCGCAGGTCCTGTATTCTTTATAGCTGAACCGTTTGATTGCGCATGCGCAGATGTGTGACTTGCAGGTTCTGTACCCACAGCTTCTCACTACGCAGGCGCGGATATGTGACCTGCAGGTCCTTCGCTTGAATCGTGCTACTGCACAGGTGCTGACATATGACCGACTTATTATTTGTATCTATGGTTTTCTTGCCATGCGTCTGCTACATTAGGCCTTGTCCTTTTTATACCAGGAGATGATCAAAATCGAAGTACGGCTGTGTGCTGGTTATCTTCCTTTGAAGCTCTCCCTCCTTTATCAACACCTGATTCATAGGTAATTTATTTTTTTTAATTATATAACCTTGGTACTTAACCTTTATTCCACACTTTTCCCCTGAGGAAGCCACGCTCAGTGGCAATAAGCGTGGGGCTCGTCCCTCCACACAACATGCTGTGACTGGGTGTTTATATTATCGCATCCATCCACAGGTCTTATGCTGCCTTTTCTTTTCCCCTTGGTGGTTTATATTCTGTGCTATATCCTTTACTTTCAGGATGTTGCTTGATTGACCCCCCTTCATTACTTTTTGGGGTTTATTATCCTCATTTTACTCTTTGAACTTTGTACAGCTTTATCTATAGAATCTACATATCATACCTACTTCAGATCACAAACTCATTTGGTCTGTTATTATATATTGTATTTATTTGATTAGTTCTTATTGAATTAGTTTCTGTGTATTGGTGCACAATTTATGCTCTTTGTTTATCTCTGGTGCACACAGTGGAGGAGTCTGGATGGTCCCCACTGGGTCCTCCAGGTGTCATTTTAGCTTTCAATGGCTTTTTAATTGCTTTTAAATGTATGTTTTTTACTTTGCTTGTATAATTATATCATAATAAATTTTGTTTCATTTATTTGTTATATATTCATGGTGATTTCAGTCCCTCACAGCCTGCCTACCGCTGTTAGTAATAGTTCATGCTTCCCAGCTTGAGCCTCTGACCTGTGTCCTGATTTTAGTGATCCTTGTGTCTCTGACTGCCCGTACCCGTGTATGACTCAATCTGTTCCCTGGATTTCGGCTCTTGTTTTCAGTCTCTGATACCACGTTACCCTCTTGGTTCAGACTTTGGCTTGTACCCTGACTTTGTCTTACGTCTCACGTTTTGGTTACCACGTTCCCGGTAGGCTCTGATTCCTTGCGTGCCCCTGACTATTCTCCTGACTGCCCCTGTGTACAGTGCTGATATCTCTGTGTATTACTTTGGCTTGTCTGACTTCTCTCATTACCTGTGACACCTGTGCCTGAGCTCTGTGTTACTTCGCTTAGTATTTAACCTCTCTTCCCTCACCAGCTCCCCCTGGTGGAGGTTTCATTACATTATCACTAACCTAACATTTAAACGGGATTTTGCATTTTTTTTCTCTGGTCATGGATCCGCTGCATAACTTGGCGGATCAAGTGTCCAGTTTGACACAGATGGTGCGGGATTTTTCAGTGAGACATCAGTCCCTTGTCACGTCTCAAACCCACCTACAGGAAAAACTGACTGAGACTTATGACCATGCAGGGAAACACCTCTCATGTTGTTAGTCTACCTGGTGACTCTGTGGATGTTGTTTTGCACTCTCCAGAACCCTCAGTTAAACTTACAGGCATGTTTTCTGGTGAAAAAGATAAATTTCACATTTTTAGGGAGAGTTGTAAATTATGGTTTTCTCTTAGACCTCGATCGTCTGGGGATGAGACTCAGCGGATAGGGATTATTATCTCCCTATTTAGAAAGGGTCCCCAATCATGGGCTTTCTCTCTGCCCCTACTGCCCCTGAACGGAGGTCGATGGATAAGTTCTTTGAGGCCCTAGGACTTATTTATGACGAACCGGACCGTGTCAGGGTGGCAGAGGACACCATTATGGATCTGGTTCAGGGGAAGCATTCAGCTGAATGGTATAGTTCCGAGTTCCGTCGATGGTCCACTGAGGTATCTTGGGATGACTCCGCACTGAGATGTCTATTCAGAAAGGGACTATCGGATTGCTTGAAGGACGCTCTGGCTCTCCATCCAGCTCCCAGCTCTTTGGATGAGGCTATGACTTGTAAGTACTCGGGCAGAAATCCGAGAGTGGACCCTCTGGGTCGTGACTCTAGAGCCCCCGGGGTCGAGCGGACGAGATGGAATCACCCCCTATACAGGGAGTGTTAGGAGCAGGACCTCGGGGGAATGGAGACACAACAGCTAGAGCCAAAGGGGCGACCCAAGATAAAGAAGGAAACCACAGGCTAAAAGGAAGGCAGGGAATAATAGGAAAACAAGACTTAACTGAAAATGACTGGAACACGGAACGGCAGAACACAGCAGAAACACGGACTGGCAGGACTCAGCAGGAACACGGACCGGAAGGACTCAGCAGGAACACGAACAGGCAGGACACAGCAGGAACACGGGTTGGCGGAACACAGCAGGAACACGGACTAGCAGGATATAGCAGGAACACGGACTGGCAGGATACAGCAGGAACACGGACTGGCAGGATACAGCAGGAATACGAACCGGCAGGATACAGCAGGAACATGGACTGGCAGGATACAGCAGGAACACGGACTGGCAGTATACAACAGGAACACGGACTGGCAGGATACAGCAGGAACACGGACTGGCAGGATACTAAGACAAAGTAAAGACTGGGCTGAGAGAAGACACTGGTGCAGGGGAGCCTAGGGCATAGGGACACTGACGGCAGACACTGCACCTACAAAGCAAAGGCGTCTTACCTAGGGAGACGCCGGGAAGAAATACCCGATGGGCGCCGCCATGTTGGGGCGGAGCCACCGGGTCACGACCTCCCAGAAGGCTCTGCGATGGAGGAGACGCGACCGCGCAGGCGCAGAGGGACCGGACGCCGTGAGCCGGCGAAGGAGGAAGCAGAGCGGCGCTGGACAGGATCGCGAGTGCGCCGAGGGACGGGAGAAGCCGGGTAAGTATGCGCAGCGTTCGTAGAAGCCGGGTAAATATGCGCAGCGTTCGTAACAGTACCCCCCTCCTTAGTCCCCCTCTTTTTAAGGCTAGAAAGGAATCTTTTCATGATAAGAGGAGCATTGATGTTCTCTCGGGGCTCCCAGGACCTCTCCTCGGGACCAAATCCCTCCCAATCAATCAAAAAATAAGTTTTACCCCTAACTACCTTTTTGGCAAGAATGTCTTTAACATTAAAGATTCCATCAGAAGTACAGAGCTGAGGAGAGGAAGAGGCAGCGGAGTGAAAACGATTAAAGACTGCGGGCTTGAGAAGAGATACATGGAAGGCATTGGGAATGCGCAAAGAGGCAGGCAACTTCAACTTATAAGAAACATCATTAATGCGACTCAAGATAGGAAAAGGACCAATATAGCGGGGACCCAGTTTGCAAGAGGGAATTTTAAGCTTGATATAGCGAGAGGAAAGCCAAACTTTATCACCCGGAGAATATGGCGGAGCATCCAAACGCCATTTGTCAGCAAACTTTTTCATATTAAGGCTAGCTCTCTCAAGAGCCACTTTGGTCTCACTCCAAATCGTAGAGAATTCCCGGGACAAGAAATCCGCTGCCGGTACCCCCGAGGAAAGAGAAACAGGAAGAGGAATGTTCGGATGTTGACCATAGACTACAAAAAAGGGAGTTTTGGAGGCAGACTCGCTGGGAAGATTGTTATATGAGAATTCGGCCCAGGGGAGAAGAGAGACCCAGTCATCTTGGTGTGCATTGGAGAAATGTCGCAGATATGTAGTCAGGACTTGATTAACTCACTCCACTTGTCCGTTGGACTGAGGGTGATAGGCGGAAGAAAAGTCCAAGTTAACCTTTAATAGACTGCAGAGAGCTCTCCAAAAACGTGAGGTAAATTGTACTCCACGGTCTGAGACGATATGATGAGGAAAACCATGAAGATGGAAGACTTGGTGTAAACAGATCTTTGCCAACTCAGGAGCGGAAGGCAGACCAGGCAATGCGATGAAGTGAGCCATCTTGGAGAACCGATCTACAACAACCAAGATGACAGAGCAATTCGAGGAACAAGGTAGATCAGTGATGAAGTCCATAGCTATATGACTCCAAGGAACGGAAGGCACAGGCAGAGGATGCAGGAGACCGGAAGGAAGCTGCCTAGGGACTTTATTTTTTGCACAAGAAGGACAAGAAGCGATGAATTTGGTGACGTCTTGTCAGAGAGATGGCCACCAGTAATGCCGAGAGATAAGAGAAAGTGTCTTCTTGACTCCTACGTGACCTGCAATTTTGGAGGAGTGACCCCAACGTAAAACTCTCTCCTTGTCTTGGTTAGCCACAAGAGTCTTGCCAGGAGGAGTTGAAATCACTTTTAGAGGAGCAAGAGTGACGATCTTCGCAGGATCAATGACGTGAGCCGGAGAATCCTCTAGGTCCAGAGGCTGAAAGGATCTTGAAAGAGCATCTGCTTTGACATTCTTATTTCCGGGTCAGAAATGAAGTTCAAATTCAAATCGTCCGAAAAATAAAGACCATCTGGCTTGTCGTGGATTTAGTCTTTGGGCAGACTGAATATAGGCCAGATTCTTGTGGTCTGTGTAAATGGTGAACGGATGAAGAGCTCCCTCAAGGAGATAACGCCATTCCTCCAAGGCTAGCTTGATAACCAAAAGTTCTTTATCTCCAATAGAGTAGTTACGCTCAGGAGCGGAAAAGGTTTTAGAAAAAAACCACAGGTCACCAAACGTCCGGATGAGGATCTTTGCAAAAGTACAGCACCAGCTCCAATAGAGGATGCGTCGACCTCAAGGACAAACGGTCTATTAGCATCAGGACGATGAAGCACAGGGGCCGTAGCGAAGCTTTGTTTAAGAGACAGAAAGGACTCTTCAGCCTCAGGGGTCCAAAGACTGGAGTTGACTCCCTTGCGAACTAGAGCAGAGATAGGCTTGGTCATGGAAGAAAAATGAGGAATAAATTGTCTATAGTAGTTGGCAAAGCCAAGAAAACGTTGGATTGCTTTTGTTCCAAGAGGACGAGGCCAATTCAGGACAGCAGAAACCTTCTCTGAATCCATCTCTAAGCCAGATCTTGAGACAATATATCCCAGGAAGGGAAGAGAAGATTGTTCAAAGACGCACTTCTCAATCTTAGCGAACAGATGATTCTCTCTTAGCCTTTGCAGAACACGACGGACATCTCGCCTGTGAGTGGAGAGATCCGGAGAAAAGATGAGAATGTCGTCAAGGTAAACTACGACCGAGGAGTAGAGAAGATCCCGAAATACATCGTTCACAAATTCCTGGAAAACCGCGGGGGCGTTGCAGAGACCAAACGGCATAACCAAGTACTCGTAGTGACCGTCACGAGTATTGAAGGCAGTCTTCCACTCATCGCCTGCACGAATACGAACCAAATTATATGCGCCACGTAGATCTAATTTGGTAAAAATTTGCGCACCCCAAAGACGGTCGAAGAGTTCCGGAATGAGTGGCAGAGGATATTTGTTCTTCACCGTGATGTTGTTTAGGCCTCGATAATCAATGCAGGGACGGAGAGAACCGTCTTTCTTCTTCACAAAAAAAAACCCTGCTCCGGCCGGAGAAGAAGACTTGCAAATGAATCCTTTAGCAAGATTTTCTTGAATGTACTCAGACATAGCTTGAGTCTCAGCAGGAGAGAGAGGATAGATCCTGCCCCTGGGCGGGTTAGTTCCAGGCACGAGATCTATGGGACAATCATAGAGCCGGTGAGGCGGAAGACCCTCAGCCTCCTTCTTGTTGAAGACATCAGAATAAGCGCTGTAGACACAGGGTAAGGCGGGAAAAGAAGAGGAAGGAGAAGAATTAGAGGAAGATCCCACAGGACGCACCGGCAGCAGACAACGTTCCCGACAAAGCTCACCCCAGCGCAAGATATTACCATTGCGCCAATCTAAAATGGGCTCGTGGTTCCGTAACCAAGGAAGACCTCAGAGCATAGGATGAGACAGACCCGCTAAAACATAAAATGCAATTCTCTCCTTGTGTAGAGCCCCAACCTGAAGTTCCACCTCAAGTGTTACTTGAGTAATGGTCTCCTGTAACGGTTTACCATCCACAGATGCAAGAATCACAGGAGCCTCTAAGGTTTTGACTGGAACGGAGAATTTCAAAACCTCCTCCAACCTAATAAAATTCCCTGCTGCGCCCGAATCCACATACGCATACAGAGAAATGCCTTTGCCCGCAATATGCAAAAGAACGGACAAAGTAAGGGGTTGAGAGGGATCACACACACCTAGGGAGGCCTCTCTTACCTGACCTAGGCGGAGGAGTTTTCCGGACGTTCAGGGCAAGAGCGTAATAAATGAGCAGCACTCCCGCAGTAAAAGCACAATCCCTGAGTGCGCCTCTCTTTACGACGTTGTTCGGACATCTTAAGACGGTCCACTTGCATAGGTTCCGGTGCGGACGCCTGAGAGGAGGTTCTAGGCTGAGGACTGAGTGGCTTACGAGTGGCAGAAGAAGGACGAAGAGACCTCCGCACACGGGCGCGTTCTTGGAACCGAAGGTCAATACGGGTAGCTAAGGAAATTAATTCCTCCAAAACAGTAGGGGTGTCCCGACCGGCTAACTCATCTTTTATGCGCCCAGAGAGACCCCGCCAAAAAGCACCCACCAACGCCTCATTGTTCCAGCCCAAGTCAGAGGAGAGTGTGCGGAAATGAATAGCGTACTGGCCTACGGATAACGATCCCTGATGGAGAGAAAATAGAGCTTCAGTTGTAGAGGCCAGACGTCCAGGTTCGTCAAAGACAAGACGGAAAGTCTCCAAAAATTCAGACAACCGGGAGACTAGGGGATCGTCTCGCTCCCAGAGTGGATTAACCCATGCCAAGGCGCCACCCTCCAGATGGGAAATCAAAAACGCAACTTTGGACCGATCCGTCGGGTAATGCTGGGGCAGAAGCTCAAAGTGAAGACGGCATTGGTTTAGAAATCCTCGGCAGGGGGCAGGGATCCCCATTGTACCGAGGCGGTTTAGCCAAGCGGGGTGGAGGGTGGGACGCAGGAGCAGACGTAGAAGCGGCTGTCTGGATGGAAAGCAGCCGATCGTCAATAGAAGACATATAACTAAGTATATGGGCCTGGGTGTCACGCTGCTGAGCTAACTCTTGCTGTAAGCCAACGAGTAGAGCGGCGTTGCCAGGATCGGAGGACTGGAGCGTGGACAAACGAGAATCCATAGCTTTCATAAAAGACATCATGCGGGACTGATTCTCTCGCAAAAAGAGTAGCTCTTTCTGCGCAGCAGAGGCCCCAGCGGGGTCCATGGCCTTTGCTTACTGTAAGTACTCGGGCAGAAATCCGAGAGTGGACCCTCTGGGTCGTGACTCTAGAGCCCCCGGGGTCGAGCGGACCAGATGGAATCACCCCCTATACAGGGAGTGTTAGGAGCAGGACCTCGGGGGAATGGAGACACAACAGCTAGAGCCAAAGGGGCGACCCAAGATAAAGAAGGAAACCACAGGCTAAAAGGAAGGCAGGGAATAATAGGAAAACAAGACTTAACTGAAAATGACTGGAACACGGAACGGCAGAACACAGCAGAAACACGGACTGGCAGGACTCAGCAGGAACACGGACCGGAAGGACTCAGCAGGAACACGAACAGGCAGGACACAGCAGGAACACGGGTTGGCGGAACACAGCAGGAACACGGACTAGCAGGATACAGCAGGAACACGGACTGGCAGGATACAGCAGGAACACGGACTGGCAGGATACAGCAGGAACACGGACCGGCAGGATACAGCAGGAACACGGACTGGCAGGATACAGCAGGAACACGGACTGGCAGTATACAACAGGAACACGGACTGGCAGGATACAGCAGGAACACGGACTGGCAGGATACTAAGACAAAGTAAAGACTGGGCTGAGAGAAGACACTGGTGCAGGGGAGCCTAGGGCATAGGGACACTGACGGCAGACAGTGCACCTACAAAGCAAAGGCGTCTTACCTAGGGAGACGCCGGGAAGAAATACCCGATGGGCGCCGCCATGTTGGGGCGGAGCCACCGGGTCGCGACCTCCCAGAAGGCTCTGCGATGGAGGAGACGCGACCACGCAGGCGCAGAGGGACCGGACGCCGTGAGCCGGCGAAGGAGGAAGCAGAGCGGCGCTGGACAGGATCGCGAGTGCGCCGAGGGACGGGAGAAGCCGGGTAAGTATGCGCAGCGTTCGTAGAAGCCGGGTAAATATGCGCAGCGTTCGTAACATGACTCAGGCTATCTGTATGGATCGGAGGCTACGGGAAAGAGGTCTTACGCAACGAGGGATTTCGTTGTTCCCTGTTAACCCTGATGTTTTGCTTCCATTTGAACCTATGGAGGTGGGAGCCACCGACCTCAAAGAGAAAGAGAGGAAACTGCGGCATGATGGAAAGCTGTGTTTTTTCTGCGGAGATCCCGGACACTGGAAAAAGGACTGCCCCTCCTGTCCTTTGTCTAACAAGAGGCTGAGTCTGGGTGATCATCGTGGAGGTCACTCAGATTCTCAGGTACCATTTTCTTCATTTGCAAAGATACTGTTAAAAGTGGAACTTGGTGTGGAGAACAGCTTGGTTCATACTTCGGCTTTTATAGACTGTGGGTCATCCCTGAACCTGATTGACTCTAAGCTGGTGGCCCACTGTAGATTAGGGACAGTTAGGTTGGAGACTCCCTTAAAAATTGTGGCTATTGGCTCTACACCTCTCACAAAGGATGGTCTCCATTTTATTTCTAAAGAATTCACCCTCAGGGTGGGGGCCCTGCACCAGGAGCGTATGACATGCTTTGTTTTGGATAACCTCCCTGCTGGCCTGGTGTTGGGGTTTCCCTGGTTGCAACGGCATAACCAGGTTATTGACTGGGGGTCCCGGGATATTGTTAAATGGGGACCTAGTTGTTATAAAAATTGTCTTGCTACTGTGTCTATGTCATCCGTCAGTCTGGAGGGTATTCCGGAGTACCTGAAGGACTTTGAGAATGTGTTCTTCGAAAAGCAGGCTGAGGTTCTACCACCACACTGCCCATCCAATTGGGCCATTGATCTTGTTCCCGGTGCCAAATTGCCCAAAGCCCATCTATACAATCCCTCCGGCCCTGAGCGGGCTGCTATGAAGGAGTATATCTCTGAAAGCCTCCGTAAAGGGCATATTCGGCCATCTGTCTCTCCTGTGGCGGCGGGGTTCTTTTTTGTAAAAAAAAAGATGGTGGTTTACGCCCATGCCTGGACTTTCGAGAACTTAATAAGATTACTGTGAGAAAAACTTATCCTCTCCCACTTATACCTGATTTGTACAATCAATTGTCGGGGGCTAGTTGGTTTTCTAAGTTGGACCTCAGGGGAGCATACAATCTCATCCGTATACGGGAGGGGGATGAGTGGAAAACTGCATTTCTCACTTCTGAGGGTCTGTTTGAAAATTTGGTCATGCCATTCGGTTTGACTAAAGCACCAGTGGTATTCCAAAATTTCATTAACCATGTTTTTTTCTGACTTTATTGGGCGCTTTGTGGTAGTTTATCTCGATGATATACTCATATATTCCTCTGATAGACTAAGTCACATGAGTCATCTTCGTGCTGTTCTCCAGAGACTCAGGGAGAACTCACTCTTTGCTAAACTGGAGAAGTGTTCATTTTTCACTCAAGAATTGTCCTTTCTAGGGGTCATTTTGTCCGCTGAGGGGTTTCGTATGGACCCTAGGAAGGTACAGGCCATTGTGGATTGGGTGCAACCCAGAGATCTCAGGGGTCTTCAGCGATTTCTGGGTGTCGCCAATTACTACAGAAAATTCATCAAGGGGTTTTCTCAAGGGGTCAAACCTCTCACTGATTTCACTCAAAAGGGGGCTGATCTCAAAAACTGTTCAGCTCCAGCGGTGGTGGCGTTATCTTCATTAAAAACCTGTTTCATGACTGCCCCTGTACTGATTCAACCTGATTTATCTAAACCATTTATCATAGAGGTGGACGCCTCTGAGGTGGGGGTGGGAGCTGTGTTGTCCCAAGGTCCCACCACATTAACTAACTTAAGACCCTGTGCCTTCTTTTTGAGAAAATTTTCCTCTGCTGAGAGGAATTATGATGTGGGTAACCGGGAGTTATTGGCCATTAAATTGGCGATTGAAGAATGGAGGCATTTTTTGGAGGGGGCGGTCCATCGTATAACTGTCATTACTGATCACAAGAACCTGTCTTACATAGAGTCCGCCAAATGTTTTAACTCCAAGACAGGCACGGTGGTCACTTTTTTTTCCCCGATTTCAGTTTTCCATCACTTTCCGACCAGGGTCCAAGAATGTGAAGGCGGATGCCTTGTCTCGCAGTCTAGATCCAGTATCACCGCCTGAGCCTCCTTCCTCCATTCTTCAGCATGGGGTGGTGATGGCTGTGGTGTTCCCGAAATTGGAACAGGAGACTCGTGAGGCCCAATCTCTTGCTCCGTCGTCTGTAACTGAAAATAAGCTCTTTGTGCCTGTGCAGTATCAGTTGAGGGTGCTTCAGGAGTTCCACGACTCTGCTTTGAGTGGGCATCCTGGAATCTTGGCCACTCGTAAAGCCATCACTAGGCTGTTCTGGTGGCCCTCGTTGACTTCTGACGTCATAGGGATTGTGTCGTCCTGTGAAACTTGGCTCGCGCAAAAACTTCCTGCAACCGGCCGGCCAGGGAATTGGTACCACTGCCAATTCCAGATAGACCATGGACTCATCTGTCCATGATTTTATCACTGATCTTCCGCCCTCTAATGGAAAAACTGTGATCTGGGTAGTGGTTGATAGGTTCAGTAAACAAGCACATTTTGTACCATTAACCGGCCTTCCTAATGCTGAGACTCTATCTAAACTATTCATTGAGCATGTTATCCGGTTGCATGGTGTGCCTGTCAGTGTGGTGTCTGATAGAGGGGTGCAATTTGTGACAAAATTTTGGAGGGCTTTTTGTAAAAGGCTGGGTATCAGTCTGACCTTTTTATCGGCCTACCATCCCGAGACCAACAGTCAGACTGAAAGGACCAATCAGTCTTTGGAACAGATTTTACGGTGTCTTGTCACGTCTAGACAGGATGATTGGTTCTCTGCAATTCCTATAGCGGAATTCGCTTACAATAATCGTGTCAATCAGTCCACTGGTACTTCTCCATTCTTCTGCAATTATGGATTTCACCCTCATTTTGGTGAGTTTTCCCGGCTAGATTCGGGGTGTCCAGGGGCTGATTCGGCTTTTCTGCGCTTGGGGGAGATCTGGAGGGAGGTCCAGAGAAACATTGGGGAGGCTCAGGGTAAATATACATTTTTTGCGGATAAATGACGTTCTGTGGGGCTGGCTTATCAGGTGGGGGATAAGGTATGGTTATCCACTAAAAATATAAGGCTGAGAAGTCCCTCTGCTAAGTTGGGCCCCAAGTTTATTGGTCTGTATGAAATTTTAGAGGTGATTAATCCTGTGGCCTTTCACCTGCATTTGCCTCTGTCTTTGCGGTTCCCCAATGTGTTCCATAAGGCACTTCTGAAGCCGTCGGTGCCCTCCTCTGGTGAGTCTCCCTCGCACCCGTCGCCTGTTGCGGTAGATGGCCAGACCGAGTACGAGGTGGAACAGGTGGTGGATTCTCGTATGCTCTGCCGTTCACTTCAGTACTTGGTCCATTAGAAAGGTTACAGTCCTGAGGACCGGTCATGGGTGCCGGTGCATTCGGTCCATGCTGATCGCTTGATCCGGGCCTTTCACGCTCGTCATCCAGGGAAGTCTGGGGTCCGGTGGCCCCCCATTGAGAAGGGGGTACTGTCATGATCCAGTACGGTGTTTATTTTCAGCTTTCCTCTTTTGAGACTGGTCATGCAGGGGTTAATCTCCTCAGCCTCTTTCTTGAGCTAGCTGGGCTATTTCAGTCCCTCACAGCCTGCCTACCCCTGTTAGTGATAGTTCATGCTTCCCAGCTTGAGCCTCTTACCTGTATCCTGATTTTAGTGATCCTTGTGTCTCTGACTGCCCGTACCCGTGTATGACTCAATCTGTTCCCTGGACTTCGGCTCTTGTTTTCTGTCTCTGATACCACATTACCCTCTTGGTTCTGACTTTGGCTTGTACCCCGACTTTGTCTTACATCTCACGTTTTGGTTACCACGTTCCCGGTAGGCTCTGATTCCTTGTGTGTCCCTGACTATTCTCCTGCCTGCCCCTGTGTACAGTGCTGATATCTCTGTGTATTACTTTGGCTTGTCTGACTTCTCTCATTACCTGTGACACCTGTGCCTGAGCTCTGTGTTACTTCGCTTAGTATTTAACCTCTCTTCCCTCACCAGCTCCCCCAGGTGGAGGTTTCATTACACATAATGGTGCTGCCCACTTCAACACCCTGTCCATCAAAAGGGACAACACAAAACCCACCTTGGCCCATTCAGATGAGAAACGTGAACCCAGTAGCTCCAGTTGGATTGAGCACTGGTTCACGGATACCCTGCAAGCCTTACTATCCCCAGAAAACTTATTGAGGAGCGGGAAGTGTGGTAAAAATGGAACAGGAGTCACAGCTGAAACCCTAGTAGCGGCTTCATTGTCTGCCTGTGCTGCTACTGAAGACAGATCCACAGCTAAGGTTGCATGCTCAACCTGCCCTCAAACTGCTGGATATTCCGCAGAAGCTGCCGCTCGTCTACCATTACTAGCCAGACCCTGGCGCTAGTATACTGTTAGGGTTGGTGGATTGCACTAAATAAATTTAATAAAGAAGTGTAATCGCAACCCGGGGTCCACCGTGCACAGATGTAAAACTGCAGCTAATGTGAGCAATGGTGGAGCACAAGTCACTCAGTGAACAGCACATGAAGTTGTGTCACTGGCACACAGAAACAGAATAGATGCCTTGCTATAGAGCTGTGTCACTTGCACACAGTAACGAAGCCAATGCTCTGGATTAGAGCTGTGTCACTCACACAGTATCGAAGCAGATGCTCTGCAATAGAGCTGTCACTCACACACAGTAACGAAGCAGATGCTCTGCAATAGAGCTGTGCCAGTCGCACACAGTAAAGAAGAAGATATGACACTAGACACGATCCCTGTTAGCCTCACATGGGATCGAAGCCCACTAATGGGGCAAGTAGCAAACAGTAGTCACACAGTCAGCAACAACACTCAACCAACTCCTCTCCTCCTCCCCAGAGGTGCCAGAATTCTAATGGCTAGACGCCAGCCCTGAATCCATACAGACAAACTCCTTTCTGGAGCTGCCAGAATTCTAACGGCTTACTGCCGACCCTGAGCACATGTTGACATAGACCACACTGTTGCAATGTCTTACAAACACATGTAAAATGGTTTATACTAGCACACTGGCGTGCACCTCTGAGAGACTTTTATACATAAAGCTCAAGTCTAGTCGGACAGGACCTTGCCTGTGGACCAATACGGAGCTGCCACATCACCAGAGCAGCTGACAACGGACCACCAATGAGATGTCACCACATCACAAGCATGCTCAGTAGGGAGATTTCTGGACTTAGTCTCCAGAGCGTTATCTCGTCACTGCCTACCTCTGGTTGTCCTATAAATGGCAAAGAGATGGCTGATGCCAATTATTTATTTGATAAAACAAGCCCAAACTGGAAAATACAATTCCAAACTTCTCCACCATGCTCACAACCACAGTGGGGGAGCCTACTGAGGAGAAGTACATCTCACAAATACATATAGGACACTCCCACAATTGATTTCATAGAGAAAAACGGAGTACATATCCATAATAAAATTACAAATTTATTGATTACAAAAAATACAACAATCAAATATATATTTACAAATATAGTCCACAAAAAGTTATTGCAAGCAAAGAGAAAGTGAAGGTAGCACAGATCAAAAACACAGCGTGGAAAAACATGATGCCATTAATGTCATTATAAAGTGCATAGTGCAACAAGTAAACAGGCATAAGACCAGGGTATATAGGGTCTGTATGGATATATAGGGTCCGTGTGGTAAGATCACTGAGCCCTGTACACAGGCTCCGATCGATCACTATGTTAGCGGTCAGAAAAAACCCACCCTGATTCTTTACCCATATACTGGCAACAGAGGAGATCCACGCCGTGGCCCCAACGCACGTGTCGCGTCAGGTTTGTCAGGGGGCGGTGCTGCTAGAAGTCCAGAGATGCTATTTAAGGATCCCCCGATAATATTGGTACCACCTGGTGCGGCGCATGTCCCCGCTCGTCCGGCCGAGAGTTACATCCCGGACGGCATCTAACATGGCGCCGCGGTCAGTTCCGTCGCATTGACGTAACTGCACCGCACGCGTCATTACCCGGCGCCGCCCACAATGCCCCGGACAGCAGACGGCAGCGGACATGCGCACAGTGGGGACCAGCCCGGATATAAAGGCCAGGTATTCCCATTTAAAGCGACAGTCCTGCTACCACAATAAAGAAGAAAATTCTATACTAGATGTGCCCAAGTAACAAAGGGGATAAACATCCCACCAAGGTGCAACGGGCCTATTGGCATACACAATATATAAGACACCCCACCCCCCCATATAATTTACGTATCAATAGCAAAGAAAAAAGAAGAAAGACAGGGAAGGTGAAAAAAGGGGGAGGAAAGAAAGAGAAGAAGTGAATCAATGCGATAAAAAAGCGCATGTACACACCATAATGAAAATGCACAACATATATGAATATGCAATTAAAAAATATACATAACAGTGACCATAATAATATAAATAACAATATAGATAATGAAATATATGTGCATAACAGGAGAAGTGATGCATATTTTTTCTCCTATCACTCCACAGGTGCTGTGACGTCAAGAGTGCCAGAGAATAAAATTGATTGTAGCCAGGACTGTTCAGCAATGATGATGACTAATTATGGATCATATAAGTCTATTCCAGGGGGAGGGAACCACGTCAATGGTGAATGAGAATTTACATAAAGGTAACTGTTAAATAATTAATCAAAAAAGGAAAAATTAAAAACACACACAAAGAGACAAACAGCAACAACCAATAAAAACAAAAAAACGGAGTTCATTCTATAAAAAGGAACTAAAGCTCAACTGCTCATTGAGACCCGAAATGTTTCGGGATGGGTTTTAAATTCTCTTCATCCTCCACCTCACATGCTGCCTTAATGTCTCTTACGTGTTCGCGTATGCGAACACGCAACTCCCTAGATGTCAATCCAATATACACAAGTTTATATGTGCAGGTAGCGTAATACAGAGGTCCCCAACTCCAGTCCTCAAGGCCCACCAACATGTCATGTTTTCAGGATTTCCTTAGTCTTGCCCAGGTAATAATTGCATCACCTGTGCAATGCAAAGGAAATCCTGAAAACATGACCTGTTGGTGGGCCTTGAGGACTGGAGTTGGGGACCTCTGGCGTAATAGACAACATAAGTCGTACTACATCTGATGTATTCTTTTATCTTGAATTCTCGCTTCCCATCTGATGATACAAATATAGAGGATCTGACAAGGTTTCTGCAGGCCAGACAGTCACCACATGGAAAAAAGCCATTTTTTGTCTCCCTGCTTTAAATGGGTCTGGTGTCTTTGCCACGTAGTGACTGTGTACAAGTATATCTTTGATGTTATTACTTCTTCGTGCTGTCATAATTGGTTGGTCAGATAAGCATCTCTTGAGCAAGGGATCGGTTATTAGGACAGGCCAATGTTTTCTCAGAACACGCCTCATCTCCTCCCACCTATGATTAAATGTAGACACAAATCTAGGTTGGTTTTCCCAGGTTTTTTGTTTAATCTTCATCCTCTCAACCAAAAGGTCATTCCTGCACTTTTTTTGGCCCTTAAGTACCCCTTTTTTATAGTCCGACCACTATAGCCACGCTGTTTAAAGCGCTCCCCAAGGTCCACAGCCTGCCTCTCAAAAAGTGTATCAGAGGCACAGATCCTTTGAGCCCGAAGAAACTGTCCTATGGGGATGGCTCTTATCTGGATCGGACGAGGTCGAATGCAAAAGTGCGTTCACAGAGGTCTCCTTCCGATATATATATCGGTATAAATCTCGCCATTTTCCTGGACCCTTAATGTAATGTCCAGAAAGGAGATCTCACTGTGATGATACACATACATGAACTTGATGTTGGAGCCGTTGTATATGGCCATGCCATATAAACAAGACATCATCAATATATCTAGACCAACCAAGAATTTGGTGGACAAAAGGGGCGGACTGTGCGCCGCCCTAAAAAATCTCACGTTCCCAGTATCCTAGGAATAAATTAGCATAAGACGGCGCACAGGCCGCCCCCATGGCAGTGCCCTGTCGCTGGAGAAAAAAAATGGTCTTTAAAAACAAAAAAATTGTGTGTAAGGATGAACTCCAACAACTCCAACACCAGCTCACGCAAGTCAGGATCCAGATTACTGGACTCCAGGAGAAATCTTGTGCCCCTCATCCCATCCACATGGCGGATGCTAGTATATAATTGTTTGACATCCGCCGTAACCAACATAGTGATCGATCGGAGCCTGTGTACAGGGCTCAGTGATCTTACCACACGGACCCTATATATCCATATAGACCCTATATACCCTGGTCTTATGCCTATTTACATGTCGCATTATGCACTTTATAATGACATTAATGGCATCATGTTTTTCCACGCTGTGTTTTTGATCTGTGCTACCTTCACTTTCTTTTTGCTTGCAATAACTTTTTGTCAATTATTTATTTGGCATCAACAGTCTTGTTGCTATTTTTAAGCCAAAGAAATAATTTTTCAGGACCACTCTGTGTTTTTTAGTAGTCTGGAAAATAAATAATTGGCATCAGCCATCTCGTTGCCATTTCTAGGCCAATTAAATAATTTTCCTAAACTGTTGTGTTTTATAGTAGTCTGGGAAATAAATAATTTGTATTAAACATCTCATTACCATTTATAGGACAAATAAATAATTTTTCAGGACAGCTGTGTGTTTTCTAGTAATTGTTCAAATAAATAATTGTCATCAGCCATCTTGTTGCCATTTTTAGGCCAAATAATTTTTTTTTCTGTAACACTGTCTTTTACAGTAGTGTGGCAAATAAATAATTGGCATTGGCCATCTCAATGCCATTTATAGGCCAAATAAATAATTTTTTTTTCCACACTACTAGAAAAGGCAGCGGTACAGAAAAATTATTAATTTAGCCTGTAAATGGTAGCGAGATAGTTGATACCAATTATTTATTTGCATCAGTACTAGAAAATGCATAGCGGTTATGAAAAATTATTTGTTTGGCCTATAAATGACAACACGACAGCTGATGCCAATTAATTTTTTCTCAAACAACTAAAACACACACCGGTCAAGAAAAATAATTTATTTAGCCTATGAATGGCAACAAGATGGCTGATGCCAATTATTTATTTCCCAGACTACTATAAAACACATACCAGTTTAGGAAAATTTTTAGAAAAAACAGTGGTCCTGAAGAATGATTTCTTTGGCCTAGAAAGATGACTGATGCCAAATGTCATATTTATTTGCAAAACTACTATAAAACAAACAGCAGTCATGAAAAATTATTTATTTGGCCTAGAAATGGCATTGAGAAGGCCAATGCAAATTATTTATTTGCCACACTACTAGAAAAGACAGTGGTACAGAACTTTTATTTATTTGGCCTAGAAATGGCATTGAGATGGCTGATTCCAATTATTTATTTGCAAAATTACTAGAAAACACACGCTGTCTTGAAAAATTATTTCTTTGGCCTATAAATGGCAATGAGATGGCTGAATTCATTTATTTATTTCCCAGACTGCTATAAAATGCATACCAGTTTAGGAAAATGATTTAATTGGCTTAGAAATGACAAGAAGATGGCTGATGCCAAATACCGTATTTTTTGGACTATAAGATGCACCCGACCATAAGATGCACCTAGGTTTTAGAGAGGAAATAAAAAGAAATTGTAGCAAAAAATGTGGTCAATTCTATACTTAATATACTCCATCGTGGAATGCATGGCTCTCATCTCTATCTTGGTATGCAGTGCCCTCATCTCTGTCCTGGTATGCATGGCCCCCTCATCCCCATCCTGGTATGCAGGGCCCCCATCTCTGTCCTAGTATGCATGGCTCCATGCTTATCATGGTATGATTGGCCCCATCCCCATCCAGGTATGCAGGGACCCATCCTTACCCTGGTATGCAGGGCCTCCATCTCTGTCCTAGTATGCATGACCCCATCCTCATCCAGGTATGATTGGCCCCAATCCCTATCCTCCTATGCAGGGACCCCATCTCCATCCTGGTATGCATGACCAAATCATTATTCTGGTATGCATGGCCCCATTCTTATCCTAGTATGATTGACCCCATCTCCATCCTGGTTTGCATGGCCCCATCCTTATCCTGGTATGATTGGCCCCAATCCCTATCGTGGTATGCAGGGCCCCCCATCTCTGTCCTGGTATGCATGGCCCCCATCCTTATCCTAATATGATTGGTCACCATCCCCATCCTGATATGCATGGCCCCAGCAGAAAAAGACAAAAAACATTCTTACCTTTCCTGCACGTCCTGCTCCATGGCAGGGACGTTATGCGCTGCTTACAAGCCGCCGAGGACAGCTGCCGGAATACTCACTGTTCTCCATGCCAGGACTGTGTGCATGGAGCGCAGAGAGTATTCATTGCTCTTTATCGAGCGCAGAGTCAGCCGCAGCCACCAGGTTCCTGTAGCTGCCAACACCCTCTAAAGCCTGCAGCGGATAACAATGAGCTTGTTATTAAAGATAAATGAATATTCACTCCTTTCAATGCCCATGGGCATGGAATGAAGTGAATATTCATTTTTCTTTAGCAGCGAGCACAGGAGTTAGCCACATTTTTGGAGGAAAAAAGTGCATCTAATAGTCTGAAAAATACAGTATTTATTTTCTAAAAAACACACAATGGTGTTGAAAAATAATTTATTTGGCTTAGAAATAGCAACAAGACTGCTGATGGCAATCAGTCATTTCCAAGACTACTAGAAAACAAATAGTGGCATGGTGCAGAGTACACACAGTGGCTTAAAGGATCAGTAATCTCATATGCGGGGAGTGCAGAGTACACACAGCGGCTTAAAGGAAGAGTACTCTCACAGGCAAAGTTGCAGAGTACACACAGCTGCTGTTTGGCACAGTACTACCACAGTCCGGGGGACAGAGTACACACAGCAGCATAAAGGCACAGTACTCTCACAGGCAGGGTTGCAGAGTACACACACACACACAGCGGCTTTGCGTGCGTAACACTACTTCCACAGGCAGGGAGATGCAGATTTCATACAGCGGCTTAAGGGAACAGTGTTCCCACAGGCGGGGGGCACAGAATACACACAGCAGCTTAAATCCACAGTACTGTCACAGGTGGTTGCAAACTACACACAGCAGCTTTTGGCACAGTACTCCCACAGAAGTGGTTGCAGAGCACACACAGCGGCTTAAAGGCACAGTTCTCCCTCAGTTATGGGTTGCAGAGTATACACAGTGGCTTAAAGGCACAGTACTCCCACAGATATAGGTTACACAGTCCACACAGTTGCTTTTAGCACAGCACTTCCACAGATATGGGTTGCGGAGTACACACAGCTGCTTTTTTCCAAAGTATATAGTCAGAATCTGTCCCTCACTCCAGCTGCATCCTATCCCTACACTACTGAGAAAGGCTGTGGCACTCTTGATCCAGCTTTTATACTGGCCTGGAAATGCCCACAGTCTAAAGGTTTGTTGATTGGCTGTGCTGTGCATTTTAACAAGCATTATTAGACTGACGAAGCCGAACTAGAAACTGGACATACATTAAAAAGTTTGTGCTCAGGTTTCAGTTCTGGACATTAAGTGTCCAGTGTGGACCCCTAGCTTTACTGTTCGGGTTCGCTCATCCCTATCTATGAGATTTGGGGATCTATGTGTTAGGGCTAGCGGAACGCACCAAATATAAGACAGATAGTGTATGGTGCGTTCGCAGCCCGGGGTCCACCGTGCAGAGATGGAACCTGCTGCTAAGTAATGACGGACTATATGGCGGTACTCATAAGTATACACACGTGGGTTAAACTTCACCCAGCGTGAAGGAAGCGATCCTGTTGCGTCACAGGATCGCGGTACCGCACATAGAAGGCGAGCAAGTAGTCAGCGAACTCAACCCCAACTAGGATTGAAGTCCGATTAGACCCTTGCTGGCACAACACCGCAACTGGGTGTGTAAGGAAGCAGAATAACAATATTAGGGCACAAGAGTGCATGCGGTGCCGCACTGACGAACGCCACTAACCACCCAGGCTTGGGTAAGGAAAGCACAGAGGAAGTGCACGGCGCCGTACTGGCGGTCACAGCAACTGGACGCTGTAACGTGTGATTAGTGCTGTAGGATAAGTCGGGCGCTAGATAGCAACCATACACCTTCTGCGAACAGACATTCAATAGGGAAGGGGTATCCAAGGACGACTTGCACTCACAACAAACACACGTAAGCAAATGTACACTAGCGCATGGCCGTGCGGTCATGCGCAGTTTATATAGTTGCAGCACAGGAAGTGGCCACAGAAACTTTGCCCTTCCAAGACCTGCCAAGAGGACCAATGGAATGTGCTGCAGAGCCTGAGCACATGACCCTCGATCTCCAACGGGAGATCTTGCCCTGGGCATGCTCAGTGTGTGCAGACAAGGACTTAGTCCCAGAGAAGTCCGCTCGCTGCTGACCAGCACTGGCTTTAATGGCAGAAGCTGAAGAAGCAGCAGTAACTCTCTGTACAGAGTGAGACTGAGCAAGACGCTGGGACCGACGTCCCTGCTGAGCAGACTCCACTGCAGCTGGATAAGAATGGGAGACCGCAGCGGAGATGGCCCGAGATTCCCCCTGTGCAGAAGCGGGAACTCGAGACCTAACACTATGTTGGTTTTTACCCATTCCTCAAGGCCAAACTATTCCAGCTTCTTCAAGTCAGATGGTTTCCTAGGGTGAACAGCAATGTTCAAGTCTGACCACAGATTCTCAATTTGAATAATGTATGGGCTTTGATTAGGCCATTGCAGAACATTTAGGCTGTGTGCCCACATTGTGTTTTTTATGCGCTTTTGCTGCATTTTTTGCCACATAAAAATGCTTAGAAGCCGCATTCCCATGCAGTCCTATGGGATTCTGCAGTTGCTGTGCCCATGCTGCGGATTTTCCCACTGCTGAATCGCATAGCGGTAAAATCTGCAGCATGTTCATTATTTCTGCAGAATCGTGGCAATTCTGCAGCGATAGGATTGCATTGAAACGCTCACTTAACACATGTGGCTATGCCCACCATGCGTAAAGTGAGTGCTTCATGTGCAGATGGTACCCAGGTCTGGAGGAGAGGAGACTCTCCTCCAGGCCCTTGGGAATGATTTCTGTAAAAAAAAAAAAAAGAATTAAAATAAAAAATATGGATATACTTACCATCTGATGGCCCCTGGAGTCTCCCGCCTCTCAGGTGTGCATGCGGCGGCTTCCATTCCCAGGGATGCATTGCGTGAATCACCTGGGATGACGTCGTGGTCACGCGACCATAACGTCACAAAGGTCCTTCGCGCAAAGCATCCCTGGGAACGGAACGTACTGTGAGCGCTGCTGAGGAGATCGGGGGCCGTCGGAAGATGAGAATAACCATATTTTTTATTTTTTATTATTTTTAACATTCTCTCTTTTACTATGGATGCTGCATAGGCAGCATCCATAGTAAAAAGTTGGTCACACTTGTCAAGCACCATGCTTGACAAGTGTGACTAACCTGTCAATCACTTTTCCAAGCGATGCTTCAAATTGCTTGGAAAATGCAAGCATTCTGCAAGCTAAAAACGCTTGCAAAACGCTTGTGTTTTGCGGGAAAACACATGCGAATTCCGCATGCGTTTTATCCACGGCAGAGAGTTACGGAAATACTGCGGACATTTCCGCAGCAGTTCTGCAATATGGGCACATAGCCTTATACTTTTCCCCTTAGGCTAGGTTCACATTTGCGTTCAGGAGGTCTGCGGATGACTGTGTACTTCCTCCCTTCTTCCTCCCTGAAGCTCTGCATATGCTCCGCCTACTTCTGTATGTGTCCTGCATTTCCCTGCATACCTATCTTTAACATTGGGTACGCAGGGACATGCGTTGTATGCGGATGCGTCCGCATGTGGTGATTTGATGTGATTTGATGTGTGCGGCGACTGCACGGAAATGCAAAATTTTGTATTTTCGTGCAGTCGCCGCACACGTCAAAATGCTGCATGCGGACGCATCCGCATACAACACATGTCCCTGCGTACCCAACGTTAAAGATAGGTATGCAGGGAAATGCAGGACACATGCAGAAGTAGGTGAAGCATAGGTAGAGCTTCAGGGAGGAAGAAGGGAGGAAGTAAGCAGCCATCTGCAGCACTCCTGAAACGCAAATGTGAACCCGGTCTTAAACCACTTGAGTGTTGCTTTAGCTGCATGCTTTGTGTTAATGTCTTGTTGGAAGATGACCCTCTGTCCCAGGCTCAAATTACAGACAGGGTGAAACAGGTTTCACCATCCATCTTCCCCTCAACTTGGACCATTTTCCCTGGCCCTGCTGCAAAAAAACATCCTCACAGCATGATGCTGCTAGTGTTTTTGGGGTGATAAGCTGTTTTGTTTTGGCTCCAGACATAGCGTTTACCTTGGTGGCCAAAAGTTAAATTTTGGTCTCATCTGACCACAGCATTTGAGGAGTGTCCCACATGTCTTTGACAAACAAATAATGTTTTTTTCTGTCCACTCTTCCATTAAGGCCACCTATGTGGAGTATACAGCTTATTGTAGTCCTATGGACAGATACCCCACTCTTTGCTTGGGAACTTTGCAGTTCCTACAGGGTACCTTTGGTCTTTGTGTTTCGGCTCTGATTAATGCCCTCTTTGCCTGAGAGTTTTGGAGGGTGTCCCTCTTTTGGTAGGCTTTTTTGTGATACTATGTTCTTTGATGATAGTGGATATAATGGTGCTCCGGGGGTCATCAAAGATTGGGATTTTTTCTTTATAGCCCAATCCTGGCTTGTACTTCTCAACAACTTTGTTCCTGACTTGTTTGGAGATCTTCAAGGCCTTCATGGTGTTGTTTGGTAAGGCTTCTTTCACATTTCCGTCGGCAGTTGGCCGTCACAAAGCGTTGGTGTGACGTACCGACGGACGTTTGGGAAATAGTGGCAGCGGATGCAGTGTTTCAATGGACCGCTGTCCGGAATGATAAAGTCTAAAATTCCGGGGAGGAGAGAGAGATTTCCTGCCGGGCATGCGCAGTAGGAAACATAGGATGCAACATACAGAAAAATGTTCCCTTGAACGTTTTTAGCAGACAATGGTCCGCCAAAATGCACAGGATCCAGTGCACAATGGACATAACGTGTGCCCATACGTCGCTAATACAAGTCAATGGGAAAAAACAGGATCCTACATACAAATTTGCAGGATCCTGTTTTTTCACAAACCGACGTATTTCGACGTGTGGAGGAAGACGGAAATGTGAAAGAAGCCTTAGTGATGCCCCTTGCTTAATGGTGTTGCAGCCTCTGTGACCTTTCAGAATAGGTGTGTATATACTGACAGACTATGTGATTTACTTCACCATCTTAGCTTAGTGCTGATGTATGACCCACAAATCGGATAACAAAACTATTTAAATATAGGCTGTAATGTAACACAATAGTTAAAAAGCCAAGAGAGGTTGATACTTTCGCAAGCAAGTTTAAGGCATTTTTATTTTATAAAATATTAGTGAAAGCAGTTAATTTTTCGATCCACAAATGTTTTATAGTTTAATAAATTTTGCATATACTACATTTTTTACTTTGCAAAAGTAGATGTATAGTATTGAGAAAAGATGGATTGTAAGAACACATTGTCTTTCAATGAGTTCTGTCTTATAGATACCCTTGCAATGTTTTTTAAGAGAAACATAAATTCAATTGATCAAACTGTTTACGCCTAAAATTCATATGCTGTGAATGTAATAGAGTAATGGCCGAAAGTGTTGGCACCCTTGAAATTGTTCCAGAAAATGAAGGTGCCAAAATTGTTGGCACCTTCAACTTAATATATTTTTGCATACCCTTTGGAATAAATAACTGCAATCAATCACATCCTGTAACCATCAACAAGCTTCTTATACCTCTCAGCTGTTATTTTGAACCACTCTTGTTTTGCAAACTGCTCCAGGTCTCTCATATTTGAAGGGTACTTTCTCCGAACAGCAATTTTAAGATTTCTTCACAGGTGTTCAATGGGCTTTAGATCCAAACTCATTGCTGGCCACTTAAGAACTCTCCAGGGCTCTGTTTCCATCCATTTCTGGGTGTTTCCTGAAGTATGTTTCGGTTATTGCCCTGGTGGAAGACCCATTACCTAGGATGCAAATCCAGCTTTCTGACACTGGGCGCTACATTTCAATCCAAAATCCGTTGATAATCTTCAGATTTCATGATGTTTTGCACACAGTCAAGGAACTAGTGCCAGGGGCAGCAAAACTACCACAAAACATCTTTGATCTCTACCATATTTGACTGTTGTTACTGTGTTCTTTTCTTTGAATTCATCATTCTGTTTTTGGTGAACCGTAGAATGATGTGCTTTACCAAAAAGCTTGGTTTATTCTGTCTACAAGACACTTTCCCAAAAGGATTTTAGCTTACTCACATACATTTTGGCAAACTGCAGTCTAGCTGTTTCATGTCTCTGTGTCAGCAATGGGGTCCCCCTTGGTCTCCTGCCATAGCATTTTATTTCATTCAAATGTGTCACGCTCATGCCCTGACTGGTGGGCGTGAGCTTGGGGTGTTTGTGGCCCCACTGTGCCACAAACCAGACTACCCTGGAAGGGGCGTGACTATGACAGCTGCCTGGGTTTTCACTGGAGCCTCTGAAGGTGAGGTCAGGCTTGTGCAGCAGGCAGCTGCCAGGTGCTACTCCAGGGTGGTGTCTGGCTGTGGCTGCTGATCCCACTTGGGACACAGGAACACCAGGATTGGTGCGGGCATCAGGCAGGACTGGCAGAAGAGCACGGCTGGAACTCAGACGAGTAGGTTGGCACGGCAGAGAACACAGGGCTGGCAGAGACATGGCAGAAAACACGGGACTGGCAGAGACACGGCAGAGAACACGGGGCTGGCGGAGAGACGGCAGAGAACACAGGGGTGGCAGAGACGGCAGGAAACACAGGACTGGCTAGGACGGCAGGAAACACAGGACTGGTTGATGTGGTATATTAAGGAACAGGTAGGGGCCTGTTCACACTGGAGGTGCAGGTACAGATATGTAGTTTGGAGGAACAGGTAGGGACCTGTTCACAATGGAGGTGCAGGAACGGATATGTAGTATGGGGGAACAGGTAGGGACCTGTTCACACAAGAGGTGCAGATAAGGAAACAAGCAGAAAGAAGTAAGAGGGAACAGGTTGGGACCTGTTCAGACTGGAAGAGAGCTGCAAGGCTGCGAATAGGAGCGGTAGAGCAGCAAGAGATAGCACAGCAATAAAAGCTAAGCAGAGTGGAGCCACAAGGAATGTGGAGAGGAGCTGCAGCAAGAGATACTGCTGAAGCTAAGCAGAGTGGAACCACAAGGATTGCGGAGAGGCGCTGCAGCAAGAGGTTTCTGCAGCAACCGGAGCGGAGCAGAGTAGAACGGAGCAGAACCACTGGAGTGCGGAACAGCGGAAAAGCCACTAAGATACAGAGTAGGCAGAGCCGCAAGAGTGCGGAGCATAAGCAGACTGAGAACACAAGGAAAGACACAGCAGGGAAAGAAGCCACAGACAAGGAGACCGAGATAAGACTAAGTACAGACAAGGCAATGGAACAAGATACAAGGACAAAGACACAGGGACCAGGATATTCTGCCTCCTGGAGGGCGGACAACAAGATCAAGGCAATAGCACAGAGAAAAGCCTCCAGAGAGGGAGTAACTCAGAGCAAGGCCTGGCAAACTCAGCAGCTAAACACTAACAGAGCTAACACATTGCACAGGCCTCGTCCACTGGGTGGAGCTGCATTAAATACTGGAGGCCTCTTGGTAATTGGTCAGGAACTGATTAGACAGATGCACCTGATTCCTATAAGAACCAGAGAGTTCAGGCGCCGGCCACCTATGCACACAGCCAGGAAGCATGCAGAGAGCAGAGACACAGAACATGGAGCTGGCATGAAACAGAAACCACATCATGGCCTGCAGCAGTGGGTAAAAAAGTGTGAGAAATGAGAGGCCATGCCGTGATGCCAGCAGAGTTGTTACAAAATGTTGATGGATAGTTTGCACTGACACTGATGCACCTTGAGCCTGCAGGACAGCTTGAATTTCTTTTTAACTTGATTGTTGTTGCTTATCCACCATCCGGACTATCCTGTGCTGCCACTTCTCATAAATTTGTCTCTGCTGTCCATATGCAGGGATATTAGCTACAGTACCATCGCTTGCAAACTTCTTGATTATGTAGTGCACTCGGGACATCAATATCTCTGGAGATTGACATGTAACCTTGAGATTGTTTATATTTTTCAACAATTTTGCTTCTCAAGTCCTCAGTTCACTTCTCCTCTTACTGTTCTCCATGCTTAGTGTGGCACACATACATAGACAATACAAAGACTGAGTTAACTTCTCCCCTCCATACCTCCAATTTGTCTTTTTTCCCCTCTGTTTTGTTTTTGTGTGTTTCCAATACATACAAAGGAAAGAAAAATGTGTATAGCAAACGTGTAATTGCAATAATTTTCTGGGAGAAATACTTCATTTTCTGGAATAATTTCAAGGGTGCCAACACTTTCGACCATGCCTGTATGTACCTGAAGTGCATGCTTCAAAACTCCTACAATTAGGTTATTTATATAACTACTCCTGCTGATGAAAACAAGTTAAACATGAAGTGATGTACTCTGGATAAATTAATGTTAATTAATGTTTTTTCCTATGACCATGTTCCAATATTTCAGAAGCAGAAAGACTTACAGTACTTGGATTTAGCTGCGTGGAAAATAGAGACGTTAATCAATTATTAGTTAGAAATGATACATTCAAGACAAATTTGAATAAGTGTTAACCCCTTAGTGACAGAGCCAATTTGGTACTTAATGACCGGGCCAATTTTTGCAATTCTGACCACTGTCACTTTATGAGGTTATAACTCTGGAACGCTTCAATGGATCCCGCTGATTCTGAGATTGTTTTTTCGTGACATATTGTACTTGTGGTAACATTTCTTCGATATTACTTGCGATTATTTATGAATAAAACGGAAATATGGCGAAAATTTTTAAAATTTTGCAATTTTCAAACTTTGTATTTTTATGCCCTTAAATCAGAGAGATATGTCACGAAAAATAGTTAATAAATAACATTTCCCACATGTCTACTTTACATCAGCACAATTTTGGAAACAAAATTTTTTTTTGTTAGGGAGTTATAAGGGTTAAAAGTTGACCAGCAATTTCTCATTTTTACAACACCATTTTTTTTTAGGGACCACATCACATTTGAAGTCATTTTGAGGGGTCTATATGATAGAAAATAATGAAGTGTGACACCATTCTAAAAACTACACCCCTCAAGGTTCTCAAAACCACATTCAAGAAGTTTATTAACCCTTTACGTGCTTCACAGGATCTGAAACAATGTGGAAGGAAAAAATGAACATTTAACTTTTTTTTGCAAACATCTTAATTCAGAACCATTTTTTTTATTTTCACAAGTGTAAAAACAGAAATGTAACCATAAATTTTGTTATGCAATTTCTCCTGAATACGCCAATACCCCATATGTGGGGGTAAACCACTTTTTGGGCGCACCGCAGAACTTAGAAGTGAAGGAGCGCCGTTTGACTTTTTCAATGCAGAATTGGCTGGAATTGAGATCGGACACCATGTCACGTTTAGAGAGCCCCTGATGTGCCTTAACAGTGGAAACCCCCCACAAGTGACACCATTTTGGAAACTAGACCCCTTAAGGAACTTATCTAGATGTGTGGTGAGCACTTTGAACCCCCAAGTGCTTCACAGAAGTTTATAACGTAGAGCCGTGAAAATAAAAAATCGCTTTTGTTTACACAAAAATGATTTTTCGCCCACAAATTCTTATTTTCACAAGGGTAACAGGAGAAATTAGACCACAAAAGTTGTTGTGCAATTTCTCCTGAATACGTCGATACCCCATATGTGAGGGTAAACCACTGTTTGGGCGCACCGCAGAGCTTGGAAGTGAAGGAGCGCTTTTTTTTTCCTTTTTCAATGTAGAATTGGCTGGAATTGAGATTGGACGCCATGTCGCGTTTGGAGAGCCCCTGATGTGCCTAAACAGTAGAAACCCCCCACAAGTGACCCCATTTTGGAAACTAGACCCCTTAAGGAACTTATCTAGATATGTGGTGAGCACTTTGAACCCCCATGTGCTTCACAGAAGTTTATAATGTAGAGCCGTGAAAAAAAAAATCGCATTTTTTCTACAAAAATGATCTTTTTGCCCACAAATTTTTATTTTCACAAGGGTAACAGGAGAAATTAGACCACAAAAGTTGTTGTGCAATTTCTCCTGAGTACGCTGATACCCAATATGTGGGGGTAAACCACTGTTTGGGCGCACCGCAGAGCTTGGAAGAGAAGGAGTGCCGTTTTACTTTTTCAATGTAGAATTGGCTGGAATTGAGATTGGACGCCATGTCGCGTTTGGAGAGCCCCTGATGTGCCTAAACAGTAGAAATCCCCCACAAGTGACCCCATTTTGGAAACTAGACCCCCCATGGAACTTATCTAGATGTGTGGTGAGAACTTTGAATGCCCAAGTGCTTCACAGAAGTTTAGAATGCAGAGTCGTGAAAATAAAAAATATTTTTTTTTCACAAAAAAGATATTGTAGCCCCCAAGTTTTTATTTTCACAAGGGTAACAGGAGAAATTGGACCACAAAAGTTGTTGTCCAATTTATCCTGAGTATGCTGATGCCCCATATGTGGGGGTAAACCACTGTTTGGGCGCACGGCAGAGCTCGGAAGGGAAGGAGCGCCGTTTTGGAATGCAGACTTAGATAGAATGGTCTGTGGGCGTTATGTTGCGTTTGCACAGCCCCTGATGTACCTAAACAGTAGTAACCCCCCACAAGTGACCCCGTTTTGGAAACTAGACCCCCCAAGGAACTTATATAGATGTGTGGTGAGAACTTGAATGCCCAAGTGCTTCACAGAAGTTTATAATGCAGAGTCATAAAAAAAATATATATATATTTTTCCACAAAAAGGATTTTGTAGCCCCCAAGTTTTTATTTTCACGAGGGCAACAAGAGAAATTGGACCCCAGAAGTTGTTGTCCAATTTATCCCGAGTATGCTGATGCCAAATATGTGGGGGTAACCCACTGTTTGGGCGCACGGCAGAGCTCAGAAGGGAGGGAGCACCATTTGACTTTTTGAGCGCAAAATTGGCTGTCGTGTTTGGAGACCCCCTGATGTACCTAAACAGTGGAAACCCCCCAATTCTAGCTCCAACCCAACTCCAACACACCCCTAACCCTAATCCCAACCCGATCCATAATCCTACTCACTAACCCTAACGATAATCCCAACCCTTACCCCAAAACAACCCTAATGTCAACCCTAACCATAACCCTAATCAAAACCCTAAATCCAACACACCCCTAATCCTAATCTCAACACTAACCTCAAACCTAACCCTAATCCCAATACACCCCTAATCACAACCCTAACCTTAACCCTAATCCCAAACCTAACCCTAATCCCAAGCGTAACCCTAATGCCAACCCTAACCCTAATACCAACCCTAATCCAAACCCTAACCCTAATCCCAACTCTAACCCTAACTTTAGCCCCAACCCTAACCCTAGCCCTAAGGCTACTTTCACACTTGCGTCGTTTGGCATCCGTCGCAATCCGTCATTTTGGAAACGGATCCTGCAAATGTGCCCGCAGGATGCGTTTTTTGCCCATAGACTTGTATTGCCGATGGATCATGACGGATGGCCACACGTCACGTCCGTAGTGCACTGGATCAGTGTTTTGGCGGACCGTCAGCACAAAAAAAGTTCAATGTAACGTTTTTTTGTACGTCGCATCCGCCATTTCTGACCGCGCATGCGTGGCCGTAACTCCGCCCCCTCCTCCCCAGGACATAGATTGGGCAGCGGATGCGTTGAAAAACTACATCCGCTGCCCACGTTGTGCACAATTTTCACAACGTGCGTCGTTATGTCGGGCCGATGCATTGCGACGGCCCCGTACCGACGTAAGTGTGAAAGAAGCCTAACCCTAAACTTAGCGCCAACCCTAACTCTAAATTTAGCCCCAACCCTAAATTTAGCCCTAACCCTAACCCTAGCCCTAACCCTACCCCTACCCCTAGCCCTAACCCTACCCCTAGCCCTAACCCTACCCCTAGCCCTAACCCTAGCCCTAACCCTACCCCTAACCCTAGCCCTAACCCCACCCCTAACCCTAGCCCTAACCCTAACCCTACCCCTAACCCTACCCCTAACCCTACCCCTACCCCTAGCCCTAACCCTATCCCTAACCCTACCCCTAACCCTACCCCTAACCCTACCCCTAGCCCTAACCCTAATTAATTAACGGCGCTGTGGTTTAAGTACCCTTAGCGGCCGCCGTTAAAAGGCGTATCGGCGGTCGCTAAGGGGTTAAACTTTAGAGGAAATGTGTAAATTCATATGAAGGATGCTATCAAAATAATGTATGGAGGGACAGGCAAAAATTTGGTTTTGGAGATATTGAAACAGTACAAGAGGGTGTGCAGTGTGATGCCACAGTGAAAAACTCCCACTAGTTGGGATCACAATGATTAATTATATTCTGCAATAAATAGACATTTCAGAAATATTTGTTGCAAGAAACCAAGATTATGTTGCATTAGCAGCAGTTGTTAAGAATTATTAAATGAGGGTTAAGTAGAAGTGCTGGAGATGATAGCATGCCAACAGAACTGGCATCTATGTAAGTGTATGAGGCACAACTTCAGTTGCACCTATGGTTTTTGACAGAATTAGTACTGTTGCTGGAAAGAAAGCAAAACCTTTAAGACCTTGTTCCAAAGTATGCAGGCACACAATGTTTTCTTCTGGCATTGTAGGAAAGTGAAGTGGCCTTAAATCCGCCCACTGGTGACCCCTGTCACTTGAACGCGGGTCACTGATGGGTTGGTATGAGGTCTTCTACAGACCTCTATGGTTGTCATTGCCGGCTTCCTTTGAGCGCCACCCAGTGGTCAGTGCTCATAGCAAGTCAGCAATTCTGCTACATACAGATGATCTGATCATCTCCTGTATGTAGCAGAACCGATCGGGTTACGGCAGCTTCTATTCTCCCATGGAGAATATTGAAGCATGCCAATAGTGAAAGAAAAATGTTTTTAAAAATATATATAAAAAAAATATAAAAGTTCAAATCACCCCCCTTTCAAAATAAAACAATAAAAAAAAACAAATATATAGATATTTGGTGTCGCCACATTCAGAATCACTCAATCTATTAATAAAAATAGATAACAGCACTAAATGGCGTAACGAGAAAAAATGTCAAAATGCCAGAATTAAGTTTTTTTGGTCGCCACAACATTGCATTAAAATGCAATAAAGGGTAAATCATATCTCCACCAAAATGAAATCAATAAAAACGTCAGCTCGGCGCACAAAAAATAAGCTCCGACCCAACCCAAGATCACGAAAAATGGAGATGCTGCGGGTCTCGGAAAATTACACAAGTTTTTTTTTTTAACAAATTTTGGATTTTTGTAGCCACTTAAATAAAAAAGAACCTAGACACATTTGGTGGCTATGATCTCGTAATGACCTGGAGAATCATAATGGCAGGTCAGTTTTATCATTTGGTGAACATGGAAAAAAAAAATCCAAATAACTGTTGTGGAATTGCACTTTTTTTGCAATTATACTGCACTTAGAATTTTTTTTACTGCTTTTGAGTACACGGTATGGTAAAACCAATGGTGTCATTCCAAAGTACAACTTGTTTCACAAAAAACAAGCCCTCACATGGCCATATTGACGGAAAAATAAAAAAGTTATGGCTCTGGGAAGAAGGGGAGCGAAAAACAGTAACACAAAAATGAAAAAGGGCTCCGTCTTGAAGGGGTTAAAATAGGAAACTAAATTGTCACTGTGTGTGTAAACATACACTGAGAGTTTTCTGCTGTCACCCACAGCTGAGCAGCACCGCCTCTGTCTGTTTAACCCCTTAAATACTGTGATTGAGAGTAATCGGAACATTTAGGAGGCTGGGAGAGGGAGGGGACTCCCTTTACCTTCAGATTGGCGCCCCAGGTTACCAAGCTATAGAAAGCCTCTTAGAACTTGCTCAGAGCATGGTCTAGGAAGTGTCTGTCAGTGCAGCACTGACAGATATAAAGCAGTGCAATGCTTTATACCAGCGATCAAAGTGAAAAAAGTGAGTCTCATTGAGGGACTACATAAAAAAGCTTAAAAAGAGAAAAAAAGGAAATATACAGATGATCTCCGGCAAAAATTAAGAGACCACCACATCAAAACCATGTCATGGCCAGCCCAATCTCCAGACCTAAACCCCATTGAAAACCTCTGGGATCTAATAAAGTGGATGATGGATAGTCACAAGCCATCAAACACAGAAGAACTGCTTACATTTCTGCTCCAGAAGCAGTGTGAAAGACTGGTGGAAAGCATGTCAAGACGCATGAAAGCTGTGATTACAAATCATGGTTATTCCACAAAATATTGATTTCTGAACTCTTCCTGAGTTAAAACATTAGTATTGTTGTTTCTCAGTGTTTATGAACTTGTTTTCTTTGCACTATTTGAGGTCTGAAAACACTGTTTTTTTTAAATTTTGACCATTTTTCTTTGTCAGAAAAAAATACAAAATTTATTGCTTGGAAATTCGGAGACATGTTGTCAGAAGTTTATACAATAAATAAACAATTTACATTTTACTCAAAAATATACCTATTAAGAGAAAAATCACACAAACTGAACATTTTTGCAGTGGTTTTTTAATTTTTGCCAGAGCTGTATATAAAAAATTGCAAAGTAATAATTTTTTTTAAAACATATAAATATGTATTTTTATGTAAAAAAGTACACATATTTGGTATTGCCGCTTCCATAATTAGCCGATCTCTGAAACTTTCACACTAGTTAACCCCTAGAGTGTACGCTGTGAAAAATGAAAATAAAAAACATGGCAAACTATGTTTTTTATCATACTGCTGGAAAAAAGTGGGTGGAATAAAACAGTTTTAAAAAGATGAATGTAAATAGAAATGGTATAACTAAAAACATCAAGCTGCCATACAGGTAGACCAGTGGAACAATAACAAAAACAATATTTTTTTCAATAAAATTGTTTTTATTGTACAGAAGCACAACCATATCAAAACAGATCCCTCTTGGTTTCATTCGAATCACATATTTTGTTGATTTATCTGAAAACACAGATGTTAGTGCTCAGCGTATAGCACAGGATAAATGTGATCCAAAAAGTTATGCACTACAAAATGCCATCAATAAAGCTCCTACTCAACCCACAAAAAAAATAAATCTTCACTAAGGTTAACAGAAAAATAGGTAGTGTCTACTGGTAGCACAATAGCTCTGGAAAAGTGATATGACTCCCAACAAAAGAAATCCAGCAAAATCTGATCTCCCAAATCCAAAGGACTCCCTTCTTCTGAGCCCCACAGTGTGCCTAATGCGCAGTTACCGTCCACATTTTTGGCATTACTGTAGTGAGGACAGACCACTTAACTTACACGGTACATGTCACAAGAAGCACAAGCTGGGTATAATGTACTGTAAGCTATAATGTACTGGGCACTCCAATTGCATTTTTGCATTTTCACTAGCATCCATTGCTAGCAAAATAATTACTACAACTGTAGATGAATTCTCAGAGGGGTGTAATTTCCAAATTGAAGTCAATTGAGTTGGGATTCTGCTCTTTTGGCATTGAAGGGCTCTGTATATGAAGTCTGCAAACTATTCTGTGAAAATTTGTTCTTCAAGAGTGAAATAGCGCTTTTTCCCTCCCGAGTCTCGCCATGTACTGTATAGCCACTTATGGGGTAATGTAACATTCACAAACAATTGTGTGACAAATTATGTGGTAATTTCTACTTATTTACCATTGTGAAAATATAAAATCTGGGGCTAAACCAACCTTAAAAATATGGTAAAAATATTTTTTTTTGTAATTTTTTTTCTTAACTGCTCAATGGTATAACATTTTTTGAGACACATGTGGTGTCAATATGCTCACTGTACCCCTTTCATTAAGAGGTGTAGTTTGTAAAATGGGGTCAGTTATGGGGGGTTCTGTTGTCCTGACTCCTGACAAGAGAGGGTGTCTGCCAAAGTGACATGGCACTCGCAAATCATTCCAGAATTAAAATTCAATTTAAACACCTGAGGGTTCAAAGATACTCACCAAATATCTGGATAAATTTCTTGAGGGGTCTGAAGTGAAAATAGGCTCACTTGTGGGGAGTTTCCCCACATCATGGGCTCTACAAACGCTACATGGAGTTCCCTTACAATTCCAGCCAATTTTGCGTTCCAAAAGTTGAACAGTGCTCCTTCCCTTCCAAACACTGCCGCACATCAGGGTCTTTTCCAAACGTGACATGGTGTCTGCTATCTATTCCAGCAAATTTTACATTTCAAAAATCGAATGATGCTTCTTTTATTCCGAGCCCTGCCATGCTCCCAAACCGCAGTTTTACACCCTATGTGGGATATCAGGAGAAATTGCACAACAAATTATATGGTGTATTTGCATTTTCTCTTGTTAGCCTTGTGAAAATGCAAACATTTGGGGCTAAAACAACATTTTTGTGGGAAAAAGTAAAATTTTCATTTTTTTCTTCCACATTGCTTTAATTGCTGTTAAGCACCTGAATGGTTAATAAACTTCTTGAATGTGACTTTCATCAGTATGTGGGGTGCAAATATTAGAATGGTGTAATGTTTGGTTATTGTCTGTCATTTAGGCCCCTCAAAGTCACTTCAAATGTAATGTGGACCCTAAAAAAATGGTTTTGTAAATTTTTTTGTAAAAATGAAAAATTGCTGATAAATGTTTAACCCTTCTAACTTCTTAACAAAATAAAAAATAATGCTGATGTACAGTAGACATGTGGGAAATGTTATTTAGTAACTATTTTTTGTGACATAACTTTTTAAGGGCATAAAAATTAAAAGTTTAAAAATGGCAACATTTTCAAAATTTTCACCAAGTTTCTGATATTTTCACAAATACCGGTAAACACAAAAAATATTGTCCTAAATTTACCAGTAACACGATGTACAATGTGTCCCAAAAAAATCAGTCTAAGAATCACTGGGATCCATTAAAGGGTTCCAGAGTTATTGTCTCATACAGTGACACTGGTCAGAATTGAAAAACTTGGCCTTGTCACTAAGGTAAATACAGGCTCTGACAGGAAAGGATTAAATATGCAAAATAAGCAGGCAAGATACAAAACCCCACAGATACAGAATGATAGCTTCAATGCAAAGTAATTAATATGAGAACTTGACTTCTACATTGGTTCTACTGAAACACAAGCAAAGTGGTTCACTTAGAGGTCAGAAGCTCCAGACGTCACGCGTCACTGCCTGTAGTCTCACCTATTGACATCTCCTTGCCACTTTTCTCTCAATGACCACTTACTGGGAGGTGAGGAATTTGAGCATAGAAGTCCCAAGTCCTTATCACCTTTTTTGACTATGTGTTTAGAAACCAATACATGAGCAATCATCTTATGGAATAATAGAACAACATGGCACTCGTAGTAGTGTATAGAGTAGGTGCTCAAGTAGGGTATCCAGCCCAACAAATCCAAATCCGAAAAAACTTGGCACTCTAGATGAATACTTATATGCAAAAGGTTTATTGATGTGCATCCATAAAGGCAAGTCGAACGTTTTCGGTCCTCATACGGACCTTCATCAGAACAAATATAAGACATATGGTGCAGAGAGATACGTTAATCCTGTCTCTATAAATTCCAATATTGGTAGGATAACCTGGATGTAGCAAGAAGTCCTGTCCACGTAGGCGCACGTGTGATGCGACCGGAGTCACTGGGTAAATGGCAGGCAAATGGGGGCAAAAATGAGGAACTAAAAAGGGTTGTCTAAGTAGTGGACAACCTTTCTAATTCATTCGGGTATCATATCAGACTAAAAACAAATTTTCAACGCCAATAGAAACCTATAACATGTTCTTATCCAAAAAATCTGATTAGTTAGTGCTTGTTCTTAGAATAAAATTCAAAAATGTGTAAAGATTATATGCAATTTCACAACATTTGTAGAGAAGCTGATATAACCAATTAGAAAATTTCCCTGATTGCTAAAAAAGGATGTACAAACATTTTTTGATTTGCTTTTTTCCAGAAGGCTTTCTTAGTTTTATCTGTAAATTGATGGTGATTTTCTCCTTTATAGTTCCATTGTTCTTCTTTCAAGAAAGAAAAAGAGGTGGTCCATACTGTGAATCAGTTTGGAAAGTGAGGTGGAATTGTGAGCAAACTTGGCCCCTGGAAAGGTTGCGCACAGACAGGCACAACACTACATGACACTGGCAATACAGATTATCCAATGGAAATGGGAGCTTATGCTTGATTGGAAATCCATGTGCACAAATGACATACAGTGCAGTGACAGCACTGTATGTCATTTGTGCACATGGATTTCCAATAAAACATTGAACCAAGGAAAATGAAATGCCAAGTTTCTTCTGCTGTTATACCTCTTTGCCTGCTCAGGCTGTTGTGCACCCAAGATGCAAGTGATCCTTGGGTGCTTCAACAGCTCCCCCATCTCAGGATCTGTTAAAGCACAGGAAGGCGTGAAATGGCCGTCGTCCAGCATGTGTCCAAAAAATTCTCCTGCACTCATGTTTTAACTTGAACAAAGTAAAGAATCTTATATGGGATGGTGAGTGTCACCTTTCTTTTTCTTGCTCATTAGCCTATTCAATGAGGCAGTACACATCTGCATATTTTTTCGCAAATGTATTCAGCATGAGAAAAAAAATTTCAGCATGCTAGTGTAAGCAGGTTGTGGGATGCAGTGATGCAAGTGTGGGCCGGAGCAAACAAGGCCCAGCACAATCAGGGTCTCCCGTGGGCAGGAAAATATATGCTAGTAAGGTGGGTTACAAAAGTCTATCCAATAATCAGTTCTCTCTTTGCAGCACATGCCTCACGGTTATGAAGCACACGGCACCTCGATCTCTGCCAGCTACTGGGCATACTACAATTTTCTCTCTATGCTCTCTCTATGCTGTGCGCTGCCTGTTCCTGCCAAGACTGAAGCACCGACAACCACTGGCACGATGCTTCTCCAGCAAGGTCCTGCAGACCACGGTCCAACATCAAGGGCAGCAGCAAACAGTCCTGAACTCTGCCCTGGCTCTTAGTCTGGCGTGCGGCGCTTAGCTGAACAGGGCTCCCAGCTCTTTGCTTATTACTGCAGTGGGCTCTGGAACATCCCAGCACTGGAATGGCCGTGTGACGCTGCGGCCTGGCTGCGCACTCCTTGGAGCCCACTGCATGCGCAGCTTGCCTCTGTCACCGCTGGAGGGAAACTGCCTGACACTGCGCGCGCTTTCACTTATAACCGTGCCCCCAGCTTCAGGATCAGAGCTGTGGTCTGGTTTTTCTTGCCTTCCCCTGGAAAACAATGAACACAGCCTCAGCAGTTCCAGACCCAGCTCAATCCAGATACTTGCAGCCTGGTCTTCCTCCTTACACAAGGGAGGCAGAGCAAGGGTTAACAGTTTTAATTTAACAGGAAGAATAACAGTTAAATGAGGGTTAAACAATTCAAGGGTAGGCAATAGGTAGAGTTAACGAGCTATAAACAAGATAACGGCAGCTCCTTAAATTACTTATCAAGTCAAAGGCTTCCCAGTCTTCCGCTGAAGCTTGGAAGGTGATGGCGCTGACAATGGCCGGCGTGGTGCTGTTCCAGTGGAGTCCTGCAAACAATGGTCCGTCTTCTGGCAGCAGCGGTCAGTCTCTGGTATCTTCTGCTGAGCTCCTAGTTCATAACTTGGTACGGCCGAGATGAGAAGAGCCGCGGCACTTGTAGAGTCCAACGTGAGGTGATCAGCAGCAATGGGCCAGGCAAGCTGCAGAAGTTCGTCTGCTACCCGGCTCTTTCTAGGTGGCTCGTGCACTGTACTCCCAGCCACGAGGCACTCTGTACTTCTCAATCGTGCAGAGGCAGGGCACCCGGCACCTTGGTCTCTGACAGTCACTCATGTGGTGGCTGGAGCTGGCAGGCGCAGACCGACACCACGTGGGTGTTGAAAGAATGGAGCACACCGCTCAGCCTGCTGCACGCTCCCTGTCCATGCCAAAACTATCTGCTGCCATGAGTGCTTTTGCTTGTGTACACCTCCTGCTTCTGGGTCAGGGGTTCTGTCCAGACCCTTTTGTCTTCCTTGGACAACAGGGGATGCAGCTTCAGTAGTTCCAGACCCGGCGTGGTATAAGTGCCTGCGGTCCGGTGCTTCTCCTTACACTCCCCTTCTCCTTTAGCTCACCATTCCATGTGTTATAGAGTGCAGGGTTGAGTATGTCTCCACGGAACAGACAGACCAACTTTTGAAGGGGATTTATTAACGGGTAAAATTCTCCTCGCAGGGAGGAAGCAGGGGGTTAGCAAAGATAATGCAAGCAGTATAACAGTACACAACGAGTTAACTGAAGCTATGAAACAGTTAAGCAGAATAGAAATGGAAGTGTTCTTGTAACTTATCAGTCCAGGGAAATCCTGACTGGAGGGTCCTTATTCCAATGTGGGTACAGTCACCAGCAGCACTTGAAGAGTCTGAAGTCTTTCCTGTCTTCTGAGAACTGGAAACTCTGGGGTTAAACCTGTGCAGTCTTTTCTCTTCAAAGTGAAACTGAAATCAGGAAGTAGCACCGTCTCGGTCACTGCTGCAGAAGTCTCTGTATGTTTCTGGCAGATTCTCTGTAGTAACGATGTCACACACACACTGAGCAGTTACTTATCACACTCAGGGATCTTTGCTTGTCACTGCGGTCACCGGTCACTGTCTCTGCGCTGTCAGGGGAAGAGTTTTCTCTGTTCCAGGAGGCTTCCGAGTCTACACCCTCACATACAGCCTTCATTATGGTGGGTATCTCAGCCTCAGTGCCCTCACAGGGAGCACTACTTTTAGGGGAGCACGGCGCTGCAGCCTGCCCTCTCTTTGGTGCGCTGCCCTCTCTCTGCTCTCCCGCACTTTTTCTGACCACACCCATCTCTCTTCCCAGCAGTCACCTGGTCCCCTCTGTCCAGGGCAGAAAGTCTTCCCCCCAACAACCCAGCTGTCTGACTAAGTGGTTCCAGGCAAGGGGCAGGGAAAGCAACCTCCTTACATTCCCCCTCTCAAAGCTCGCCATTCCATGGGCGAGGACTCTTCGTGCTTCTCTTTGTTCTTTTGAGGGGAGTCAGATACCTGCAATCCTCGCATCTCCTTCTGCCTTTCATCTTGTACATACTCCCAAACTAAATGGTCTAGGAGCTGCTCATCAGTCAGGTTGAGATATGCTTTCTCTGCTTCATCAACAACTGCTGTCCTCTTCTTCTTTTTCTTCTTCTTCTTAGCCTTGCCGGAAGCAGGTGTTTGCGTAGGGGCTTCTTGCTCGGGTTCCTCAGTCTGGGGCTTAGTACAGGTAATTCTTCTCTATAGCTCCCCCTCTCTTTGACAGGAGCATTCTTGTCCAAAGTAGAATCAGATGGATTAAGACCATGCAAGCCGGATTCTTCGTCATCTGCGCCGGGCTCTGCGGACATCACTTCCCAGGGCTTCTCAGCCACACGCCTCGTCTCACACAGCTGTTCCATTTCCTCTGTTCGATCAGGATCTTGTGAGCTGACAGCCAGCACACTCTTCACCTCAGGGGATGATATTAGTGGTTCCTCACTCTCATCGACGAGGACCTCGAAAACGAGCGTCGCAGGAGCACTTGGCACTTTCTCTCCTTCTTTGGGAACTCGTGCTGGGCAAGGTAGTAAAGCACTTCGGTGGTCTTCTCGAGTGAAAGTCCCTTTTTTTCTTCCGGGCTGAGTCTCACAAGCAGAACCTTCAGACCCAGGCTGGAGATCCACCAGGCTCGCCTTCACGCCTTGGGACAGCGCAGCCATTCCACCGGAGATGCTTGACTCCTTCTCCTCCTCTCCTTGGCGTCCGACATTGTGGTACTGTCTTGCCTTAGGTGGAACTCATCTCTTCCTGCCATACCATTCTCTCCAGGGGCGACATTCCCTCCAGTTAGCAGGACCCTCAGAGGGGTGAGCGGATCTCTGCCACCGCTCTTCTCGGGTAGGGCAATTTCTTGACATGTGTCCCACCCTTCTGCACAACCAGCACTCACGTCTGCATCTGTCTGGAGGGCGCTTCAGTCTGGATCGTCGAGCTCGGCGGGGGACATCTCTCATCTGCGGTTGCTCTTCACCCCAGGATACGGAGTTACACTCTGGGGCCACCACTGAAGCCTTCTTCATGCTGCGCATCTCTCCTCTATCTCTTTCTGGCGGCTTCCGCACGTTACCTCGGGGTATGCTGCTGGTCCCCAAAACAGCAGTAAGGGCTTTCCCCAGATTCTCAATCTCCTCTCAGATTCTTCTTATCTTCAGCTGGGAATCTCGGGTCCACATCTCCTCCTCTTCATTTCGACTGGGTGCTCCGCAATTGTAGCATGTAGGCAGTCTTCTTCGCCGAGCGGCACTAGTCTCACTTTGGGGGGCGGTCTCTCTTTCTCGCACAGGGCAGCACTGGTCTTCTTATATTCAGCTACTTCCTCACGGACTCGCTTAACCTCCTTCTTCAAGTCTTCAACCCATTGAGGGGCTGTTACCTCCCCGCTCCATACCTTTCCCACTGGCACTACCACCCCTTTCTCTTGCTCGCGCGTGCGTGCCTCACTCCCGACCTCAGAGAAAGTCATATCTAGCTTTACGCGCATGCGCTCTCGCAGGGCCTGTTTCACCAACACATCTCGCAAGCCTGTCCTTCCGTATAATGGCAGTATGAAGCTCCTGCAGCGCGTTCATATATTGTGTCACGGTCTCCCCCTCTCTTTGCACCAGGCAGAACAGTCGCATGCGCAGCTCCCCTGCGTCAGTGGGGTCCCCATGCATCTCCTCAAGTATACGTAATACTTTGTCCAGGGTATCTCTCGCCTGGGGGGGTGGTCTGAGCATAACAGAGTCCCGTGCATCCCCCTCTAGGGCCATCATAGCTATTTCCACCTGCAGAGCCGGTGTCATAGGATGCATCCGCATCATCCCTCGGATACGCTCCGTCCAACTCCACAACATGACATTGCTTCCTGAAAAATTTGGCAGGTTAACTAACATGGCTCCCATGGAGATGCTAGACCTGGGGCCTCCCCCAACTGCTTGGTCTGCCCCTTCTGCGCTACCGTGTGACATCTTGCCGACTACACCAAGTGTAATAGAGTGCAGGGTTGAGTATGTCACCACGGAACAGACAGACCATCTGTTGAAGGGGATTTATTAACAGGGGTAAAATTCTCCTCGCAGGGAGGAAGCAGGGGGTTAGCAAAGATAATGCAAGCAGTATAACAGTACACAACAAGTTAACTGAAGCTATGAAACAGTTAAGCAGAATAGAAATGGAAAAAGAGTATTCTTGTAACTTATCAGTCCAGGGAAATCCTGACTGGAGGGTCCTTATTCCAATGTGGGTACAGTCACCAGCAGCACTTGAAGAGTCTGAAGTCTTTCCTGTCTTCTGAGAACTGGAAACTCTGGGGTTAAACCTGTGCAGTCTTTTCTCTTCAAAGTGAAACTGAAATCAGGAAGTAGCACCGTCTCGGTCACTGCTGCAGAAGTCTCTGTATGTTTCTGGCAGATTCTCTGTAGTAACGATGTCACACACACACACTGGGCAGTTACTTATCACACTCAGGGATCTTTACTTGTCACTGCAGTCACCGGTCACTGTCTCTGCGCTGTCAGGGGAAGAGTCTTCTCTGTTTCAGGAGGCTTCCGAGTCTACACCCTCACATACAGCCTTCATTATGGTGGGTATCTCAGCCTTAGTGCCCTCACGGGGAGCACTACTTTTAGGGGAGCACAGCGCTGCAGCCTGCCCTCTCTTTGGCGCGCTGCCCTCTCTCTGCTCTCCCACACTTTTTCTGACCACACCCCTCTCTCTTCCCAGCAGTCACCTGGTCCCCTCTGTCCAGGGCAGAAAGTCTTCCCCCCAACAACCCAGCTGTCTGACTAAGTGGTTCCAGGCAATGAGCAGGGAAAGCAACCTCCTTACACATGGGCGAGAGTTCTTGCAGTAAACATTGGCACTCTTCCATTTCTTGCACAATCTGCTGCTAAATAAACTGGTCCTGTTCATAGCGGGTAGGGTGTATTCCCTCAGTGGTCTGTTCAGTATGACACAGGTCAGGTTGAGTGGTGGAGTCAGGCCGAATAGTAGAAGGTGGTAGTACGATCAGTTCCACCGGAACAGCCATCTCTGGAGTTTCTGGTCACCCTATTTCCCCTGGACTGACAACTGGGGCACTTTTCGAGTCTGAGGAAGGTGTAAAAGCTTTGTTCTCTTTGTAGTCAGGAGCAGGAGGACTAGGCGTGTTGGTAAGCCAATGAAGAATCTGTAGCTGATGTCTATGTTTTCGGACCCAGGAAGACATCTCTGTCCATGGTTAGTCCTCTTCTGGGTCCAGCTCTAACTTAGTCATCTCTCATCCCTTCCGCCCGAACCGTAGGGTTTACAGAGTATATCCTGTAGTGCGGTGCACCCGGTTGTTGTACACCCAGACCAATTCAGCCGCATACTCAGGCCAATGGACTTTCCGGTCTTCCTCCAATCTTCTCAGCATTTGAATCTGTGCACTGTTAAAGCGTTCACAGGCTCCATTCCCCTGGGGGTGATAGGGTGTCATTCTCGACTTCTCAATTTGGTATAGACAGGTGTAATTCTTCCATCACTCGGCCTTGGAAACAGGCGCCTTGATCCGAATGAATTTGCTTCGAGCAACCATACTCCTGGATGAAGTCTCAACAGACAGCCGGGGCAGCCATCTCGGCAGTCTGGTCTCGGGTTGGGGTAACCATCGCGAATTGGTGAAGTGGTCAGTCATCACCAGACAATGTTAATAACCATGGTGAGCGGGACCCATGGTCAAATAGTCGATCATCAGTAGTTCTAAAGGGGCAGAGGTCATGATGGTCTGGGTGGGAGCTCTTTGTCCTGGGGTTTTGGCCAATTCACAGCTTTGGCATAGCTGACAGGCCTCTTCTACCGCAGTCTTCAAGTGAGGGTGATAGACCAGCTTCTATAGCCACTGGAATGTCTTCTCCAGACCAAAGTGAGCCCCCCTCTCAAGAGCCTTTGTGGCCACTATGCAGGTTAGCTTCTCTGGGAGCACCACCTGCCAAGCGACCCCCAACTCACTTACCAACTGCACTTTCCTATACAGCAAGCCATCCTTCAATTAGAGCCTCTCCCATTGTCTGAGAATCTGCAAAGCCCCTGGGGACAGAGCACCTCTTTCATCTCAACTAGATAGCTTAAATGCTACCCACTGTCTCAGCTGGGCAAGTTCTGTGTCTTCCTGCTGCAGCTCTACCTAATCATCTTGAGGTTGTCCTAACATCTGTTCCCTGGATGCCTCGCTGATCTGTTATTGCGGCATTGCCTGTTGTGAATTCTGTTGTCGGGCTCCCTCCTGTGGTCATGAATGGTACTTCGACTGGTTCTGTCCATGGACTTTCTCTGGTGGCTGTGGGTGTTTCTGAGTTTCCTTTCTCAGGTGACGAGGTTAATTCGTTAGCTGGCTGCTCTATTTAACTACACTTAGATCTTTGCTCCATGCCACCTGTCAATGTTCCAGTATTGGTCTAGTTCACTCCTGGATCGTTCTTGTGACCTGTCTTCCCAGCAAAAGCTAAGTGACTGCTTGTTTTTCTCTGGATTGCTATTTTTCTGTCCAGCTTGCTATTTTGATTGTTCTGCTTGCTGGAAGCTCTGGGACGCAGAGGGAGCGCCTCTGCACCGTGAGTCGGTGCGGAGGGTCTTTTTGCGCCCTCTGCGTGGTCTTTTTGTAGGTTTTTGTGCTGACCGCAAAGCTACCTTTCCTATCCTCTGTCTGTTCAATAAGTCGGGCCTCACTTTGCTTAATCTATTTCATCTCTGTGTTTGTATTTTCATCTTTACTCACAGTCATTATATGTGGGGGGCTGCCTTTTCCTTTGGAGAATTTCTCTGAGGCAAGGTAGGCTTTATTTTTCTATCTCTAGGGCTAGCTAGTTTCTTAGGCTGTGCCGAGTTGCATAGGGAGCGTTAGGAGCAATCCACGGCTATTTCTAGTGTGGTTGATAGGATTAGGGATTGCGGTCAGCAGAGTTCCCACGTCCCAGAGCTCGTCCTACATTATCAGTAACTATCAGGTCATTCCGTGTGCTCTTATCCACTAGGTCCATTATTGTCCTGACCACCAGGTCATAACAGTACAGGTGGCCCAAAGTACTAATGCATCTCAATAGAGGGATAAGAGAAGTTCTGAGACCATTTTTTTTTCTTTGCAGTGTGTTTTGTCTCTCTTTTCCCCTTTACATCTGGGTGGTTCAGAACACAGGTGTAGACATGGACATTCAAGGTCTGTCCTCTTTTATGGATAATCTCACTATAAGTGTACAAAACATTCAAGATTTTGTGGTTCAGAATCCGATGTCAGAGCCTAGGATTCCAATTCCTGATTTGTTTTTTGGTGATAGATCTAAGTTCTTGAATTTCAAAAATAATTGTAAATTGTTTCTTGCCTTGAAACCTCGCTCCTCAGGTGACCCTGTTCAACAAGTAAAGATCATTATTTCTTGCCTGAGGAGGTGGTGATGGCGAACTCAGTCGAGGGGTTCAAGAGAGGCCTGGATGTCTTCCTGGAGCAGAACAATATTGTATCATACAATTAGGTTCTGTAGAAGGACGTAGATCTGGGGATTTATTATGATGGAATATAGGCTGAACTGGATGGACAAATGTCTTTTTTCGGCCTTACTAACTATGTTACTATGTTACTATGTTTGTTACGTGGTGACCCTCAAGACTGGGCATTTTCCCTTGCGCCAGGAGATCCGGCATTGCGTGATGTTGATGCGTTTTTCCTGGCGCTTGGATTGCTTTATGACGAACCTAATTCAGTGGATCAGGCAGAGAAAATCTTGCTGGCTCTGTGTCAGGGTCAGGATGAAGCGGAGATATATTGTCAGAAGTTTAGAAAGTGGTCTGTGCTCACTCAGTGGAATGAATGTGCCCTGGCAGCAATCTTCAGAAAGGGTCTCTCTGAAGCCCTTAAGGATGTCATGGTGGGATTTCCCATGCCTGCTGGTCTGAATGAGTCTATGTCTTTGGCCATTCAGATCGATCGACGCTTGCGTGAGCGTAAAGCTGTGCACCATTTGGCGGTACTATCTGAGCATGGGCCTGAGCCTATGCAATGTGATAGGACTTTGACCAGAGCTGAACGGCAAGAACACAGACGTCGGAATGGGCTATGTTTTTACTGTGGTGATTCCACTCATGCTATCTCCGATTGTCCTAAGCGCACTAAGCGGTTCGCTAGGTCTGACACCATTGGTACGGTACATAACCAAGAGAATAAATGGAGTACTCAGTCCAAACAATTTTTCCTTTTTACAAAAACATGTATAGTACTTTATTAGATAATACACTAGTACAAAAATAACATAAAAACACAGAGTATTACACAAAAACAGGGTAAGGGTAGTCACAGGTACCCGGCTAACAATGATGAACCATAAAGTGCATAGTGCCTATCGTTTTACTGAGAAGCTCACCCCCAACACATCTCACATGGAGCGTCACAGGTTTTCACAAAGTTGTGGCATACCAGTATGCAATAGAGTAAAAATACTTATTCAGGGAGCTTACCCATAATAACGTGGAGAGCCGGGCCCGTGTCACGCCGCCGTGGTACGGTACAGTCTAAATTTCTATTGTCCGTTACTCTGATTTGTTCTTTGTCATCCTATTCTGTTATGGCATTTGTGGATTCAGGCGCTGCCCTGAATTTGATGGACTTGGAGTATGCTAGGCGCTGTGAGTTTTTTTTGGAACCCTTGCAGTATCCTATTCCATTGAGAGGAATTGATGCTACGCCTTTGGCCAAGAATAAGCCTCAGTACTGGACCCAATTGACCATGTGCATGGCTCCTGTTGTGAATTCTGTGGCAGAGTTCACTCCTGTGGTCACAAGTGGTACTTCGGCTGATTCTCTCTGGGAGCTTCCGTTTGTGGAGGAAAGTGGTACTGCAGCTTCTGAGTTTCCTCCCTCAGGTGATCTGGTGAGGTCGTTAGCTGCTTCTCTACTTAACTCCACCTGATGCTTTGATCCATGCTTCCTGTCAATGTTCCAGTGTTGGACTTGTGTTTCTCTGGATCATTCCTGTGGCCTGCTGCTCTGCATAGCTAAGTGCTTCTTTGCTATTTGTTGCTATTTTTTCTGTCCAGCTTGTCTATTTGTTTTGCTGGAAGCTCTGGGACGCAAAGGGTGTACCTCCGTGCCGTTAGTTCGGTACGGAGGGTCTTTTTGCCCCCTTTGCGTGGTTTTCTTTAGGGTTTTGTGTAGACCGCAAAGTTATCTTTCCTATCCTCGTTCTGTCTAGAATATTGGGCCTCACTTTGCTGAATCTATTTCATCCCTACGTTTGTCTTTTCATCTTACTCACAGTCATTATATGTGGGGGGCTGCCTTTTCCTTTGGGGTATTTCTCTGAGGCAAGGTAGGCTTATTTTTCTATCTTCAGGCTAGTTAGTTTCTCAGGCTGTGCCGAGTTGCATAGGGAGCCTTAGGCGCAATCCACAGCTGCCTCTAGTTGTGTTTGGAGAGGATCAGGAATTGCGGTCTACAGAGTTTCCACGTCTCAGAGCTCGTTCTATTATTTTGGGTTATTGTCAGATCACTGTATGTGCTCTGATCGCTATGTACATTGTGTTACTGAATTGCCTAGCATAACAGTACAGGAAGCCAAAAGTACTAATGATTCTCAATAGAGGGAAAAAAGAAGTTCTGAGACCATTTTTTTTTCCTTTGCACTGTGATTTGTCTTTTTTTTCCCCTAGACATTTGGGTGGTTCAGGACACAGGTGTTACAATGGACATTAAAGGTCTGTCTTCATGTGTAGATCAGCTCACGGCAAGAGTTCAAGATATTCAAAATTTTGTGGTTCAGAATTCTTTGTTAGAACCGAGAATTCCTATTCCAGATTTGTTTTTTGGAGATAGAACTAAATTTCTGAGTTTCAAGAATAATTGTAAACTGTTTCTGGCTTTGAAACCTCGTTCCTCAGGTGACCCAGCGCAACAGGTTAGGATCATCATTTCTTTTTTGCGTGGCGACCCTCAGGACTGGGCATTTTCTCTTGCGTCAGGAGATCCTGCATTGAGTGATATCAATGCGTTTTTCCTGGCGCTTGGATTGCTGTACGATGAGCCTAATTCAGTAGATCAGGCAGAAAAAAATTTGCTGGCTCTTTGTCAGGCTCAGGATGAGATAGAGCTATATTGCCAGAAATTTAGAAAATGGTCCGTGCTCACTCAATGGAATGAATCTGCGCTTGCAGCCATTTTCAGAAAGGGTCTCTCTGAAGCTATTAAGGATGTCATGGTGGGATTTCCTATGCCCGCTGGTTTGAATGAGTCTATGTCTTTGGTCATTCAGATCGGTCGACGCTTGCGTGAGCGTAAATCTGTGTACCATTTGGCGGTATTACCTGAGATTAAACCTGAGCCTATGCGTTGCGATAGGACTATGACCAGAGTTGAACGGCAAGAACACAGACGTCTGAATGGGCTGTGTTTCTACTGTGGTGATTCCGCTCATGCTATCTCTGATTGTCCTAAGCGCACTAAGCGGTTCGCTAGGTCTGCCGCCATTGGTACTGTACAGTCAAAATTTCTTCTGTCCGTTACCTTGATATGCTCCTTGTCGTCGTATTCTGTCATGACGTTTGTGGATTTAGGCGCTGCCCTGAATTTGATGGACTTGGATTATGCTAAACGTTGTGGGTTTTTATTGGAGCCCTTGCAGTGTCCTATTCCATTGAGAGGAATTGATGCTACACCTTTGGCCAAGAATAAGCCTCAGTACTGGACCCAGCTGACCATGTGCATGGCTCCTGCACATCAGGAGGATATTCGCTTTCTGGTGTTGCATAATCTGCATGATGTGGTCGTGTTGGGGTTGCCATGGCTACAAGCCCATAATCCAGTATTGGATTGGAATTCCATGTTGGTGTCCAGCTGGGGTTGTCAGGGGGTACATGGTGATGTTCCATTTCTGTCAATTTCGTCATCCACCCCTTCTGAGGTTCCAGAGTTCTTGTCTGATTACCGGGATGTATTTGATGAGCCCAAGTCCGATGCCCTGCCTCCGCATAGGGATTGTGATTGTGCTATCAATTTGATTCCTGGTAGTAAATTCCCAAAAGGTCGACTGTTTAATTTATCCGTGCCTGAGCACACCGCTATGCGCAGTTATGTGAAGGAATCCCTGGAGAAGGGGCATATTCGCCCGTCGTCGTCGCCATTGGGAGCAGGGTTCTTTTTTGTGGCCAAGAAGGATGGTTCGCTGAGACCGTGTATAGATTACCGCCTTCTTAATAAGATCACTGTTAAATTTCAGTACCCCTTGCCATTGTTATCTGATTTGTTTGCTCGGATTAAGGGGGCTAGTTGGTTCACTAAGATAGATCTTCGTGGTGCGTATAATCTGGTGAGAATCAGGCAAGGCGATGAATGGAAAACTGCATTTAATACGCCCGAGGGTCATTTTGAGTATCTAGTGATGCCGTTCGGACTTGCCAATGCTCCATCAGTGTTTCAATCCTTTATGCATGACATCTTCCGTGAGTACCTGGATAAATTCCTGATTGTGTACTTGGATGGCATTTTGATCTTCTCGGATGATTGGGAGTCTCATGTGAAGCAGGTCAGAACGGTTTTTCAGGTCCTGCGTGCTAATTCTTTGTTTGTGAAGGGATCAAAGTGTCTCTTTGGTGTGCAGAAGGTTTCATTTTTGGGGTTCATCTTTTCCCCTTCTACTATCGAGATGGATCCGGTTAAGGTCCAAGCCATCCATGATTGGACTCAGCCGACATCTCTGAAAAGTCTGCAAAAGTTTCTGGGCTTTGCTAATTTTTATCGTCGCTTCATCTGCAATTTTTCTAGTGTTGCCAAACCATTGACCGAATTGACCAAGAAGGGTGCTGATTTGGTCAATTGGTCTTCTGCTGCTGTGGAAGCTTTTCAAGAGTTGAAGCGTCGTTTTTCTTCTGCCCCTGTGTTGTGTCAACCAGATGTTTCTCTTCCGTTCCAGGTCGAGGTTGATGCTTCTGAGATTGGAGCAGGGGCTGTTTTGTCACAAAGAGGTTCTGGTTGCTCAGTGATGAAACCATGCGCTTTCTTTTCCAGGACGTTTTCGCCTGCTGAGCGAAATTATGATGTGGGCAACCGAGAGTTGCTGGCCATGAAGTGGGCATTCGAGGAGTGGCGCCATTGGCTTGAAGGAGCTAAGCATCGCGTGGTGGTATTGACTGATCATAAGAACTTGACTTATCTCGAGTCTGCCAAGCGCTTGAATCCTAGACAAGCTCGTTGGTCGTTGTTTTTTGCCCGTTTTGACTTTGTGATTTCGTACCTTCCGGGCTCTAAAAATGTGAAGGCGGATGCTCTGTCTAGGAGTTTTGTGCCCGACTCTCCGGGTTTATCTGAGCCGGTGGGTATCCTCAAGGAAGGAGTAATTGTGTCTGCCATCTCCCCTGATTTGCGGCGGGTGCTGCAAAAATTTCAGGCTAATAAACCTGATCGTTGCCCAGCGGAGAGACTGTTTGTCCCTGATAGGTGGACGAATAGAGTTATCTCTGAACTTCATTGTTCGATGTTGGCTGGTCATCCTGGAATCTTTGGTACCAGAGAGTTAGTGGCTAGATCCTTTTGGTTGCCCTCTCTGTCGCGGGATGTGCGTACTTTTGTGCAGTCCTGTGGGATTTGTGCTCGGGCTAAGCCCTGCTGTTCTCGTGCCAGTGGGTTGCTTTTGCCCTTGCCGGTCCCGAAGAGGACTTGGACACATATCTCTATGGATTTTATTTCTGACCTTCCCGTTTCTCAAAAGATGTCAGTCATTTGGGTGGTCTGTGATCGCTTTTCTAAGATGGTCCATCTGGTACCCTTGTCTAAATTGCCTTCCTCTTCTGATTTGGTGCCTTTGTTCTTCCAGCATGTGGTTCGTTTGCATGGCATTCCAGAGAATATTGTTTCTGACAGAGGTTCCCAGTTTGTTTCGAGGTTTTGGCGAGCCTTTTGTGTTAGGATGGGCATTGACTTGTCTTTTTCCTCGGCTTTCCATCCTCAGACTAATGGCCAGACCGAACGAACCAATCAGACCTTGGAAACATATCTGAGATGCTTTGTTTCTGCTGATCAGGATGACTGGGTGTCCTTTTTGCCTTTGGCTGAGTTCGCCCTTAATAATCGGGCCAGCTCGGCTACCTTGGTTTCGCCGTGTTTCTGCAATTCTGGGTTCCATCCTCGTTTCTCTTCATGACAGGTTGAGTCTTCGGACTGTCCTGGTGTGGATACTGTGGTGGACAGGTTGCAGCAGATTTGGACTCGGGTAGTGGACAATTTGACCTTGTCCCAGGAGAAGGCTCAACTTTTCGCTAATCGCAGACGCCGTGTGGGTCCCCGACTTTGTGTTGGGGATCTGGTTTGGTTATCTTCTCGTCATATTCCTATGAAGGTTTCCTCTCCTAAGTTTAAACCTCGTTTTATTGGTCCGTATAGGATTTCTGAGGTTCTTAATCCTGTGTCTTTTCGTCTGACCCTTCCAGATTCTTTTTCCATACATAACGTATTCCATAGGTCATTGTTGCGGAGATACGTGGCACCTATGGTCCCATCTGTTGAGCCTCCTGCCCCGGTTTTGGTGGAGGGGGAATTGGAGTATATTGTGGAGAAGATTTTGGATTCTCGTGTTTCAAGACGGAAACTCCAGTATCTGGTCAAATGGAAGGGTTATGCTCAGGAAGATAATTCCTGGGTTTTTGCCTCTGATGTCCATGCTCCCGATCTTGTTCGTGCCTTTCATGTGGCTCATCCTGGTCGGCCTGGGGGCTCTGGTGAGGGTTCGGTGACCCCTCCTCAAGGGGGGGTACTGTTGTGAATTCTGTGGCAGAGTTCACTCCTGTGGTCACAAGTGGTACTTCGGCTGATTCTCTCTGGGAGCTTCCGTTTGTGGAGGAAAGTGGTACTGCAGCTTCTGAGTTTCCTCCCTCAGGTGATCTGGTGAGGTCGTTAGCTGCTTCTCTACTTAACTCCACCTGATGCTTTGATCCATGCTTCCTGTCAATGTTCCAGTGTTGGACTTGTGTTTCTCTGGATCATTCCTGTGGCCTGCTGCTCTGCATAGCTAAGTGCTTCTTTGCTATTTGTTGCTATTTTTTCTGTCCAGCTTGTCTATTTGTTTTGCTGGAAGCTCTGGGACGCAAAGGGTGTACCTCCGTGCCGTTAGTTCGGTACGGAGGGTCTTTTTGCCCCCTTTGCGTGGTTTTCTTTAGGGTTTTGTGTAGACCGCAAAGTTATCTTTCCTATCCTCGTTCTGTCTAGAATATCGGGCCTCACTTTGCTGAATCTATTTCATCCCTACGTTTGTCTTTTCATCTTACTCACAGTCATTATATGTGGGGGGCTGCCTTTTCCTTTGGGGTATTTCTCTGAGGCAAGGTAGGCTTATTTTTCTATCTTCAGGCTAGTTAGTTTCTCAGGCTGTGCCGAGTTGCATAGGGAGCCTTAGGCGCAATCCACAGCTGCCTCTAGTTGTGTTTGGAGAGGATCAGGAATTGCGGTCTACAGAGTTTCCACGTCTCAGAGCTCTTTCTATTATTTTGGGTTATTGTCAGATCACTGTATGTGCTCTGATCGCTATGTACATTGTGTTACTGAATTGCCTAGCATAACAGGCTCCTGCACATCAGGAGGATATTCGCTTTCTGGTGTTGCATAATCTGCATGATGTGGTCGTTTTGGGGTTGCCATGGCTGCAGGTTCATAATCCAGTATTGGACTGGAAATCTATGTCTGTGTCCAGCTGGGGTTGCCAGGGGGTACATGGTGATGTTCCATTTTTGTCTATTTCGTCTTCCACTCCTTCTGAAGTTCCAGAGTTTTTGTCAGATTATCGGGATGTATTTGATGAGCCCAAAGCCAGTGCCCTACCTCCTCATAGGGATTGCAATTGTGCAATTAATTTGATTCCTGGTAGTAAGTTTCCTAAGGGCCGATTGTTCAATTTATCTGTGCCAGAACACGCCGCTATGCGGAGTTATATAAAGGAATCCTTGGAGAAAGGCCATATTTGCCCGTTGTCATCACCGTTAGGAGCAGGGTTCTTTTTTGTGGCCAAGAAGGATGGTTCTTTGAGACCTTGTATTGATTACCGCCTTCTCAATAAAATTACAGTCAAATTTCAGTATCCTTTGCCGTTGCTGTCTGATTTGTTTGCTCGCATTAAAAGGGCTAGTTGGTTCACTAAGATAGATCTTCGAGGGGCGTATAATCTTGTGCGTATTAAACAAGGCGATGTATGGAAAACAGCATTTATTATGCCCGAGGGCCATTTTGAGTACCTAGTTATGCCATTCGGGCTTTCCAATGCTCCATCAGTATTTCAGTCCTTTATGCATGACATCTTCCGAGAGTACCTGGATAAATTCCTGATTGTGTATTTGGATGATATTTTGGTCTTTTCGGATGATTGGGAGTCTCATGTGAAGCAGGTCAGAATGGTGTTCCAGGTTCTTCGTGCGAATTCCTTGTTTGTGAAGGGGTCAAAGTGTCTCTTTGGAGTTCAGAAGGTTTAATTTTTGGGGTTCATTTTTTCCCCTTCTACTATCGAGATGGACCCTGTTAAAGTCCAGGCCATTTACGATTGGACTCAGCCGACATCTGTGAAGAGCCTGCAAAAGTTCCTGGGCTTTGCTAATTTTTATCGTCGCTTCATCGCTAATTTTTCTAGTGTTGCTAAACCGTTGACTGATTTGACCAAGAAGGGTGCTGATGTGGTCAATTGGTCTTCTGCAGCTGTGGAGGCTTTTCAGGAGTTGAAGCATCGTTTTTCTTCTGCCCCTGTGTTGTGCCAGCCAGATGTTTTGCTCCCGTTTCAGGTTGAGGTTGATGCTTCTGAGATTGAAGCTGGGGCTGTTTTGTCGCAAAGAAGTTCTGATGGCTCGGTGATGAAGCCATGTGCTTTCTTTTCTAGAAAGTTTTCGCCTGCTGAGCGCAATTATGATGTTGGTAATCGAGAGTTGTTGGCCATGAAGTGGGCATTCGAGGAGTGGCGTCATTGGCTTGAAGGAGCCAAGCATCGCGTGGTGGTCTTGACAGATCACAAGAATTTGACTTATCTCGAGTCTGCCAAACGGTTGAATCCTAGACAGGCTCGTTGGTCGCTATTTTTCTCCCGTTTTGATTTTGTGGTTTCGTACCTTCCAGGCTCTAAGAATGTGAAGGCTGATGCCCTGTCAAGGAGTTTTGTGCCTGACTCTCCGGGTGTTCCTGAGCCGGCGGGTATTCTCAAAGAGGGGGTAATTATGTCTGCCATCTCCCCTGATTTGCGGCGGGTGCTGCAAAAATTTCAGGCTGATAGACCTTACCGTTGCCCAGCAGAGAAACTGTTTGTCCCTGATAGATGGACTAGTAGAGTTATCTCTGAGATTCATTGTTCAGTGTTGGCTGGGCATCTGGGAATCTTTGGTACCAGAGATTTGGTAGCTAGATCCATTTGGTGGCCGTCTTTGTCGCGGGATGTGCGTTCTTTTGTGCAGTCCTGTGGGACTTGTGCTCGGGCTAAGCCCTGCTGTTCTTGTGCCAGTGGGTTGCTTTTGCCCTTGCCGGTCCCGAAGAGGCCCTGGACGCATATTTCTATGGATTTTATTTCGGATCTTACCGTCTCTCAAAAGATGTCGGTCATTTGGGTGGTTTGTGATCGCTTTTCTAAGATGGTCCATTTGGTACCTTTGTCTAAATTGCCTTCCTCCTCTGATTTGGTGCCATTATTTTTCCAGCATGTGGTTCGTTTACATGGTATCCCGGAGAACATCGTTTCTGACAGAGGTTCCCAGTTTGTTTCGAGGTTTTGGCGATCTTTTTGTGCTAGGATGGGCATTGATTTGTCTTTTTCCTCGGCTTTCCATCCTCAGACAAATGGCCAAACCGAACGAACTAATCAGACTTTGGAAACATATCTGAGATGCTTTGTTTCTGCTGATCAGGATGATTGGGTGTCCTTTTTGCCGTTGGCTGAGTTCGCCCTTAATAATCGGGCCAGCTCGGCTACTTTGGTTTCGCCGTTTTTCTGCAATTCTGGTTTCCATCCGCGTTTCTCTTCAGGGCAGGTTGAGTCTTCTGACTGTCCTGGTGTAGATACTGTGGTGGATAGGTTGCAGCAGATTTGGACTCATGTGGTGGACAATTTGACATTGTCCCAGGAGAAGGCTCAACGTTTCGCTAACCGCCGGCGTTGTGTGGGTCCCCGACTTCGTGTTGGGGATTTGGTTTGGTTGTCGTCTCATTATGTTCCTATGAAGGTTTCCTCTCCTAAGTTTAAGCCTCGTTTCATTGGTCCGTATAAGATTTCTGAGGTTATCAATCCTGTGTCATTTCGTTTGGCCCTTCCTGCTTCTTTTGCCATCCATAATGTGTTCCATAGGTCGTTGTTGCGGAGATACGTGGCGCCTGTGGTTCCAGCCGTTGATCCTCCTGCCCCGGTGTTGGTAGAGGGGGAGTTGGAGTATGTGGTGGAGAAGATTTTGGATTTTCGTATTTCGAGACGGAAACTCCAGTACCTGGTCAAGTGGAAGGGTTATGGTCAGGAAGATAATTCCTGGGTTTTTGCCTCTGATGTTCATGCTGCCGATCTGGTTCGTGCCTTTCATTTGGCTCGTCCTGGTCGGCCTGGGGGCTCTGGTGAGGGTTCGGTGACCCCTCCTCAAGGGGGGGTACTGTTGTGAATTCTGTTGTCGGGCTCCCTCCTGTGGTCATGAATGGTACTTCGGCTGGTTCTGTCCATGGACTTTCTTTGGTGGCTGTGGGTGTTTCTGAGTTTCCTTTCTCAGGTGACGAGGTTAATTCGTTAGCTGGCTGCTCTATTTAACTCCACTTAGATCTTTGCTCCATGCCACCTGTCAATGTTCCAGTATTGGTCTAGTTCACTCCTGGATCGTTCTTGTGACCTGTCTTCCCAGCGGAAGCTAAGTGACTGCTTGTTTTTCTCTGGTTTGCTATTTTTCTGTCCAGCTTGCTATTTTGATTGTTCTGCTTGCTGGAAGCTCTGGGACGCAGAGTCGGTGCGGAGGGTCTTTTTGCGCCCTCTGCGTGGTCTTTTTGTAGGTTTTTGTGCTGACCGCAAAGCTACCTTTCCTATCCTCTGTCTGTTCAGTAAGTCGGGCCTCACTTTGCTTAATCTATTTCATCTCTGTGTTTGTATTTTCATCTTTACTCACAGTCATTATATGTGGGGGGCTGCCTTTTCCTTTGGGGAATTTCTCTGAGGCAAGGTAGGCTTTATTTTTCTATCTCTAGGGCTAGCTAGTTTCTTAGGCTGTGCCGAGTTGCATAGGGAGCGTTAGGAGCAATCCACGGCTATTTCTAGTGTGGTTGATAGGATTAGGGATTGCGGTCAGCAGAGTTCCCACGTCCCAGAGCTCGTCCTATATTATCAGTAACTATCAGGTCATTCCGTGTGCTCTTATCCACTAGGTCCATTATTGTCCTGACCACCAGGTCATAACAATTGCCATTCACCTGGCGAAGTCCTGGAAGCCCGGAATCTCTTCTGCCTCCAATTCTTCATCCTGATCACAGCCCAGGACCCCATGTGTCACTATGGATAAGGCATCAGCATGTGTTTTCTCAGCTCCTTTCTGATACCCAATCTTGTGTGGGACACCCATCTTTGTTCCAGGGCTCCAACTTTGGCATTTTCCAGATGAGCCAACAGGTTGTTGTTGGCTTGCACCAAGACTTCGGACCCCGACAGGTATTCAGCAAACTTTTCAGTCAGCGCCCATACCAGCGACAGCAGCTCCAGTTTGAAAGAACTGTAGTTGTTGGGCCTCCGCTCTGAGTCATGGGGAGATCAGCTCGTGTAGGCAATCACTCACTCTTTCCCATCTTGCACTTGAGAGAGCACGGCCCCCAGACCATGAAGACTTCTGTCAATGTGTAAAATGAGGGTTGCGAAAAGTCGGCATAGGTCAGTATTGGAGCTTCTGTCAGGGCCATCTTCATAGCTCGGAAGGCTTCCTCCTGGCTGCTCCCCCACAGGATAGTTCAATTCTTCGCTCTGAATGGTATTCCTTGGAGCAGCTCTAACAACGGATTAGCGATGCGAGTGAAATTTGTCACGAGCCTCCAGTAATATCCAGCTAGCTTCAGAAAAGCTTGCACATCCTTCACTGTCTTCATGGTGGGCCAGTCCTGTACTGCTGCTATCTTCTCACGGGCAGGCCTCACCCAGTCAGCAGATACGATGTGTCCCAGATACTCAATCTGTTTGCGGAAGAGTTGACACTTCTAGGGCTTCACTTTCAGACCATGTTTTTGCAGTCAACTCAACACTTGCTCTAGCCGCTAGAGATGTTCTTCAAAGGTGGCTGTATAGACAATGATATCACCCAGGTAGATAAGTGTTGCTTCAAAGCTGAGATCCCCCAAGCACCTATCCATCATGCATTGAAACATCCCATGGGCATTGTTCAGTCTAAAGGGCACTCGATTAAACTCAAATAGTCTGATAGGCAGAATGAACGCTGTCTTCGGCCGATTATGTTCGGCCATGGGCACTTGCCAATATCCGCTGGCCAGATCTAGGGATGAGAAGTATTTAGCTTTTCCTAAGGTGGACAAGGATTCTTCAATTCTTGGCAGGGGATATGAATCTTGTACAGTACAGGCATTCAGTCGCTGGTAGTCAACACAGAAGAGCAGGGTCCCATCTTTTTTTTCATACTAACACGATAGGGGCGGCCCATGGGCTTTGACTCACCCAATTGACCCCACTCTGCAGCATGTGGGGCAACATTTTTTTCACCGCTTGATACATCTGAGGAGGGATCTGGCGGTATCTTTCTCGAATAGGGGCGGTACTTCCTGTAGGTATCTCATGGGTTATGGCAGTGGTGCACCCGAAGTCATCCTCATAATGGGCAAAGACATCCTGGTAGCGCTCCAGTATGGCCTCCATCTGTTGCACTTGCTGCAGGGAGAATCCCGACATTTCGTCCCGTATCTGTTCCAGGATCCGGTGCCCCTCTCTTGTGCTTCCAAGTGGCAGCTCTGGGGCCATGGTAACAGCTATAGTCCACGAATCCCATGGTTTCACTGCTAATTGGCCAGTCTCTGGCGGCACCAGTTCTTCAGGCATGCCCAGCACCTGTGCCACCTCACTCCTGGATGAAAGGGTCAAACTGTCTTGTTCCCCAAGGTTGACACACTGCACCACTATGTTACTGTCATGAACAGTGGCCAAAGTCCAAGCAACGAAGAGTCCAGGGGGTATCTGGTCTGCTGTGGTTGGCTCAATCTGTGCTTCCACCCCTTCAAGCGGTGTACAGGCTCGTACGGGCAGAGTGAGCACCGTCAGACCCGGCGGTAAGACGAGCTTGGCAGAAGCGAGGATACCAAATTCCTAGGATCTTCCCATTGCTTGACGTCTCCTGCGCCTGGGCGACTCGAATCTATTGCTGGAACACCTTTCTTTGGGGGTGATCGGGGGCTCCACCAGTCCAGAAAGGCATCTGGTGGCTCACTAATCGGCAGGGTTCCGAGTTCTTTCAATACATTCATCCCCAGGGTCCCAGGAGTGCCGTCATCAAAGTCACTGGTAAGCAGCACTACCCATTTTCGTCCTACATCTTTGCCGCATATGGTCATTTGCATCCAGACCACCCCTTTGACTGGGATTGGCAATGGGTTAGCTGCCTTTAGCTTAATCACAGGGCCCCATTCGGGCCACGTGGTCCCTGAAAAATGACATCTGAAGTATGCTTCGGGCATGGTCATGACCTGGGAACCTGTGTTAACTAAGGAGCGAAGGGCCTGGCCGTCCATTTTTTGCCCAGATGAGAGGGCTCAGGGAAACTAAACTTTTGGGACTATCTTCTCTGATTCTTGGCTGTTCAGGCTTCGGGGCGTCACCCTCCTAGCCATGGAGCCCACTAATTTAACTGCTGCCGAATGAGCAGTCTTCCACGCTTCGCACAACCTTGGGCATAATGTCCAATGTCCCCACATCTGAAACAGATCACCTGTCTGTCTGTCTTAAGCTGTCTCATCTCCTGATGGGGTGCAGCAGGAAAACAGTACTTGGGGTTGATTCGGTCTTTGGACTGACATGGAGCCACAGGAATGGTTTTTCTGAAGTCAGACCACTCTTCCCGCATTCCTTGTATCTCATTCCAGATTTCTCTAACCCAGCCTGGCTCAGCTTCAGTTGAAACGGGCACCTCTCCACTCTAGACCTTCCCTGCCGAGGCTGCCACCCCCTGCTCTTGTTGGTCTCTCAAGATCACATCAGGGGGCCCCACATCCACATCATCCCACTTAGTAATTGCTGCGTGGATCTCTTGCAAGACATTCATATAATAGGTCACGGACTCCCCCTCACTCTGTACACGGTTGAACAAGAGCATGCACAATTCCCAAATGTCTGAGTGATACCCATGCATCTCCTCTAAGATCTGCGACACCTTGGTAAAAATGTTCTGCTCATGCGGGGGCCGAGAAATTACGGAACATCTGGCTTCTCCATCCAGGGCCATCACAGCAATCGCTGCCTGCATCGCAGGGATCATAGGGTGCATTCTCAGCATCCCCTTGACCTGCTCAGTCCAGTCCCAGAGCAGTGAATTGCTCACGGTGAATTTTGGGAGATTGCTGAGCATGGCCCCCAATGGCAAGCTGGCCCTTGGGACACCCATGGCCGCTTAGTCTGCTATCTTTGCGCTCGTGGACTGCATCCTGCCAACTACATCAAGTATAAGCAGGTTTGGGGATGCAGTAACACAAGAGAGGCAGAGTAAGGGTTAACAGTTTTAATTTTCCACTGCGCTCTGGAATGCACGGTCTGTGTGTAACAAACTAACTTACATTCACAATCTTTTCCTCTCTAATTCCCTTAACCTTCTGGCTATTACAGAAACCTGGATCCAGCACTCAGACACCACCGCCGCTGCCGCTCTCTCGTTTGGTGGGCTGAAATTTTCACATACCACCAGACCTGAGAACAGACAGGGTGGATGTGTTGGTTTGCTCCTTTCATCACAATGTGCTTTCCAGGTCATTCCCCCGGTTCCCTCACTTACATTTCCTTCCTTTGAAGTCCATGCCGTCAGACTCTTTAAGCCCTTCTCCTTGCGAGTGGCGGTTGTTTATCGCCCTCCAGGCTCCTCCCGCCTGTTTCTAGACCACTTTGCCACCTGGCTTACTCACTTTCTATCATGTGACATCCCCACCCTCATCATGGGAAACTTTAACATCCTCATCAATGATCCCATCTGCCAATCTGCCTCTCATCTTCTTTCTCTAACTTCTTCATTCGGGCTCTCACAGTTTACTAATTCTCCTACGCATGAGGACGGGAATACTCTGGACCTGATTTTCTCCCGTCCCGGCTCACTGCACGACTTTACTAACTCCCCTCTCCTGCTCTCGGACCACAACTTTCTTTCCTTCTCTGTCAAGAATTGTCTCCCCACCCGGGACACCCCCACTTACAACACTTATCGGAATACAGGCACCATTAATACCCAGCAGCTTATGGACAATCTCCACACATCTTTAGCTCCCATCTCCTCCCTCTCCTGTCCAGACTTAGCAATGTCACACTTCAATATTACACTGAAGAATGCCCTGGATGAAGCAGCACCTTCTACACGCAGAAAGACACGACACAGACAATGGCAGCCCTGGCACACTATGCAAACACGCTTTCTTCAGCGTTGCTCAAGGTGTGCAGAGGGGAAGTGGAGAAAATCTCTCTTAGCAGAAGACTTCATCAACTATAAGTTCATGCTCAAAACCTATAACTCTGCCCTTTATCTGGCCAAACAATCCTACTTCATCACCCTCATCACCTCACTATCCAACAACTCAAAACGACTTTTTGAAACCTTTATCTCTCTCCTGAAACCTAAAGTACAGGCCCCCATCACCAATCTCAAAATCAAACCACATCCATCAGGATATCTCAGCCCAATCTCCTCAGTGCCTGGATCCCCTTCCCTGCTGCACCTCAAGCTCACTAGACATATTTGAGCCTATTTCAGAAGAAGAAGTTTCCAAGCTCCTTGCTTCTGCTCGGCCTACAACCTGCAACAGTGACCCCATTCCTTCACATCTCCTGCAGTTTCTCTCACCAGTGGTCACCACTCACCTGACTAAAATATTTAACCTCTCTCTTTCTTCAGGTATCTTTCCCTCCTCATTTAAACATGCCATCATAACCCCTTTACTTAAAAAGCCATCCCTGGACCACAACTGCACTGCTAACTACAGACCTGTCTCTAACCTTTCCTTCATCTGTAAACTCCTGGAACGCTTGGTCCACACCAGTCTAATCCGCTATCTCGGATAACTCTCTTCTCGACCCCTTACAAACTGGTTTCTGCTCTTTACACTCTACTGAAACTGCCCTCACGAAAGTCTCTAATGATCTAATAACAGCTAAATCCAAAGGTCATTGCTCTCTGCTGATTCTCCTGGATCTCTCTGCTGCATTTGACACTGTGGATCACCAGCTCCTTCTCACTATGCTCCGCTCCATAGGCCTCAAGGACACAGCTTTCTCCTGGTTTTCCTCCTACCTCTCTGACCGCTCCTTCATTGTAACTTTTGCCAGCTCCTCTTCCTCTCCTCGTCCCCTTACTATCGGGGTTCTGCAGGACTCAGTCCTAGGCCCCTTCCTCTTCTCTCTATACATTGCCCCTATTGGACAAACAATCAGTAGATTTGGGTTCCATTATCATCTCTATACTGACGACACCCAATTATACACTTCTTCCCCTGACATCACCCCTACCCTAATACAAAATACCAAGGATTGTCTGTCTGCTGTCTCTAACATTCTGTCCTCCCTCTATCTGAAACTAAATCTCTCCAAAACGGAACTACTTTTGTTTCTCCCCTCTACTAACCTCACTGTTGTGAATTCCGCTCTTGGGCTCCCTCCGGTGGTTGTAAGTGGCACTTTTGTGAGTTCTGCTCTTGGGCTCCCTCTTGTGGTTTCTAGTGGTATGGCTGCTCCTTGGAGTTAGCTGTCATCAGCTGCCTCCACTTATCGTCTCTTCTGCTCGGCTATTTAAGTCTGGCTCTATCTTCAGCCAGTGCCACTTGTAAATGGTTCCTGGTTGGATTCACATCTCTTTGGAGTTCCCTGTTATCCTGACCAGTTCAGCTAAGCTAAGTTTTTGCTTGCCCTTTTCTGTCCATAGATTGTGGACTTATACATTCCGTGCTTTCTATGTTTGTCCAGCTTATCAGTGTGAATTAATTCTGTCTTGCTGGAAGCTCTGGGAGGCAGATTTGCCCTCCACACCTTTAGTCAGGTGTGGAGATTTTTTGTAAACTCTGCGTGGATTTTTGTAGTGTTTTATACTGACCGCACAGTATTCCATCCTGTCCTATCTATTTAGTTAGACTGGCCTCCTGTGCTCATCCTGGTTTCATTCTGTGTATGTCTTTTCCCTCTCCACTCACAGTCATTATTTGTGGGGGGCTAATCTATCCTTTGGGCATTTTCTCTGAGGCAAGATAGCTTTCCTGCTTCGATCTTTAGGTGTAGTTACCTCTTAGACTGTGACGAGATGCCTAGGGAGAGTTAGGAGCATTCCACGGCTACTTTTAGTGTTGTGTTTAGCTTAGGGACTGCGGTCAGTACAGTTACCACTTCCTTCAGAGCTCGTTCCATGTTGCTCCTAAACCACCGTATCATAACAGTATAAGTGGCCAAAAATGAATTAAATGCATCTCAAAAGAAGGAAAAGAAAGTTCTGAACCATTTTTTTTTCTGTGCTCTAGTTTGTCTTTTTTTTTTCTTTTCCTCTTGATATCTGGGTGGTTCAGTATATATGCTTTGGCATGGATGTTCAGGGTTTGTTTTCTCGTGTGGATCAACTTGCTGCAAGAGTACAGAGTATCCAGGACTATGTTGTCCAGACTCCGGCTTTAGAGCCCAGAATTCCTACTCCTGATTTGTTTTTTGGGGACATATCCAAGTTTTTGAACTTTAAAAATAACTGCAAATTGTTTTTTGCTTTGAAACCCCGTTCTTCTGGTGATCCCATTCAGCAAGTAAAAATCATCATATCCTTGCTGCGTGGTGACCCTCAAGACTGGGTTTTTTCTCTTGAAACAGGGGATCCGGCATTATTGAATGTAGATGCATTTTTTCAAGCGCTCTGATTATTGTATGATGAACCTAATTCTGTGGATCATGCGGAAAAAACCCTTTTGGCCTTGTGTCAAGGTCAGGAAGCGGCAGAGTTATACTGCCAGAAATTTAGAAAATGGTCTGTGCTCACTAAATGGAATGAAGAGGCTCTGGCTGCTATTTTCAGAAAAGGTCTTTCTGAAACCCTTAAAGATGTTATGGTGGGCTTTCCTACGCCTGCAGGTTTGAGCGAATCTATGTCTCTAGCCATTCAGATTGATCGGCATCTGCGCGAGCGCAAAGCTGTGCACCATATGGCAGTACCCTCTGAGCAAAGTACTGGACCTATGCAATGTGATAGGATTTTGACTAGAACAGAACGGCAGGAATTCAGACGTCAGAATAGGCTGTGTTTTTACTGTGGTGATTCGGCTCATGTTATCTCTGATTGCCCTAAGCGTGCTAAGAGAGTCGCTAGGTCTGTTACCATTAGTACTATACAGCCTAAATTTCTCTTATGATCTGTGACCCTGATTTGCTCATTGTCGTCCTTTTCTGTCATGGCATTTGTGGATTCAGGCGCTGCCCTGAACTTAATGAACTTAGAATTTGCCAGGCGCTGTGGTTTTTCCTTGCAGCCTTTGCAGAGCCCTATTCCTTTGAGGGGCATTGATGCTACACCCTTGGCCAAGGATAAACCTCAGTACTGGACACAGATGACTATGTACATGGCTCCTGCACATCAGGAAGATTGCCGTTTTCTGGTGTTGCATAACCTGCATGATGTTGTTGTACTGGGATTTCCATGGTTACAGGAACATAATCCGGTGCTGGATTGGAAAACTATGTCGGTGACTAGTTGGGGTTGTCAAGGGGTACATAGTGACGTTCCTTTGATGTCAATTTCCTCTTCCCCCTCTTCTGAGGTCCCTGAGTTTTCGTCGGATTTCCAGGATGTATTTGATGAGCCCAAGTCCAGTTCGCTTCCTCCACACAGGGACTGTGATTGTGCTATTAACTTGATTCCTGGTTGTAAGTTCCCTAAGGGCTGACTTTTCAATCTGTCTGTGCCAGAGCATGCCGCCATGCGGAGCTATGTTAAGGAATCTTTGGAGAAAGGGCATATTCGGCCCTCTTCGTCACCATTGGGAGCGGGTTTCTATTTTGTTGCTAAGAAGGATGGCTCCTTGAGACCCTGTATTGATTATCGTCTTCTTAATAAGATCACGGTCAAATTCCAATACCCCTTGCCTTTGCTTACTGATTTGTTTGCTCAGATTAAGGGGGCTAGTTGGTTTACTAAGATTGACCTCCAAGGGGCATATAATCTTGTTCGTATTAAACAGGGTGACGAATGGAAAACTGCATTTAATACGCCCGAAGGCCATTTTGAATACCTTGTGATGCCATTTGGGCTCTCTAATGCTCCATCTGTGTTCCAGTCTTTCATGCATGATATTTTCCGCAATTATCTTGATAAATTCATGGTCGTATATTTGGATGATATTTTGATTTTTTCCGATGATTGGGAGTCTCATGTGAAGCAGGTCAGGATGGTGTTCCAGATCCTTCGTGATAATGCTTTATTTGTGAAGGGGTCTAAGTGCCTATTCGGAGTTCAGAAGGTCTCTTTTTTGGGTTTTATTTTTTCTCCCTCGTCTATAGAAATGGATCCTGTTAAGGTCCAAGCTATTCATGACTGGATCCAACCCACATCTGTGAAGGGTCTTCAAAAATTTTTGGGTTTTGCTAATTTCTATCGCCGTTTCATTGCCAACTTTTCCAGTGTGGTTAAGCCCCTTACTGATTTGACGAAGAAAGGCGCTGATGTGACGAATTGGTCCTCTGAGGCTGTTGAGGCCTTTCAGGAGCTTAAACGCCGATTTACTTCGGCCCCTGTGTTGCGTCAACCGGATGTTTCTCTTCCTTTTCAGGTTGAGGTTGATGCTTCTGAGATTGGGGCAGGGGCCGTTTTGTCTCAGAGGGCGTCTGATGGTTCTTTGATGAAACCGTGTGCTTTTTTTTCCAGAAAGTTTTCGCCTGTGGAACGCAATTATGATGTCGGCAATCGGGAGTTGTTGGCTATGAAGTGGGCGTTTGAGGAGTGGCGACATTGGCTTGAGGGAGCTAAACACCGTGTTGTGGTCCTGACCGATCATAAGAATCTGATTTACCTCGAGTCGGCCAAGCGGCTGAATCCTAGACAGGCTCGATGGTCCCTGTTTTTCTCCCGTTTTGATTTTGTGGTCTCGTATCTTCCGGGATCTAAGAATGTTAAGGCTGATGCCCTCTTTAGGAGTTTTTCGCCTGATTCTCCTGGAGTCCTTGAGCCGGTTGGCATTCTTAAGGAGGGGGTGATTCTTTCTGCTATCTCCCCTGATTTGCGGCGGGTGCTTCAGGAATTTCAGGCTGATAGGCCTGACCGCTGTCCAGTGGGGAAGCTGTTTGTTCCTGATAGATGGACAAGTAAGGTAATTTCTGAGGTTCATTGTTCAGTGTTGGCTGGGCATCCTGGGATTTTTGGTACCAGAGATTTGGTTGCTAGGTCCTTTTGGTGGCCTTCCTTGTTGCACGATGTGCGTGCTTTTGTGCAGTCCTGTGGGACTTGCGCCCGGGCCAAGCCTTGCTGTTCCCGCGCTAGTGGGTTGCTTTTGCCTTTGCCGGTCCCTGAGAGGCCCTGGATGCATATTTCCATGGATTTTATTTCGGAGCTTCCTGTTTCCCAGAAGATGTCTGTTATATGGGTTGTTTGTGACCGGTTCTCTAAAATGGTCCATCTGGTACCTTTGCCTACGTTGCCTTCCTCCTCAGATCTGGTTCCATTATTTTTTCAGCATGTGGTTCGTTTGCATGGCATTCCGGAGAATATTGTGTCTAACAGAGGTTCTCAGTTTGTCTCTAGATTTTGGCGGGCCTTTTGTGCTAGGATGGGCATTGATTTGTCTTTTTCTTCAGCGTTTCATCCTCAGACTAATGGCCAAACTGAGTGAACTAATCAGACCTTGGAGACCTATTTGAGATGCTTTGTGTCTGCTGATCAGGATGATTGGGTATCTTTCTTGCTGTTGGCCGAGTTTGCCCTTAATAATCGGGCTAGTTCGGCTACTTTGGTTTCACCTTTCTTTTGTAATTTTGGTTTTCATCCTCGTTTTTCTTCTGGGCAGGTTGAGCCTTCTGATTGTCCTGGTGTTGATTCTGTGGTGGACAGGCTGCAGCAGATTTGGACTCATGTAGTGGACAATTTGACGTTGTCTCAGGAAAGGGCTCAACGTTTTGCCAACAGCCATCGGTGTGTTGGTCCCTGGCTTCGTGTGTGGGATTTGGTTTGGTTGTCTTCTCGTCATGTTCCTATGAAGGTTTCTTCTCCTAAGTTTAAGCCTCGGTTTATTGGTTCTTATAAAATTTCTGAAATTATTAATCCGGTGTCTTTTCGTTTGGCTCTTCCTGCCTCTTTTGCTATTCATAATGTTTTCCATAGATCTTTGTTGCGGAGATATGTGGAGCCCGTTGTTCCCTCGGTTGACCCTCCTGCCCCGGTGTTGGTTGAGGGAGAGTTGGAATATGAGGTTGAGAAGATTTTGGATTCTCGTTTTTCGAGGCGGAGGCTTCAGTATCTTGTCAAGTGGAAGGGTTATGGCCAGGAGAATAATTCTTGGGTGTTTGCCTCTGATGTCCATGCCACCGATTTAGTTCGTGCTTTTCACTTGGCTCGTCCTGATCGGCCTGGGGGCTCTGGTGAGGGTTCGGTGACCCCTCCTCAAGGGGGGGTACTGTTGTGAATTCCGCTCTTGGGCTCCCTCCGGTGGTTGTAAGTGGCACTTTTGTGAGTTCTGCTCTTGGGCTCCCTCTTTTGGTTTCTAGTGGTATGGCTGCTCCTTGGAGTTAGCTGTCATCAGCTGCCTCCACTTATCGTCTCTTCTGCTCGGCTATTTAAGTCTGGCTCTATCTTCAGCCAGTGCTACTTGTAAATGGTTCCTGGTTGGATTCACATCTCTTTGGAGTTCCCTGTTATCCTGACCAGTTCAGCTAAGCTAAGTTTTTGCTTGCCCTTTTCTGTCCATAGATTGTGGACTTATCAATTCTGTGCTTTCTATGTTTGTCCAGCTTATCAGTGTGAATTAATTCTGTCTTGCTGGAAGCTCTGGGAGGCAGATTTGCCCTCCACACCTTTAGTCAGGTGTGGAGATTTTTTGTAAACTCTGCGTGGATTTTTGTAGTGTTTTATACTGACCGCACAGTATTCCATCCTGTCCTATCTATTTAGTTAGACTGGCCTCCTGTGCTCATCCTGGTTTCATTCTCTGTATGTCTTTTCCCTCTCCACTCACAGTCATTATTTGTGGGGGGCTAATCTATCCTTTGGGCATTTTATCTGAGGCAAGATAGCTTTCCTGCTTCTATCTTTAGGGGTAGTTAGCTCTTAGGCTGTGATGAGATGCCTAGGGAGAGTTAGGAGCATTCCACGGCTACTTCTAGTGTTGTGTTTAGCTTAGGGACTGCGGTCAGTACAGTTACCACTTCCTTCAGAGCTCGTTCCATGTTGCTCCTAGACCACAGTATCATAACACCTCACTCTACCTAACATCGAAATTACCCTGGAGGGTTCAACCATAACTCCCAAGCAGCATGCCCGCTGTCTTGGGGTCATATTCGACACCGAACTTTCCTTTACTCCCTATATCCGATCACTCACTCGCTCTTGTCACCTGCATCTTAAAAACATCTCCAGAATCCGACCTTTTCTCACCTTTAAAACTGCTAAGACTCTTACTGTTGCCCTTATTCATTCCCGTCTGGACTACTGCAACTCTCTTCTGATTGGCCTCCCTCTTACCAAACTTTCCCCTCTTCAATCCATCTTGAATGCAGCAGCCAGAGTCATATTTCTGTCCAGCCGCTTCACCGATGCCTCCATCTTGTGCCAGTCATTACACTGGCTACCCATTCGCTACAGGGTCCAGTATAAACTCATCTCTCTCACCCACAAAGCTCTCCACAGTTCTGCACCCCCTTATATCTCCTCTCTCATCTCTGTCTATCACCCTACACGTGTCCTCCGTTCTACAAATGACCTAAGACTAACATCCCACGTAATCCGAACCTCGCACCTCCGTCTCCAAGACTTCTCTCATGCTGCGCCAGCTCTCTGGAATGCACTTCCCCAGATGATCAGACTGATACCTAGCCCCGACCTATTCAAGCGCGCTTTGAAAAGCCATCTCTTCAAACAAGCCTACCACATTAACTACTCAGTAAACTAACTTTGCCCTGTTACCTCCTTCCAAATTTTATTCTGAATCTGCACCCTACTATTCATTTGTCTCCACACCCTCCATGCACATGATAACTGCACTTGATACTTGACTATTGCACTTAAACACACGGGCTGATGACCGGATCATACAGCTTTACTGTATATGAAAATCCCTATTTATTATAATTGCCAGACCTGAATAACACGCAATCAAAAATACGGGTATAAATAACAATGGTACCGCTGAAAACGTCATCTTGTCCCGCAAAAAAGTTATAGTCCTCAGAATAAAACGATGCAAAAATTATTATTTTTTATAGAAAATAGTTTTTATCGTATAAAAGCGCCAAAACATAAAAAAATATAAATGAGGTATTGCTGTAATCATACTAACCCGAAGAATGAAACTGCTTTATCAATTTTACCAAATGTGGAATGGTATAAACGCCCCCTCCCAAAAGAAATTCATGAATAGCCGGTTTTTGGTCATTCTGCCTCACAAAAATCAAAATAAAAAGCGATGAAAAGATGTCACGTGCCCAATAAAAACGTCAACTCGTCCAGGAAAAAACAAGACCTCACATGACTCTGTGGACCAAAAGATGGAAAAATTATAGCTCTCAAAATGTGGAGACGCAAAAAACTATTTTTTGCAATAAAAAGTGTCTTTTAGTGTGTGACGGCTGCAAATCATAAAAATTCGCTAAAAAAACACGCTATAAAAATAAATCAAACTCCCCTTCATCACCCCCTTAATTAGGGGAAAATAACAAAAATGTATTTATTTCCTTTTTCCCTTTAGGGTTAGGGTTAGGGTTGGGGCTAGGGTTAGGGTTGGGGCTAGGGCTAGAGTTAGGGTTGGTGCTAAAGTTAGGGTTGGGGCTAAAGTTAGGGTTGGGGCTAAAGTTAGGGTTGGGGCTAAAGTTAGGGTTAGGGTTGGGGCTTAAGTTAGGGTTAGAGTTGGGGCTAAAGTTAGAGTTAGGGTTGGGGCTAAAGTTAGGGTTAGGGTTGGGGCTAAAGTTCGGGTTTGGATTACATTTACGGTTGTGATTAGGTTTAGGGGTCTATCAGGGTTAGGGGTGTGGTTAGGGTTATGGTTGGGATTAGGAGTGTGTTGGAGTTAGGAGTGTGGTTAGGGTTGGGATTAGGGTTAGGGGTGTGGTTAGGGTTGGGATTAGAGGTGTGATGGGGTTAGGGGTGTGGTTGGGATTAGGATTAGGGGCATGTTCGGGTTAGGGGTGTGGTTAGGGTTATGGCTGGGATTAGGGTTAGGGGTGTGTTTGGATTAGGGTTTCAATTAGAATTTTGGGGTTTCCACTGTTTAGGCACATCAAGGGCTCTCCAAACGCGACATGGCGTCCGATCTCAATTGCAGCCAATTCTGCGTTGAAAAAGTAAAACGGTGCTCCTTCCCTTCCGAGCTCTCCCGTGCGCCCAAACAGGGGTTTACCCCCGCATATGGGGTATCAGCGTACTCAGGACAAATTGGACAACAACTTTTGGGGTCTAATTTATCTTGTTACTCTTGGGAAAATAAAAATTTGGGGGGATAAACAAATTTTTGTGGTAAAAAATTATTTTTTATTTTCACGGCTCTGCGTTAAACTGTAATGAAACACTTGGGGGTTCAAAGTTCTCACAACACATCTAGACAAGTTACTTAGGGGGTCTAGTTTCTAATATGGATTACTTGTTGAGGATTTCTACTGTTTAGGTACATTAGAGGCTCTGCAAACGCAATGTGACCCCTGCAGACCATTCCATCTGTCTGCATTCCAAACGGCACTCCTTCCCTTTCGAGCTCTGGTATCAGCGTACTCCGGACAAATTGGGCAACAACTTTTGGGGTCCAATTTCTCCTGTTACGCTTAGGAAAATACGAAACTGGGGGCTAAAAAATAATTTTTGCGAAAAAAAAATGTTTTATTTTTACGGCTCTGCATTTATAAACTGTAGTGAAACACTTAGGGGTTCAAAGCTCTCACAACACATCTATATAAGTTCCTTAGGGGGTCTACTTTCCAAAATGGTGTCACTTGTGGGCGGTGTCAATGTTTAGGCACATCAGGGGCTCTCCAAACGTGACATGGCGTCCCATCTCAATTCCAGTCAATTTTGCATTGAAAAGTCAAATGGCGCTCCTTCCCTTCCGAGCAAGGCCATGCGCCCAAACAGTGGTTTACCCCCACATATGGGGTATCAGCATGCTCAAAACAAATTGCACAACAACTTTTGGGATCCAATTTATTCTCCTACCCTTAAGAAAATAAAAAATTGGGGGCGAAAAGATCATTTTTGTGAAAAAATATGATTTTTTATTTTTACGGCTCTGCATTATGAACTTCTGTGAAGCAGTTGGTAGGACAAAGTGCTCACCACACATCTAGATAAGTTCCTTAAGGGGTCTACTTTCCAAAATGGTGTCACTTGTGGGGGATTTCAATGTTTAGTCACATCAGGGGCTCTCCAAAAGCAACATGGCGTCCCATCTCAATTCCAGTCAATATTGCATTGAAAAGTCAAATGGCGCTCCTTCCCTTCTGAGCTCTGCCATGCGCCCAAACAGTGGTTTACCTCCACATATTGGGTATCGGCGTACTCAGGACAAATTGTACAACAACTTTAGGTGTTCATTTTCTCCTGTTACCCTTGGGAAAATAAAACAAGTTGGAGCTGAAGTAAATTTTTTGTGAAAAAAGTTAAATGTTCGTTTTTTTAAACATTCTAAAAATTCCTGTGAAACACCTGAAGGGTTAATAAACTTCTTGAATGTGGTTTTGAGCACCTTGAGGGGTCCAGTTTTTAGAATGGTGTCATACTTGGTTATTTCCTATGATATAGACCCCTCAAAACGACTTAAAATGTGATGTTGTCCCTAAAAAAAAAATAATGTTGTAAAAATGAGAAATTGCTGGTCAACTTTTAACTCTTATAACTCCCTAACAAAAAAAAAAGTTGGTTCCAAAATTGTGCTGATGTAAAGTAGACATGTGGGAAATGTTACTTATTAAGTGTTTTGTGTGACATATCTCTGTGATTTAAGGGCATAAAAATTCAAAGTTGGAAAATTGTGAAATTTTCAAAATCTTTGCGAAATTTCAGTTTTTTTTTACAAATAAATGCAGGTAATATCAAAGAAATTTTACCACTATCATGAAGTACAATATGTCCTGAGAAAACAATGTCAGAATCATCAAGATCCGTTGAAGCGTTCCAGAGTTATAACCTCATAAAGGGACAGTGGATTCAGGAGCTAAGGCAGAGTACCTGGCCCCAGCATCCACCCTTGGGGGTAAAGGGGTTAAAAGATTAATAACTGCTGAGCAAAAAAATGGATTGTATACGGACAGCACACGGATGGCAAGTGAATAAAAATTGTTCCACTTTCCTGAAAGAGAATGGGGCCGATTATACTCAAGTGGGAACAATGCCTTAATATACAGAAGTATTAATAAGGAAATTATATCACACGATCAACTAGTTAAATAACATGGTCATTTAGAAAAAACAAAACAATTGATATGTCACAAACCTCATTGACAAATATGCATGAATGTTGTTGTACAATTAAGTAGCATTATATTATCAACAACTATATATGTATAGAAAAATTTGTAAAGTCATATTGCATATGCACATTATTATTGGTTTTGCTATTTGGATTGCATTTTTTAGTTAAAATTCATGTGATTTCAAATTAAAATTATACAATCAGTTAATTACATTACTTTTAATAAAAATGCAAATAAAGAAGAAAATAAAAAATGCAAAAATTCCAGTTTTGATAAAAAAAGCTACAAAAATCAAAGACAAAAGCTTGTAAAATGCAGTGCTTATTAAATGGAAACTTCCATTTTTTTCTATGTCTATCCAGAATATGTGTGTATCTAGCACTCATCTGGCGTCATTATTTCTGGCATTGTTTAACAACATTTTCATACAAATGTGAATTGTTGTGACTGCAGTGGAAGTGTCTTTGCTTAAGATAATATTTGACCACATATGTGTGTATTACTACCTGGCTACATTGAACTTGAGCAAACATTTTCTGCTTCATCACCTTCTTAAAACAATTGAACTGCAACATGTTTGTGCTAAGAGCACGCTACTTGCAATTCATCATGTTGGGCCAAATATCCTTATTTAGGCAAGGAACACATTGCAACATAACTTAATTTATCATTTTTCATTACTGCTAACAAGAAGAGAGAAAATAACTCCATTAGCACTTCTCATTTATTTCTGATGGCTTCTTCAACATTCTGATTTATAAAGTAGCAAAAGTTCAAGTGTTTATTCAATAGAAGGAGCCCACCCAGAGAGGTATCTCTAATTACTATCCATGTAGCTTCAGTTAAAACACATTGTTTGTTAATAAATACAGCTCTGGCAAAAGTTGAGACCACTTTAAAATGTTCATTTTGTCAGATTTTTCTCGTTATAGGTATATTTTTGAGTTAAATGAATTTTTTTTATTTATTCTATAAACTACTGACAACATGTCTCCGAATTTCCAAGCAGTAAATTTTGTATTTATTTTCTGAAAAGGAGAAATGGTCAAAATTACAAAAAAAAAAAACCAACCCAGTGCTTTCAGACCTTAAATAATGCAAATAAAACAAGTTCATAATGATTTAATAATAATAATCTTTATTTTTATATAGCGCTATCATATTCCGCAGCGCTTTACAGTTTGCACACATTATCATCACTGTCCCCATTGGGGCTCACAATCTAAATTCCCTATCAGTATATCTTTGGAATGTGGGAGGAAACCGGAGTACCCGGAGGAAACCCACGCAAACACGGAGAGAGCATACAAACTCTTTGCAGATGTTGTCCTTGGTGGGATTTGACCCCAGGACTCCAGCGCTGCAAGGCTGCTGTGCTAACCACTGCGCCATCATTTAGAAACAACTAACGTTTTAACTCAGGAAGAGTTCAGAAATCAATATTTTGTGGTTAACCATGATTTTTAATCACAGCTTTCATGCGTCTATGTCTTCACTTTGGGCCAGGGTGCAATAGAGCGAATAGGGACACCGACATTGAGCAAGGGTGCCACAGAGTTCAAATTAGGGTGCCAACTTCCGCTGCAAGGAAGGTAGAGATCATAGGAAGAGATAGGGATCTATTAGGATCACACACCTACCTCCTGGTAATAGTTCGATGAACTTGGTCATTAAAGAAAACACCCTCGTATTGTCTGTAATCACATGTATCTTTTGGGCAATATGTTTGTATGTTTTTAGATAAAAAAAAAGTTAAGTTTTAGGGGTCAATTCTTTTTTAATGTTTTTTTTGTATAATTTTGGCCTTGTCCAGCAATTCATGATTTGTTTTTTTTGTAGTCTGGTTCGTGTATTACGGTACACTAATACTCCCCTCTTCCCTGGATAAGGGAAGGGTACAGAGTGAGAGAGGATTCAGGAGCTAAGGCAGGATACGTGGCCCCAGCATCTTCACCATCAGAAGTAATCTGTGGAACAGAGTGAGCTAGGGCGCCCCTAGCGTTAGGAACGGAGAAAGAGCCCCTGGTCCAGGAACACCCAAAAACAGAGTCACGACATCAGCTCTGACTGAAACCGTTTTTGATCCATTATGGATCCTTTCTCTGCTTTGACAGGGAAACAGCCGCAACTCAGCTTGAAGTTGGCAGATCTATACACCATCATTTTGCAGCACCTTAACACATCAGGTTTGTGGACCGTGAGTCACAGGTAACCCTTAGTGGAGCCCAAGATCGCATTGCCTGACAGGTTCTCTGGGTGGCATGATAAGTTTGTTGTTTTCAGGGACGCCTGTAAGCTATACTTCAGAGTACGTCCTTTTCCTTAATAGCAATAGGAGGTGATAATAATCTCTCTCCTTCAGGGTGACTCTCAAGCATGGAGCCTATGCATTGTTTTTCCCATAGAACTCCCAGTCGCTTCAGACAGTGGGTCATATAAATAACAATCCCGACTGTGGCCATACTAGGTCAGCGTCAGCAGGGAGACCGGCCGGCGGACGAGTATTGTTCCAAATTTCGGAGGTAGTCCACTGACACTAAGTGGAATGACCCCATGCTCTGTAGCCATTTCTGTGAAGGGCTATCAGTAAGGGTGAAGGATGCCTTAGCCCTGAATGAGACTCCACTTTTCCTTGAGGTGGCCATGTCTCTATGGCTATGAAGGTGGATTGCTGTTATGACCAGAGACATAAAGAGACACCCCAATATGCGGGAGGTCCTGGGCCAAGGGAAACCTGGTCTGAGTCATCTGAGGAACCCATGCAGTTGGGTGGTATGACACATTATGGGAATCAAACTGTAGTTTGGTATAAAGGGGAGTGTGTTTTTATTGTAGGAAAAAGGGTCATTTCATGGGTGCATGTCCCTCCCTACGTCACCGTAAACAGCCGCCAGAAAATGAGGAAGCCCGAGTTGCGGGGAGGTTAGCAACCCGGATGTACATATCTCTTCCGTGGGTAGGACACAATTTTTTCTGCCTGCTGAAATCCATCTGGGCAAAAATAAAGTGGTTGTTTCTGCCTTTCTGGACAGTGGGGCAGGGTTTAATTTGATTGACCAGACCTATACTCATAATAGCCATCGACTTTGCACCCTTAAGACAGGGGTATTCTACTTAAGTTGTCCGAGGGTTACATCTACAGGTGGTGGCCATGCACTTAGAAGGTATTTACTGTTATGTGCTACAGGGTATTCCTTCTCCTGTTGTTGTTGGACTACCTGGGCTCACTCTGCACATTTCGATTGGCAGACTAGGGAGGTGGTAAAGTGCAGTGAGTATTATCAACTACATTGCTCGGGAACCCAGCTTGAAAGGGTGTATACCCAGTCTATGCCTAAATACCTGTCTGACTTTTGGGATGTGTTTTTAGAGCAGGGGTGCCAAGAACTTCCTCCCCTTCATCCTTATGACTACGCCGTTAATCTTATCCCTTGGCCAAGCTGCCAATGAGCAGACTATCTGAACCAGAGAAATTATAGAGTCAGGCCATGAAGAACTAGATCACAGAAAGTTTGGCAAAGTCATATCAGACCATCCTCATCCCCCATTGCTGGGGTTTTTTTCTTTATAAAGAAGAAAAATGGGGGGGGTACATTCCTGTCTAGATTTCCACAATCTCAAGCAGATCATGGCCCGGGATCTGTATCAGCTCCCTCACATCCTGGACCTCTTTAATCAGATTGTAGGAGCAAAATAGTTTTCTAAACTGGATCTCAGGGGGGCGATTAATCTCATTTGTATTAAAGAGGGGAATGAGTTGAAAACAGCTTTCAATACGCCTGAGGCACACTATGAGAACCTTGTGATGCCATATGAGTTGACTAATTCTCTCGCCGTCTTCCCGCACTTTGAAAATGAAATATTTAGTTAACGGGTAGGTAGATTTGATGTAATCTATCTTGATGACATATTAATTCACCTGACCTATGCAGTATGTGCGCTTTGTGTGTGTGTATATATACTGTATGTGTGCTCTGTGTGTGCATATATACTGTATCTGCGCTCTGTGTATATATACTGCATGTGCTCTGTGTGTGTACTGTATATATACCGTATCTGTGCTCTGTTTGTGTGTGTATATATACTGTATGTGAGCTGTGTGTATACTGTATATACTGTATGTGCGCTCTTTGTGTTTATATACTTTATGTGTGCTCTGTGCATACTGTATAAGTGTGTGCAGTTTGTGCTTCTGCAGTATTTGTAATGTGAGTATAATGTGTGTGTATATGTATTGTATGTACGATCTGTGTGTGTGTATATACAGTATATATGCTGTATGTGTGCTGTGTGTATACTGTATGTGTGCAGTGTGTATATATACTATAGAAGTGTGTGCAGTTTGTGTATCTGCAGCATGTAAATGTAAATGTGCAATGTACGTAAAATGTGTGGCTATATATGCATATGTTTATTGTTGCACATATACATTCATGTATATACCCAAAAATTTAGCTGCAGAAGCATGTACCACCATGGTGTTCATGCAGGTTTTTGACAAAGTATATGTGAAATCCATCCACAAACTGCCTCCCATTGTTATCAATGTGAAATCCACATTGTCATACACAGAGGTTTTTAAGAAGCTATGTCATGGAAACTGTAGTAGATAGCTACATGAAGATTAGCCCCACTAAATGTCAGAAACCTATTGATGGTGACCAGACAACCCCTATTGATGGTGACCAGACAACCCCTTTAACCACTTCCCTCATCCAAGGTTTTTAGTCAGTCACACATTTGTGTTTCGCTGTCTGAGTACTTCTTGGACCGCTGTCTGAGTACGGAACTTAAAGCATGGATTGGACAGTGCATTGTAGGTATATAAGAAGCTGTTGCGTTCAGGTCAAGAGACCTGTGACTGACCCATTCATTGCAGTCCAGTATATGTCAGACTATCACACACAGATGTGAGAATCCAACCATTTGAAAAGTATTCAGATTTGGTGCCGAGGGCAGTACCAGTTGTAAATATAGCCTTGCCTGCTGTCATGTTTGTCGAACTGTTGAGCACTCAGCCCTGGAATGGTACAGTGATTCCCTCAGTTATTTTTCCGGATACTCTGATAACCCCTTTTCAATTCACTGTTCCAATGACGTTGGATTTTATTCCACCATCATGTGAAGACTGCAGCCAATCCAATCAGCAGCTGCTTTACTCTCACTTCCTTCAGACATAAGGGATGTTCAGAATCTAACAACCGGGTACCAAGTACCCAAACACACCACTCTTACAAAAAGTGATACAGGAAATAGTATACAGGCTTCTGGGATCATATAGTCTGTGTCATATCATATGGGCATCCCAAATATATAAGCCCTAGTCTAAATAGACCTAAAGAGCATAGTGCCAAGTTCCCAGTCCAGTTTAACACATATAGAATGCCTGACACATACCCATGTGGTGAGCCTGTCCTTAGTATCACACACGTACAGGTGCACCCACCTGTCCAGGCAAACGGCACTCGCACGGGTGCTTGCGCCAGGTGGTGACCACGGCCCTGTGGGGGGAGTCAGCCCAATTAGGGAGGTATAAAAATGGCCTATGGTGGACATTCAGCAGCTGCAAATGATGGAATTGGAAAAGTCAGTAAGAGGAGGCCAAAAGCAAGACATTTTTCAGGCAAGCTACGTGTCAGCAGGGAAAGTGGGGCAAAATAATTTGAAATCCATGATTGGTTCATTTTAATGAAGGTTAGATCATCAACATTTCGGGTAGCCAGACGTGTCCTTTTTTCGGTCAGTATTGAACCAGCAGCACTGAAGACTCTTTCTGATAGCACACTAGCAGCAGGGCAAGCGAGCTCCTGTAATGCATATTCTGCCAATTCAGGCCAGGTGTCTATTTTAGCTGCCCAGTAATCAAAGGGGAATGACCTGTGAGGGAGAACATCGATAAGGGAGGAAAAGTAGTTTGTAACCATACTGGACAAATGCTGTCTCCTGTCACTTTGAATCGATGCAGCAGTACCTGTCCTGTCAGCGGTCATTGCGAAATCACTCCACAACCTGGTCATAAAACCCCTCTGTCCAATGCCACTTCGGATTTGTGCACCTCTAACACCTCTGCCATGTTGCCCCCTACGGCTCGTGTGAGAACCATCACCGCCGCTGTGTGCTGGGAATGCCTGAACCAAACGTCTACAAGAGTTGCTTGTTTGGTAGCCAATATTTACTCAAGGTTCTCATGTGGCATGATATTTTGTAATTTTCCATTATATAGTGGATCCAGGAGGCAGGCCAACCAGTAATCGTCATCAGTCATCATTTTGATAATGCGGGGGTCCCTTTTTAAGATACGCAAGGCATACTCAGCCATGTGGGCCAATGTTCCAGGTGTCAATTCACTGCTTGTGCTGGGTTGAGGAGCACTGTCTTGCCTGTACCTGACCTTGCAACGCCACCAGTTTCTATGGCCCCCTGAGAAGCATCCTCCTCTCATAAATATTCATCCCCATCCTCCTCCTCCTCCTCTTTGTCCGCCACCTCATCCAGGAGAGTTCCCTGAGCAGACAATAGCTGACTGTCATCAAGGCTTCCCTCCTCCTCGACTGCAGATGCCAGTGCCTTATTGTGCGTCAAACTTTGCATCAGCAGACGCATTAGTGGGATGCTCATGCTTATGCACTTACCAGCCGTGTGCATTCCTCAAAACACTGAAGGACTTGACAGAGTTCTTGGAGCTTCGACCACTGCACACCAGACAACTCCATGTCTGCCATCCAACTGCCTGCCTGTGTATGTGTATCCTCCCACAAATGAATCACAGCACGCCTCTGTTCACATAGCCTCTGAACCATGTGCAGTGTGGAGTTCCACCTTGTTGCAACGTCGATTATTAGGCGGTGCTGGGGAAGATTCAGCAATCGCTGATGGTTCAGCATACGGCTGGAGTGTACGGGCGACCGGCGGATGTGCGAGCAAAGTCTTCGCACCTTCAGGAGCAGGGCTGGTAACTCCGGATAATATTTGAGGAAGCACTGCACCACCAGGTTCAAGGTGTGAGCCAGGCAAGGTATGTGTTTAAGTTCTGAAAGGGCTATGGCAGCCATAAAATTCCTTCCGTTATCACTGACTACCTTGCCTGCCTCAAGATGCACACTGCCCAGCCATGACTGAGTTTGTTGCTGCAAGTACTCGGCCAGTACTTCCGCGGTGTGTCTGTTGTCGCCCAAACACTTCATTTCTAACACAGCCTGCTGACGCTTACCACTAGCTGTTCTATAATGGGACACCTCGTGTGCAACACTGGCAGCTGCAGATGGAGTGGTCGTGCGACTGCGCTCTGTGGACGACCTTTTGCTTCTGGAGAAGGAGGAGGAGGAGGAGGGGTGGCAAACACCTACAGCCAACTGTTTCCTAGACCGTGGGCTAGGCAGAACTGTCCCACTATGGCTGTCCCCTGTGGACCCTGCATCCACCACATTAACCCAGTGTGCCGTGATGGACACGTAACATCCCTGGCCATAACTACTGGTCCATGCATCTGTTGTGAGGTGCACCTTTCCACTGACTGATTGCCTCAGTGCATGGACAATGCGGTCTTTGACATGCTGGTGGAGGGCTGGGATGGCTTTTCTCGCAAGAAGTGTCGACTGGGTAGGTCATAGCGTGGTACTGCGTAGGCCAACAGGGCTTTGAAAGCTTCGCTTTCAAAAACTGGTAGGGCATCAACTCTAACGAGATTAGTCTAGCAATGTGGGCGTTCAAACCCTGTGTACGCAGATGAGAGGATGAGTACTTTCTTTTTCTAACGAGATTGTCTTGTAGGGTGAGCTGGACTGGAGAGCTGCATATGGTGGAACTAGCGGTGGTGGTGGTGGTGGACATGGCGGATTGAGAGAGGGTTGGTGATGGTATTCTTGATGTTGGCCTTCATACAGTGTTTCCTACCAATAACCTTGTGATTCCCTGACTGCTTTGGCCTTGCGACGATACCTCCACATTTGCTGCTGATGGTGTCCTAACCGGTGAGCTTACAGTGAAGGAAGCAATGTAGCATTGCTGACTACCTTCATTCTGAGCAGGTGCACCAACGGTACGGGACGTTTGGTAGTTAGTCCAAGCTTGCAAGTTCATGCTGGTTAAATGTCTAAACATGCACGTTGTATTTAAATTTTGAAGATTCTTCCCTCTGCTAAAGGTCTTTGAGCATTTCTTGCAGATAACTTTTGACTGATCATTCGGATCTTGGTTAAAAAATTGCCACACTGCAATCTTCCTACTCTGTGCTACTTTCACCGGATGGCCACGCTATCTTAAAACTGTTTTGGTTTTTGACAAACGTGTTTGGCCTGATACGGGCCTGCCAGATGACAGCTGTTGCGATGTAGATGGCTGCTGCGGATCCTCCTCCTCCGCTTCAGAGCTACTGGCAGGGGCACCCTCTTCCCCCAATGGCTGCCAATCTGGGTCAACAACTGGGTCATCTATCACCTCCTCTTCAATGTCATGTGCACCTTCCTCTGTGTCACCGTGTAAGGTGCTATAGCGTTCGGGACGGGGCACCATAGTCTCATCAGGGTCAGATTCTGGCTCAGTACACTGCGAGAGCAATGTAGTGATCTGACTCAATGGAACAGCATTATAATCTAGCTGTGGCTGTGCATCAGTGCACTCCATGTCCGATTCATCTTGTCATGGGCAGTTAACAATTTGCCGTTCTAACCCAGGCACGGTATGTGTAAAGAGCTCCATGGAGTAACCTGTAGTGTCGCCTGACGCATTTTTTACTTTTGGTTTGGGTGAAGGACACAAGGAAACGTCTTGTTCTTGACCGGGAGCATCCACTGACGACTCGCTGCTTTTATATTTCAAGCTTTCTGAAGAGGAGGCGAAAGAGCTAATGGTTGACTCAGCAATGAAAGCCAAAACTTTTTCCTGCTGCTCTGGCTTTAAAAGCCATTTTCCTACTCCCAGTCCTTGTATAGCCGATGACGCTGGCTCAACACCTCCAGCCTTAGGTGCTATTGTGCTTTTCCCACTACCATCAGATGCACCACCACCACCACCACCATCAGTACCAGCTGGCAACCACCGCCCACAGCCTCTTCCACGAGACTTCCTAATTTTTTGGAAAATCTAACCAAAATAACAATCGTTATATGGTACTGTAAAACAAGGTAGAAGGTGTATATAAACTTGTTGAGAATTTGAAACACCCTTTTTTTGGGGGAGACTGACCCAAGACTCAGGCCCAGTGTATATAACAACGCAATCTAAGTGGCAGAAAGTGGCTGGCTGACATACACCAAACTAACAGGACTGCAGTAGATCCACTTTGTGAGAATTTGAAACTCCCATTTTTTGGAGGAGACTGACCCAAAACTCAGGCCCAGTGTATATAACAAAGCATTCTAAGTGGCAGAAAGTGGATGGCTAACATACACCAAACTAACAGGACTGCAGTAGATCCACTTTGTGAGAATTTGAAACTCCCTTTTTTTTGGGGGAAACTGACCCAAAACTCAGGCCCTGTGTATAAAACAACGCAATCTAAGTGGCAGAAAGTGGATGGCTGACATACACCAAACTAACAGGACTGCAGTGGATCCACTTTGTGAGAATTTGAGACTCCCTTTTTTTGGGGGAGACTGACCCAAAACTCAGGCCCAGTGTATATAACAGCGCAATCTAAGTGGCAGAAAGTAGCTGGCTGACATACACCAAACTAACAGGACTGCAGTAGATCCACTTTGTGAGGATTTGAATCTCCCCTTTTTTTGGGGGAGCCTGACCCAAAACTCAGGCCCAGTGTATATAACAACGCAATCTAAGTGGCAGAAAGTGGCTGGAAGATATATGAAAAAATACAAGGACTGTAGTACAATTTCAATCTCCCTACAATGATCTCAGGAAAAGTATGGCAGCAATAAAAAGGACTGCTGCACACAAAAGTGTGGACAAATAAACAAGATAACTGTGCAGAAACGAGCAACAGGATTTTTGCTTTTAAAAAAGCAGTTGGTTTGCACAGCGGCGTGCAAACAACAATGCAGCCATCAGGGAGCCTTATAAGGCAGCCTAATAAGCTACAGAGCTGATGCACAAAAATGTAGCCTCCACTGTCCCTGCAAACAAATGGTGGTATTGGACAGTAGAAATCGCTACAGCACAAGCAGTTTCGGGGCTTAATCTTTCCTCCCTAACTACATCCCTTCTTCTGATGCAGCTGCATCAACATCTCCCTATGCTACGATTGGCAGAAGTAAGATGGCGGTCGGTGTGCATGCCCATTTATAGCCCCTGTGAAGCCACAGAAAGCAAGCCAATCACTGTCATGCCCTTCTCTAAGACGGTGGGGACTGAAACCTTTGTCATCACGCTGCCCACACTCTGCAGCCTCCTTCATTGGCAGAAAAATGGCGCTGAAAGCGTCACACGAAACGTGACTTTGGCGCGAAGATCGCCGACCTCATGGTCGATCCCACACTAGGATCGGGTCGGGTTTCATGAAACCCGACTTTGCCGAAATTCAGTGATTTTTGAATTTGTCCGATCCGTTTCGCTCAACCCTACACTGGATTGTTTATAAGTAGGACTCGGCATTCACCAAACACCTTCACAGGATTCTGGAGCTGTGGAACAGGAACCACACATAGACTCCATCTGGTTTGCAGCTTGAACACTTCTGCAGGACCGAAGCTCCCACAAGGTACAAGTGAGTTATTCTCACCAAGGGCAGTCTCTCCTACTGAACCGAGGTTTTGGAGCTTTAGATCCCCTGAACAGAGGCCATCCAGGTGTTCCTCACAACAGCAGCGACATTGTATGCCCTTCTTATGGCTGATTTCAGGCTGCTGCTTTGCCAGCCCACTCTCAACCTTTTTAGGCTTCACTCGAGTAGCTGCTTTAACGAGTAGAGGAACTGGAGGGTCACAGATGGTCGTGGCTTGACGTGGAGGTTTCTTCACATATTTCGCCCGTCTGGGGCGCCTCTCGGAACTAGGTGGGGAAGATTTTACAGGAGCAGCAGGACACGGTATGTCAAAGACTCTACGGAAGGCCACCAGGAAGGCCCCAAGACTCAAGACGATAGGATCCCCTGCTTCCCAGAGGGGACAAATCCATAATAAAGCATCTCCTGTTAGGTAGGACATAATGTAACCCACCTTAAACCTGTCACAGGGGAAACAAGCTGCATTCTAGCAGGATGTTTTTATATCTTCATATATTCTTTGTCACTTTTTTGTTTGGTCTGGTTATATCATGATCAAATCAATTTTTTCATACACTCAGTACTCCTGTTTTATTACACACTCGGCATCAATATACTTTCTCTGCACTATGTGATGTCATATGCATCTATACATCAACCCCTCCCCGTTTCATCCTCCACCGCACTGTTATAGCAGCATATATTAAAGTGTGTTTTCTTTTTAGTAGTATATATTGCTTTATACCGCTTGGAGTTTTTTTGCGGTATTCATATTATCGATTTGGATATTTATATATTTCTCATCCTCCACTGCATAGTCTCAGCAGCCTATGTTGTTTCACACTGTCCCGAACTTTTGTACTGAATTTATGTCATTTGATTGCTCTTCTCCTTTTATCACTGGCCATTTTTCTTCTAATACATTTTTACTAGGTATTATATTTTCTGGCTTTTCCCCTTCGTTCCATATTGGGACCTTATATCCCTTCTTTATTTGCATATTAATTTTCAATTATTTCTTTCCCCCGGTCCACCGTCACTCATATTAACAGGCTGTGAAATTTAGCCTCTTATTTCATATCTTTAGTCTACAATTAACCCCTACACCTGTCTTTTCGATCACTATAATATTACCTGCACCTTTCTTCTTCTTGCATTTTCAATCAGCGGTCTCTGACACGTTCCTACAGCGGTCTCTGACATACTCACTCTTTGCTCGGTAACCTAGTACGCCTGCGCGTCTCTGTTTCACCAGCCGTGGTCCGCTTGTCTGGGAATCTAACTGCGCATGCGCGGTGTCCGCATACCCCCTCTGACCTCCGGGAGGCGCTGACCCACGTGACCGCAGTGCGTTCCACTGCGTGTCACGGTGCGCAATCCCGGAAGTCCCCTTGGTAAGGTGGGACGGCACTTCAGCGTGCGCAGCCAGGAAACTTCCTGTGACACCCCCGGATCCGGCGTCATACAGCGCTCTTTATTTAAACCCCCACTATACCTTGCTAACTTGTCCTCGCCCCCACTGGAAGAAGCTATGGCGAAACAGCGCTTGTCGGGCGCCGGGGATCCGCACCTGCCTCCTGCCACTGGTACAAGGCACTTCACTGCGCTTCCATCTACACTGAGGTAATTAACCCTGAGACCACCAGTATGAGTTCTCTTGTTACCCACTAGTAGGTAACCCTTTCATTCTGGCTGCTTACATGAATATTTCTCTCCAGTTTGTTAGCATAACTATTTGCACTACTGGATACATTTTAGTTTCTTTGTGCCAGTTTATTGGGAGAACACTCTGCATAGTGGCCATATATTAGTTATTTTCCGGTTGCCATGAGCTATTTATTATTATTGTGTAGTGCCGCGTTACCTAGCCTTTTATACACATTTGTGTCACCATAAATACCACCATATATGTGACACCCTCGGCTTACTATTTACCGTGCCAACACGGAGCAGGTCCGTCTCCCCAGGTTTTGTCTGGTGTTGAAATATCCCCCCTGTATTTTATCTACATTTTGTGCTTTTGATGGATAAACTTTTTTAATTATTGTTAATAAACATTATATTTTTTATTATTACATTTCTTTCTCTTCACTTCGTTTTTCCTTTGGGATATACCCTTTCCATAAAGGAATATGTGAATTAAGGATGTAGCACAAGCATTGTTCCAGGAAGCTTTGGCATTCTTCTGGATTCCCATAGAACCTAGGCGGGTCTGCTGGGTCGTGCTCCTCCTCATAGGCCAGAAGTTGCTTGTAGAGAGCGTTAGAGACTATGATTGGGTCAGAAGTCTCCTCAATCTGAACCACCCTTGGTGGAACAAATTTTTCAGGTTGCTCACATGAGCAGGAAAAAAGTTCATCATGCTCTGCGAGCGGTAGGACATGGGATACAGCGGAGGCCATGGCCTGTGCAAACTGTCATGCTCACGCCCTGACTGGTGGGCGTGAGCTCAGGGGGTTTGTGGCCCCACTGTGCCACAAATCAGACTACCCTGGAAGGGGCGTGACTATGACAACTGCCTTGGTCTTCACTGGAGCCTCTGATGGTGAGGTCAGGCTTGTGCAGCAGGCCGCTGCCAGGTGCTACTTCAGGGTGGTGTCTGGCTGTGGCTGCTGATCCCACACTAGGACATGTGCGGGCATCAGGCAGGACTGGCAGAAGAGCACGGCTGGAACTCAGATGAGTAGACTGGCACGGCTGAGACACAGGGCTGGCAGAGACACCAGGTTGTTCAGGTACAGCAGACACCCCGGGCTGGCAGGTACGGCAGAGACACAGGGCTGGCAGGTACGGCAGAGACACAGGGCTGGCAGGCACGGCAGAGACAAATGGCTGGCAGGTACGGCAGAGACACAGGGCTGGCAGGTACGGCAGAGACAGGGCTGGCAGATACGGCAGAGAGACAGGGCTGGCAGGTACGGCATAGACACAGGGCTGGCAGGTACGGCAGAGACGCAAGGCTGGCAGGTACGGCAGAGACAGGACTGGCAGATACGGCAGAGACAGGGCTGGCAGGTATGGCAGAGAGACAGGGCTGGCAGGTACAGGGCTGGCAGGTATGGCAGACACACAGGGCTGGCAGGTACGGCAGAGACACAGGGCTGGAAGGTACGGCAGAGACGCAAGGCTGGCAGGATCTGCAGAAACACAGGGCTGGCAGGAACGGCAGAGACACAGGGCTGGTTGGTGTGGTGTATGAAGGAACAGATAGGGACCTGTTCACACAGGAGGCACAGGTACGGAAACAAGCCAGAAGGAAAGGAGAATGAAGGAACAGGTTGAGACCTGTTCACACAGAAAGAGAACCACAAGGCTGTGGATAGGAGAGGTAGAGCAGCAATAGATAGCGCAGCAACAAAAGCTAAGCAAAGCAGAACCACAAGGAATGCGGAGAGGAGCTGCAGCAAGAGATTACTGCAGCAGCAGAAGCTAAGCAGAGCGGAACCACAAGGAATGCAGAGGAGAGCTGCAGAAGAGATTTCTGCAGCAGCAGGAGCGGAGCGGAGTAGAAAGGAGCAGAACCGCAGGAGTGCGGAGCAGAGGCAAAGCCGCAGAGAGACAAGGGTAGAACCACAAAGTGCAGAGCCAAGAGCAGAGTGAAGGCACAGAGTGCAGAGACAAGAGCAAAGGAAAGGCACAGAGTGCAGAGCTAAGAGCAGAGCAAGCCCCAGAGTGCAGAGCAAAGTCACAGGTTGCAGAGTAAGAAGCAAAGCAAGGTCGCAGAGTGAGGAGTCGAGAGCAGAGCAGAGATAGGACAAAGTTCAGACAAGGTAATGGAACAAGACAAAGTACAAGAACAAATACACAGGGACCAGGATATTCTGCCTCCTGGAGGGTGGACAGACAAAAACAAGGCAAAGCAAGGACACAGACACTGAGACCAGGATATACAGCCTCCTGGACGGCAGACCAAGAAGAACAAGGCAAAGTTAAGGAGTAGAGACTCCAGAGAAGGAGAAACACAGAGCAAGGCCTGGCAGCTCAGAAGCAAAACACTAACTGAGTAAACACATTGCACAGGCCCAGTCCACTGGGGGGAGCTGCTATAAATTCTGGAGGCCTCTTGGTAATTGGTCAGGAACAGACCAGACATGTGCACCTGATTTCTATAAGAACCAGAGAGTTCAGGTGCCGCCCCCCCTATGCACACAGCCAGGAAGCATCCAGAGAGGAGAGCAGAGGCACAGAATATGGAGCTGGCAAGAAACAGAAACCACAACATGACCTGGAGCAGTGGGTAAGATAGTGTGAGAGATGAGAGGCCATGCTGTGATGCCAACAGAGTTGTTACAGTGATTTTCCCTTCCTGCATCTTCCCTCTGCACTGAGGATTCCGGTGTGGAGTAGGCCTCCACATCAAGATGTACTTCACCTGAGACCTAGTAGCCAGCCCATGTGTATTGACACGTAAGAGGCATACGTGAGCCTGGAAACCCCAGTGCAGAGTGAAGAAACAAGAAGAGGACATGGTGTGCATGCTTATGGAAGAAATGAGAAGTTGGAGGGAGCTGCACAGAGGACTGGATAGAGAGAGAAATAACTCCTTTATATAACTTTTCATTATGACAAAACCACTATTACAAATGTATGGAATAATTTAGATGTGTGTGTACTTATTTCTTTTTCTTTATACACAAACACAAGTAAAGCGCTGTGGAATATGATGGTGCTAAATAAGCAAGTAAAAAATATATAGAGCGATTTTGAGAGATGCATACATATACCATATTTCCCGGCGTATAAGACGACTTTTTGACCCCTAAAATTGTCCCAACAGTCGGGGGTCATCTTATACGCCGGGTACGGCGTGTGCAGGGAGTGATCCTGCATTTCGGCGTGTGGTTCCCAGGGTCTGGAGGAGAGGAGACTCTCCTTCAGGCCCTGGGATCCATATTCATGTTAAAAATAAAGAATAAAAATAAAAAACCTGGATATACTCACCCTCGGACGGGCCCTGGATCACAGCGCTGCTAGCGTCTCCCTCTGTTCCTTAGAATGCAGTGAGTGAAGGACCTTCAGTGACGTCGCGGTCACATGAGCGGTCAGACCACCTGACCGCTCATGTGACCGCGACGTCACTGAAGGTCCTTCACTCACCGCATTCTAAGGAACAGAGGGAGACGCTATCAGCGCTGTGATCCAGGGCCCGTCCGAGGGTGAGTATATCCAGGTTTTTTATTTTTATTCTTTATTTTTAACATGAATATGGATCCCAGGGCCTGAAGGAGAGTCTCCTCTCCTCCAGACCCTGGGAACCACACGCCGTATAAGATGACTGGGTGTATAAGATGACCCCCGTCTTATACGGCGGGCATATCCCAAATTCCATATTTTATATGGAAAAGTTGGGGGTCTTCTTATACGCCCAGTCGTCTTATACGCCAGAAAATACGGTACCTCGATTATGTTTGTATATATTCATTACAGATACATATATTATAATATACAGTATATATATACTGTATGTAGAGAGAAAGAGATAGGGAGAGAGGCTTAGTGCTATTTTGCAGGGGCTTTCTTTGTGTGCGTGTGTGTGTGAATATATATATGTAAATTAATTTTTTAAAGCCAATATGGGTAAGGCTAGGGTCACATTGCGTTAGTGCAATCCGTTTAGCGCTAGCGCTAGAGGATTGCGCTAACGCAATGTTTTCTATGGGGCAGTGGTCGGGGTCGCGGTAACGTCCCCGCTCTCGCAGATCCCCGATCTGCGAGAGCGGGGAACGGACCGCGGGCGCACCTCGGACGCTGCAAGCAGCGTCCGCGGCGCGCCAGGAATCACTGGCGCGTCGCTAGCGCGTGCCGAATATGGCACGCGCTAGTGAAGCGCGTTCTCATTGCCTTCAATGGGCGCGTTAACGGCCGCGTTGCACGGCGTTAATTTCGCCGTGCAACGCTGTCCGATTAACGCGGTCCCATAACGCAATGGGAACCCAGCCTAATACATGTTGTGTTTCCTCTACAGGCCTTTGCACATGCTTTACAAACACCCAATATATGCCCCTTTTATATATACTTCTTGTGTTTCTATAATGATACAATCTGATAATTGAGCTCTTCAGGATACTATAATGCTGCTGACCAGAGGTGCTGCCTAGCAACCAGCCTGAAATCTGGGGGCATGTCTCAGTAGAGCACAGAACGCTGAGCTGACAATCCCAAGATGGCAGCTCCCATAAACTGATTCTCTCACATCATAATTCATATAATTATAGTAATTATTTTTCCAAAGATAATTTTTTCAATATTTATTCATATACATTGGGGAAAATAAGTATTTGATACTTTGCTGATTTTGCAAGTTTTCCCACCACCTACAAAGAATGGAGAGGTCAGTAATTTTTTTCGTAGGTATACTTCAACTGTGAGAGACAGAATCTAAAAATGAAAACCAGAAAATCACATTGTATCATTTTTAGATAACTAAATTGTATGCAGTTTATTGCATGAAATAAGTATTTGATCACTTAACAGCTAACAAGAATTCTCTCACAGACCTGTTAGTTTTTCTTTAACCCCTTAATCCCATATGACGTACTATCCCGTCCAGGTGACCTGGGACTTAATTCCCATGGACGGGATAGTACGTCATATGCGATCGGCCGCGCTCACGGGGGGAGCGCGGCCGATCGCGGCCGGGTGTCAGCTGCCTATCGCAGCTGACATCCGGCACTATGTGCCAGGAGCGGTCACGGACCGCTCCCGGCACATTAACCCCCGGCACACCGCGATCAAAGATGATCGCGGTGTGCCGGCGGTGCAGGGAAGCATCGCGCAGGGAGGGGGCTCCCTGCGGGCTTCCCTGAGACGATCGGTACACGGTGATGTGCTCACCGTGTACCGAGCGTCTTCTCCCTGCAGTCCCCGGATCCAAAATGGCCGCCGGGCTGCATCCGGGTCCTGCAGGGAGCACTTCCGGGTCAGGATCAGGCTGCAGCTGCAGCTCTAATCCTGCCCGGCTGTATGTCAGATCACCGATCTAACAGAGTGCTGTGCACACTGTCAGATCGGTGATCTGTGATGTCCCCCCCTGGGACAAAGTGAAAAAGTAAAAAGAAAAATTTCCACACTTGTAAAAAAAAAAAAAAAAAAAAATCCTAAATAAAGCAGAAAAAAAAAAAATATTATTCCCATAAATACATTTCTTTACATAAAAAAAAAACAAAAAAAACAATAAAAGTACACATATTTAGTATCGCCGCGTCCGTAACGACCCGACCTATAAAACTGGCCCACTAGTTAACCCCTTCAGTGAACACCGTAAGAAAAAAAAAAAAAAAACGAGCCAAAAAACAACGCTTTATTATCATAACGCTGAACAAAAAGTGGAATAACACGCGATCAAAAAGACGGATATAAATAACCATGGTACCTCTGAAAACGTCATCTTGTCCCGCAAAAAACGAGCCGCCATATAGCATCATAACCAAAAAAATAAAAAAGTTATAGTCCTGAGAATAAAGCGATGCCAAAATAATTATTTTTTCTATAAAATAGCTTTTATCGTATAAAAGCGCCAAAACATAAAAAAATGATATAAATGAGGTATCGCTGTAATCGTACTGACCCGAAGAATAAAACTGCTTCATCAATTTTACCAAACGCGGAACGGTATAAACGCCTCCCCCAAAAGAAATTCATGAATAGCTGGTTTTTGGTCATTCTGCCTCACAAAAAATCGGAATAAAAAGCGATCAAAAACTGTCACATGTCCGAAAATGTAACCGATAAAAACGTCAACTCGTCCCGCAAAAAACAAGACCTCACATGACTCTGTGGACCAAAATATGGAAAAATTATAGGTCTCAAAATGTGGAGACGCAAAAACTTTTTTGCTATAAAAAGCGTCTTTTAGTGTGTGACGGCTGCCAATCATAAAAATCCGATATGAAAAACTCGCTATAAAAGTAAATCAAACCCCCCTTCATCACCCCCTTAGTTAGGCTAGGTTCACATTGCGTTAATGGGTTAACGCTAACGGACAGCGTTGCACGGCGAAAATGTCACAATTAACGCCGTGCAACGGGTCCGTTAGCACAACCATTGACAGCAATGTGATTTTCGGGTGTAGCGCATCGCTAGAGCGTGCCATTTTCGGCTCGCGCTAGCAAGGTGCCGTTCTTTTGTGGCGCGCCTCAGACGCTGCTTGCAGCGTCCGCGGCGCGCCCGAGGTCCGATCCCCGATCTTCCAGAGCGGGGACGTTAACGCGACCACTAAACACGACACCTAAAAAGACATTGCGTTAGCGCAATCCGCTAGTGCTAAACGGATTTCCCTAATGCAATGTGAACCTAGCCTTAGGGAAAAATAATAAAATTAAAAAAAATGTATTTATTTCCATTTTCCCATTAGGGTTAGGGTTAGGGCTAGGGTTAGGGCTAGGGTTAGGGTTAGGGTTTGTATTACATTTACGGTTGGGATTAGGGTTGGGATTAGAATTAGGGGTGTGTCAGGGTTAGGTGTGTGGTTAGGGTTACAGTTGGGATTAGGGTTAGGGGTGCGTTTGGATTAGGGTTTCAGTTATAATTGGGGGTTTCCACTGTTTAGACACATCAGGGGCTCTCCAAACGCGACATGGCGTCCGATCTCAATTCCAGCCAATTCTGCATTGAAAAAGTAAAACAGTGCTCCTTCACTTCCGAGCTCTCCCGTGCGCCCAAACAGGGGTTTACCCCAACATATGGGGTATCATCGTACTCGAGACAAATTGGACAACAACTTTTTGGGTCCAAGTTCTCTTGTTATCCTTGGGAAAATAAAAATTTGGGGGGCTAAAAATCATTTTTGTGGGAAAAAAAAGGATTTTTTATTTTCACGGCTCTGCGTTGTAAACTGTAGTGAAACACTTGGGGGTTCAAAGTTTTCACAACACATCTAGATAAGTTCCATGGGAGGTCTAGTTTCAATATGGGGTCACTTGTGGGTGGTTTCTACTGTTTGGGTACATCAGGGGCTCTGCAAATGCAACGTGACGCCTGCAGACCAATCCATCTAAGTCTGCATTCCAAATGGCGCTCCTTCCCTTCCGAGCTCTGCCATGCGCCCAAACAGTGGTTCCCCCCCACATACGGGGTATCAGCGTACTCAGGACAAATTGAACAACAACTTTTGGGGTCCAATTTATTCTGTTACCCTTGTAAAAATACAAAGCTGGGGGCTAAAAAATCATTTTTGTGAAAAAAAAAAAGAATTTTTATTTTCACGGCTCTGCGTTATAAACTGTAGTGAAACACTTAGGGGTTCAAAGTTCTCACAACACATCTAGATAAGTTCCTTGGGAGGTCTAGTTTCTAATATGGGGTCACTTGTGGGGGGTTTGTACTGTTTGGGTACATCAGGGGCTCTGCAAATGCAACGTGACTCCTGCAGACCAATCCATCTAAGTCTGCATTCCAAATGGCGCTCCTTCCCTTCCGAGCTCTGCCATGCGCCCAAACAGTGGTTCCCCCCCACATATGGGGTATCAGCGTACTCAGGACAAATTGGACATCAACTTTTGGGGTCCAATTTATTATGTTACCCTTGTGAAAATACAAAACTGGGGGCTAAAAAATAATTTTTGCGAAAAAAAAAAAAAAATTATTTTAACGGCTCTGCGTTATAAACTGTAGTGAAACATTTGGGGGTTCAAAGCTCTCAAAACACATCTAGATAAGTTCCTTATGGGGTCTAGTTTCCAAAATGGTGTCACTTGTGGGGGGTTTTAATGTTTAGGCACATCAGGGGCTCTCCAAACCAACATGGCGTCCCAACTTAATTCCAGTCAATTTTGCATTGAAAAGTCAAATGGCGCTCCTTCCCTTCCGAGCTCTGCTATGCACCCAAAAAGTGGTTTACCCCCACATATGGGGTATCGTCGCACTCAGGACAAATTGCACAACAACTTTTGTGGTCTAATTTCTTCTCTTACCCTTGGGAAAATAAAAAATTGGGGGCGAAAAGATCATTTTTGTGAAAAAAAAAAGAATTTTTATTTTCACGGCTCTGCGTTATAAACTGTAGTGAAACACTTAGGGGTTCAAAGTTCTCACAACACATCTAGATAAGTTCCTTGGGAGGTCTAGTTTCTAATATGGGGTCACTTGTGGGGGGTTTGTACTGTTTGGGTACATCAGGGGCTCTGCAAATGCAACGTGACTCCTGCAGACCAATCCATCTAAGTCTGCATTCCAAATGGCGCTCCTTCCCTTCCGAGCTCTGCCATGCGCCCAAACAGTGGTTCCCCCCCACATATGGGGTATCAGCGTACTCAGGACAAATTGGACATCAACTTTTGGGGTCCAATTTATTATGTTACCCTTGTGAAAATACAAAACTGGGGGCTAAAAAATAATTTTTGCGAAAAAAAAAAAAAAATTATTTTAACGGCTCTGCGTTATAAACTGTAGTGAAACATTTGGGGGTTCAAAGCTCTCAAAACACATCTAGATAAGTTCCTTATGGGGTCTAGTTTCCAAAATGGTGTCACTTGTGGGGGGTTTTAATGTTTAGGCACATCAGGGGCTCTCCAAACCAACATGGCGTCCCAACTTAATTCCAGTCAATTTTGCATTGAAAAGTCAAATGGCGCTCCTTCCCTTCCGAGCTCTGCTATGCACCCAAAAAGTGGTTTACCCCCACATATGGGGTATCGTCGCACTCAGGACAAATTGCACAACAACTTTTGTGGTCTAATTTCTTCTCTTACCCTTGGGAAAATAAAAAATTGGGGGCGAAAAGATCATTTTTGTGAAAAAATAAGATTTTTTATTTTTACGGCTCTGCATTATAAACTTCTGTGAAGCACTTGTTGGGTCAAAGTGCTCACCACACATCTAGATAAGTTCCTTAAGGGGTCTACTTTTCAAAATGGTGTCACTTGTGAGGGGTTCCAATGTTTAGGCACATCAGGGGCTCTCCAAACGCAACATGGCGTCCCATCTCAATTCCAGTCAATTTTGCATTGAAAAGTCAAATGGCGCTCCTTCCCTTCCGAGCTCTGCCATACGCCCAAACAATGGTTTACACCCATATATGGGGTATCAGCGTACTCAGGACAAATTGGCCAACAATTTTTGAGGTCCAATTTCTTCTCTTACTCTTGGGAAAATAAAAAATTGGGGGCGAAAAGATAATTTTTGTGAAAAAATATGATTTTTTATTTTTACGGCTCTGCATTATAAACTTCTGTGAAGCAATTGGTGGGTCAAAGTGGTCACCACACATCTAGATAAGTTCCTTAGGGTGTCTACTTTCCAAAATGGTGTCACTTGTGGGGGGGTTTCAATGTTTAGGCACATCAGTGGCTCTCCAAACGCAACATGGTGTCCCATCTCAATTCCTGTCAATTTTGCATTTAAAAGTCAAATGGCGCTCCTTCCCTTCCGAGCTCTGCCATGCGCCCAAACAGTGGTTTACTCCCACATATGGGCTATCAGCGTACTCAGTACAGATTGTACAACAATGTTTGGCATCCATTTTATCCTGTTACCCTTGGTAAAATAAAACAAATTGGAGCTGAAATAAATTTTGTGTGAAAAAAAGTTAAATATTCATTCTTATTTAAACATTCCAAAAATTCCTGTGAAACCCCTGAAGGGTTAATAAACTTCTTGAATGTGGTTTTGAGCACCTTGAGGGGTGCAGTTTTTAGAATGGTCTCACACTTGGGTATTTTCTATCATATAGACCCCTCAAAATGACATCAAATGAGATGTGGTCCCTAAAAAAAAATGGTGTTGTAAAAATGAGAAATTGCTGGTCAACTTTTAACCCTTATAACTCCCTAACAAAAAAAAATTTTGGTTCCAAAATTGTGCTGATGTAAAGTAGACATGTGGGAAATGTTACTTATTAAGTATTTTGCGTGAGATATCTCTGTGATTTAAGGGCATAAAAATTTAAAGTTGGAAAATTGCGAAACTTTCTAAATTTTCGCCAAATTTCCGTTTTTTTCACAAATAAACGCAAGTTATATCGAATAAATGTTACTACTAAAATGAAGTACAATATGTCACGAGAAAACAATGTCAGAATCGCCAAGATCCGTTGAAGCGTTCCAGAGTTATAACCTCATAAAGGGACAGTGGTCAGAATTGTAAAAATTGGCCCGGTCATTAACGTGCAAACCACCCTCGGGGCTTAAGGGGTTAAGTAGCCATCTTCCTCTGCACTCATTACCTGTATTAAATGCACCTGTTTCAACTTGTTACCTGCATAAAAGACACCTGTCCACACACTCAATCAATCTCACTCCAACCTCTCCACCATGGCCAAGACCAAAAAGCTGTATAAGAACACCAGGGACAAAATTGTAGATCTGCACAAGGCTGGGATGGTCTACAAGACAATAGGCAAAAAACAAACAAAATGGAGTAAGCACAAAATCTCACTGATCATTATAAAAATACTTGAATTTATTGAACATATACAAAGAAACACACAAAAATTACACCATATCCGCACAATGCAGTGTGCACAGGAGATAAAACAAGGAATAGACTAGTGATGTGACAGGGAATTCATGGGAAAAATGTGTATTAAACCATGGCGCATGATATCATATTCATACCGATTTAGCACAAATCAAAGGGCCCAATGTATAACACAGTCCATAGCCAAATTATATGGGGAGTCTCCCCTTTGAAAAAGCTGGACCGCGAAACGCGCGTCAGGGGCGCCAGGGAGTCTGTGGGATTGACTTTGTACCATGGGTAAGCATTAACTTTTACACCGATGCACTTCATGGCCATTTACAGCGGTACTTGCATCCATATAATTTGGCTATGGACTGTGTTATACATTGGGCCCTTTGATTTGTGCTAAATCGGTATGAATATGATATCATGCGCCATGGTTTAATACACATTTTTCCCATGAATTCCCTGTCACATCACTAGTCTATTCCTTGTTTTATCTCCTGTGCACACTGCATTGTGCGGATATGGTGTAATTTTTGTGTGTTTCTTTGTATATGTTCAATAAATTCAAGTATTTTTATAATGATCAGTGAGATTTTGTGCTTACTCCATTTTGTTTGTTGTTTGGACTCTTCAGGGAGTATTCTCACACATAATAACTATGTTGACTTTGATGGAGGGGTACTACTGATTCACTCCTGGCCACAGTGTAATTCTGCTGTCTATGACCTATCATATAAAGACAATAGGCAAGCAGCTTGGTGGAAAGGCAACAACTGTTATTAGAAAATGGAAGAAACACAAGATGACTGTCAATCTTCTTCGGTTTTGGGCTCCATGCAAGATCTCACCTCGTGGGGTAAGAATGATTTTGAGAAAGGTCAGGAATCAGTCTAGAACTACACGGGAGGACCGAATCAATGACCTGAAGAGAGCTGGGACCACAATTTTAAACATTACCATTAGTATCACCCTACAATGTCATGAATTAAAATCTGCATGCAAAGTAGGCATGCTCATGCCAGCACATGCCCAGACCTGTTTGAAGTTCATCAATGACCATCTGGATGATCCAGAGGAGGCCTGGGAAAATGTTATGTGGTCAGATGAGACCAAAATAGAACTTTTTGGTATCAACTCCACTCACCGTGTTTGGAGGAAGAACAAGGTTGAGTACAATCCCAAAAACACTGTCCCAACCATGAAGCATGGTGGGGAATACATCATACTTTGGTGATGCTTTTCTGCAAAGGGGACAGGATGACTGCACTGTATTGAAGGGAGTATGGATGGGGTCATGTATTGCAAGATTTTTGATCAACAACCTCCCTTCCTCAGTAAGAGCATTGAAAATAAGTCATGGCTGGGTCTTCCAGCATGACAATGGCCTGAAACACATAGCCCGGGCAACTAAGGAGTAGCTCTGTAAGAAGCAATTCATGGTCCTAGAGTGGCCTAGCTAGTCTACAAACCTGAATCCAATAGAAAATCTTTGGAGGAAGCTGAAACTCAATGTTGCCTAGCAACAGCCCTGAAATCTGAAAGATTTGGAGAAGATCTGTATGGAGGAGTGGGCCAAAATCCTTGTTGCTGTTTGTGCAAACTTGGTCAAGAACTAAAGGAAATGTCTGACCTCAGTAGTTTCAAACAAATATTTCTGTATCAAATATTAGGTTCTCTTTTCTATTGTATCAAATACTTATTTCATGCAATAAAATGCAAATGAATTATGTAAAAATCATACAATGTGATTTTCTGGATTTTTTTTTAAAGATTTTGTCTCTCGCAGTTGAAGTGTACCTATGATAAAAATCACCAACCTCACCATTCTTTGTAGGTTGGAAAACTTGCAAAATTGGCAGTATATCAAATACTTATTTTCCCCACTGTATACTGTCACCTTGCTAGAATCTTAAACAAGAAAGAAATGGAGTACCAATATCCAAAAAAGAGTAAAATCATAATAATTTTTTATTAAACTCATAAATATAAGGCACCGAAGCAAAATATACCATAATCATATCAAGACAGGAGTTCTTTTTGAGACAAGGACTCAGGTGCAGCAGAACACGTGCAAACAGACAATACAGCAGAGCAAGCTAGAATAAAACCTAATAAAGTGCCAGTGCTTCAAATATAATTCAAATTATCATAAAGTAGTAGGGATAGCCATGTGAATTATAGTATCAAATGGGACATATAGTAACGTGTAATACTGATAACTAGTGTTGAGCGATACCTTCCGATATCGGAAAGTATCGGTATCGGATAGGATCGGCCGATATTCAAAAAATATCGGATATCGCCGATACCGATACCCGATCCCAATGCAAGTCAATGGGACCAAAATATCGGAATTAAAATAAACCCTTTCTTGCCTTGTAGGTTCATTCTACATGAAGGAAAACAACTAAGAATAATGCCGGATGTATTTGGGGAGGTGGCGGAGACATTAAAGTCATAGAGGTTTATCCCAATCAAATAGAATAGCATGTTATTTGTTTTTTTTTAAGACGTTCGGAGTGACAAAGATATTGACTATGTAAATTTTTTTTTTTATTTTGTCAGATATTGATGTTTCACTATTCCACGCCCTTCCCCTTTTTTTTTTTCTTTTTTTTTTTTCTTTTCCCACACTTTCATCTTCATCATCATCAGCATCTTTGACATCAACTTCTTCTTCACCTTATTCATCTTCTTCTTCATCCTTTACCTTTTTTTGTTTTTTTTATTACATTCTTCATATTCATTTTATTCAACTATTATTATTCTTCCTATTCTACATATTCTTTTTATTCCACTGTTATTATTCTTCCTATTCTACTTTTTCATCATATTCTCATTTGTGACAGGCATTCCCGTAGTTGTTATCTATAAAAGTTGGAAGATTACACCTTCCGTTCTGCCAGTCACAAAAGTTACATTTGTCCGCGTTCAGTTTGGCCTGCAGCATCAGGCTTTATCCAGGGGCACCACGAGGAGGAACGGACTCACCCCCATACACTGCTTAGTCTTCTTCTGCTTAGAATTTAGATAATATCTTTTGCTCTGATATTAAGTCTTATACTTAATGTTCTTCTGCTCTTTGTTCTGCAGCCTCTTGTTCTTCTGCTTCTCGGTCTTCCATGTCGTCGTCTCCAGGGTCGTCGTCTCCAGTGTCGTCATCTCCGTCGTCGTCGTCTCAGCCGTCGTCGTCTCCGCCGTCGTCGTCTCCGCCGCCGTCGTCGTCGTCATCGGGGTGGTCTTCTGGGTCGTCGTCGTCGTCGTCATCGGGGTGGTCTTCCGGGTCGTCGACTTTAGGGTCTTCAACTTGGAAATGTAGCAGAAGGTACAAGAAGGCTGAGAAAATGCCAAGAACCAGCTGATGGAACTGGAACTCGGATGGCTACCCGAAGGTTCAAGAGCCTATGGAACTACCGAGGACCAGCTGACGTTACTGGAACCCGGTTACTAAGCAGGAGGTACCCGTGCTAAAAAGCACTACCAAGGACCGCCTGACGTTGGCGGAACTCGGATACCCAGAAGGAGGCACCTAAGCCAAAGGCTCTGCCCGGAACCAGCTGACAGTACTGGAACCAGGATGGGGAGCAGAAGGTACAAGAGCAAAAGACACTGCCGAGAACCAGCTGACGGTACTGGAACCCGGATGGGTAGCCGAAGGTCCAAGAGCCAATGGAACTACCGAGGACCAGCTGACGTTACTGGAACCCGGTTACTAAGCAGTAGGTACCCGTGCCTGAAAGCACTACCAAGGACCACCTGACGTTGGTGGAACTTGGATACCCAGAAGGAGGCACCTAAGCCAAAGGCTCTGCCCGGAACCAGCTGACGGTACTGGAACCAGGATGGGGAGCAGAAGGTACAAGAGCAAAAGACACTTCCGAGAACCAGCTGACGGTGCTGGAACCAGGTGGTGGACCTGAAGGCCCACAGGAGAGGAGAGAACAGCTAGGCCGCGAGGCAGCCGCAGTTACCGAACCCCAACAGTCCTACAGGGGGAGCTGGGCCTACTGGCACTACAGAACCAGCCTTGACTACCAGTTCACGCAGCCCACATAGGAAGCTCCTAAACTGGAGACACCCTGGAGTTGGCTAACCCGACCGCACCACGACGGGGCAAGCATAGGCGTCTCAGTGAACTTGACACAACCCGGAAACAGCTGACGGTGCTGAAACCAGGCTTGGCACGAGGGAGTACCTGTGACAAGAACACTGCCGAGAACCAGCTGGCGGTGCTGGAACCCAGATGCGTTGCCCCAGTGTGCAAGAGCCAATGGCACCGAGGACCAGCTGGCGGTGCTGGAACCGGTTACTAAGCTGTAGGTGCCCGCGCTTAAAAGCACTACCAAGGACCGCCTGGCGTTGGCGGAACTCGGATACCCAGGAGGAGGCACCTAAGCCAAAGGCTCGGCCTGGAACCAGCTGACGGTGCTGGAACCAGGAGGTGGACCCGAAGGCCCACAGGAGAGGAGAGAACAGCTAGGCCGCGAGGCAGCCGCAGTTACCGAACCCCAACAGTCCTACAGGGGGAGCTGGGCCTACTGGCACTACAGAACCAGCCTTGACTACCAGTTCACGCAGCCCACATAGGAAGCTCCTAAACTGGAGGCACCCTGGAGTTGGCTAACCCGACCGCACCACGACGGGGCAAGCATAGGCGTCTCAGTGAACTTGACACAACCCGGAAACAGCTGACGGTGCTGAAACCAGGCTTGGCACGAGGGAGTACCTGTGACAAGAACACTGCCGAGAACCAGCTGGCGTTGCTGGAACCCAGATGCGTTGCCCCAGCGTGCAAGAGCCAATGGCACGACCGAGGACCAGCTGACGGTGCTGGAACCCGGTTACTAAGCTGTAGGTGCCCGCGCTTAAAAGCACTACCAAGGACCGCCTGACGTTGGCGGAACTCGGATACCCAGGAGGAGGCACCTTAGCCAAAGGCTCGGCCCGGAACCAGCTGACGGTGCTGGAACCAGGATGTGGACCCGAAGGCCCACAGGAGAGGAGAGAACAGCTAGGCCGCGAGGCAGCCGCAGTTACCGAACCCCAACAGTCCTACAGGGGGAGCTGGGCCTACTGGCACTACAGAACCAGCCTTGACTACCAGTTCACGCAGCCCACATAGGAAGCTCCTAAACTGGAGGCACCCTGGAGTTGGCTAACCCGACCGCACCACGACGGGGCAAGCATAGGCGTCTCAGTGAACTTGACACAACCCGGAAACAGCTGACGGTGCTGAAACCAGGCTTGGCACGAGGGAGTACCTGTGACAAGAACACTGCCGAGAACCAGCTGGCGTTGCTGGAACCCAGATGCGTTGCCCCAGCGTGCAAGAGCCAATGGCACGACCGAGGACCAGCTGACGGTGCTGGAACCCGGTTACTAAGCTGTAGGTGCCCGCGCTTAAAAGCACTACCAAGGACCGCCTGACGTTGGCGGAACTCGGATACCCAGGAGGAGGCACCTAAGCCAAAGGCTCGGCCCGGAACCAGCTGACGGTGCTGGAACCAGGAGGTGGACCCGAAGGCCCACAGGAGAGGAGAGAACAGCTAGGCCGCGAGGCAGCCGCAGTTACCGAACCCCAACAGTCCTACAGGTGGAGCTGGGCCTACTGGCACTACAGAACCAGCCTTGACTACCAGTTCACGCAGCCCACATAGGAAGCTCCTAAACTGGAGGCACCCTGGAGTTGGCTAACCCGACCGCACCACGACGGGGCAAGCATAGGCGTCTCAGTGAACTTGACACAACCCAGAAACAGCTGACGGTGCTGAAACCAGGCTTGGCACGAGGGAGTACCTGTGACAAGAACACTGCCGAGAACCAGCTGGCGGTGCTGGAACCCAGATGCGTTGCCCCAGTGTGCAAGAGCCAATGGCACCGAGGACCAGCTGGCGGTGCTGGAACCCGGTTACTAAGCTGTAGGTGCCCGCGCTTAAAAGCACTACCAAGGACCGCCTGGCGTTGGCGGAACTCGGATACCCAGGAGGAGGCACCTAAGCCAAAGGCTCGGCCTGGAACCAGCTGACGGTGCTGGAACCAGGAGGTGGACCCGAAGGCCCACAGGAGAGGAGAGAACAGCTAGGCCGCGAGGCAGCCGCAGTTACCGAACCCCAACAGTCCTACAGGGGGAGCTGGGCCTACTGGCACTACAGAACCAGCCTTGACTACCAGTTCACGCAGCCCACATAGGAAGCTCCTAAACTGGAGGCACCCTGGAGTTGGCTAACCCGACCGCACCACGACGGGGCAAGCATAGGCGTCTCAGTGAACTTGACACAACCCGGAAACAGCTGACGGTGCTGAAACCAGGCTTGGCACGAGGGAGTACCTGTGACAAGAACACTGCCGAGAACCAGCTGGCGTTGCTGGAACCCAGATGCGTTGCCCCAGCGTGCAAGAGCCAATGGCACGACCGAGGACCAGCTGACGGTGCTGGAACCCGGTTACTAAGCTGTAGGTGCCCGCGCTTAAAAGCACTACCAAGGACCGCCTGACGTTGGCGGAACTCGGATACCCAGGAGGAGGCACCTTAGCCAAAGGCTCGGCCCGGAACCAGCTGACGGTGCTGGAACCAGGATGTGGACCCGAAGGCCCACAGGAGAGGAGAGAACAGCTAGGCCGCGAGGCAGCCGCAGTTACCGAACCCCAACAGTCCTACAGGGGGAGCTGGGCCTACTGGCACTACAGAACCAGCCTTGACTACCAGTTCACGCAGCCCACATAGGAAGCTCCTAAACTGGAGGCACCCTGGAGTTGGCTAACCCGACCGCACCACGACGGGGCAAGCATAGGCGTCTCAGTGAACTTGACACAACCCGGAAACAGCTGACGGTGCTGAAACCAGGCTTGGCACGAGGGAGTACCTGTGACAAGAACACTGCCGAGAACCAGCTGGCGTTGCTGGAACCCAGATGCGTTGCCCCAGCGTGCAAGAGCCAATGGCACGACCGAGGACCAGCTGACGGTGCTGGAACCCGGTTACTAAGCTGTAGGTGCCCGCGCTTAAAAGCACTACCAAGGACCGCCTGACGTTGGCGGAACTCGGATACCCAGGAGGAGGGACCTTAGCCAAAGGCTCGGCCCGGAACCAGCTGACGGTGCTGGAACCAGGATGTGGACCCGAAGGCCCACAGGAGAGGAGAGAACAGCTAGGCCGCGAGGCAGCCGCAGTTACCGAACCCCAACAGTCCTACAGGGGGAGCTGGGCCTACTGGCACTACAGAACCAGCCTTGACTACCAGTTCACGCAGCCCACATAGGAAGCTCCTAAACTGGAGGCACCCTGGAGTTGGCTAACCCGACCGCACCACGACGGGGCAAGCATAGGCGTCTCAGTGAACTTGACACAACCCGGAAACAGCTGACGGTGCTGAAACCAGGCTTGGCACGAGGGAGTACCTGTGACAAGAACACTGCCGAGAACCAGCTGGCGTTGCTGGAACCCAGATGCGTTGCCCCAGCGTGCAAGAGCCAATGGCACGACCGAGGACCAGCTGACGGTGCTGGAACCCGGTTACTAAGCTGTAGGTGCCCGCGCTTAAAAGCACTACCAAGGACCGCCTGACGTTGGCGGAACTCGGATACCCAGGAGGAGGCACCTAAGCCAAAGGCTCGGCCCGGAACCAGCTGACGGTGCTGGAACCAGGAGGTGGACCCGAAGGCCCACAGGAGAGGAGAGAACAGCTAGGCCGCGAGGCAGCCGCAGTTACCGAACCCCAACAGTCCTACAGGTGGAGCTGGGCCTACTGGCACTACAGAACCAGCCTTGACTACCAGTTCACGCAGCCCACATAGGAAGCTCCTAAACTGGAGGCACCCTGGAGTTGGCTAACCCGACCGCACCACGACGGGGCAAGCATAGGCGTCTCAGTGAACTTGACACAACCCGGAAACAGCTGACGGTGCTGAAACCAGGCTTGGCACGAGGGAGTACCTGTGACAAGAACACTGCAGAGAACCAGCTGGCGTTGCTGGAACCCAGATGCGTTGCCCCAGTGTGCAAGAGCCAATGGCACGACCGAGGACCAGCTGACTGTGCTGGAACCCGGTTACTAAGCTGTAGGTGCCCGCGCTTAAAAGCACTACCAAGGACCGCCTGACGTTGGCGGAACTCGGATACCCAGGAGGAGGCACCTAAGCCAAAGGCTCGGCCCGGAACCAGCTGACTGTGCTGGAACCAGGAGGTGGACCTGAAGGCCCACAGGAGAGGAGAGAACAGCTAGGCCGCGAGGCAGCCGCAGTTACCGAACCCCAACAGTCCTACAGGGGGAGCTGGGCCTACTGGCACTACAGAACCAGCCTTGACTACCAGTTCACGCAGCCCACATAGGAAGCTCCTAAACTGGAGGCACGCTGGAGTTGGCTAACCCGACCACACCACGACGGGGCAAGCATAGGCGTCTCAGTGAACTTGACACAACCCGGAAACAGCTGACGGTGCTGAAACCAGGCTTGGCACGAGGGAGTACCTGTGACAAGAACACTGCCGAGAACCAGCTGGCGTTGCTGGAACCCAGATGCGTTGCCCCAGCGTGCAAGAGCCAATGGCACGACCGAGGACCAGCTGACGGTGCTGGAACCCGGTTCCTAAGCTGTAGGTGCCCGCGCTTAAAAGCACTACCAAGGACCGCCTGACGTTGGCGGAACTCGGATACCCAGGAGGAGGCACCTAAGCCAAAGGCTCGGCCCGGAACCAGCTGACGGTGCTGGAACCAGGAGGTGGACCCGAAGGCCCACAGGAGAGGAGAGAACAGCTAGGCCGCGAGGCAGCCGCAGTTACCGAACCCCAACAGTCCTACAGGGGGAGCTGGGCCTACTGGCACTACAGAACCAGCCTTGACTACCAGTTCACGCAGCCCACATAGGAAGCTCCTAAACTGGACGCACCCTGGAGTTGGCTAACCCGACCGCACCACGACGGGGCAAGCATAGGCGTCTCAGTGAACTTGACACAACCCGGAAACAGCTGACGGTGCTGAAACCAGGCTTGGCACAAGGGAGTACCTGTGACAAGAACACTGCCGAGAACCAGCTGGCGTTGCTGGAACCCAGATGCGTTGCCCCAGCGTGCAAGAGCCAATGGCACGACCGAGGACCAGCTGACGGTGCTGGAACCCGGTTACTAAGCTGTAGGTGCCCGCGCTTAAAAGCACTACCAAGGACCGCCTGACGTTGGCGGAACTCGGATACCCAGGAGGAGGCACCTAAGCCAAAGGCTCGGCCCGGAACCAGCTGACGGTGCTGGAACCAGGAGGTGGACCCGAAGGCCCACAGGAGAGGAGAGAACAGCTAGGCCGCGAGGCAGCCGCAGTTACCGAACCCCAACAGTCCTACAGGGGGAGCTGGGCCTACTGGCACTACAGAACCAGCCTTGACTACCAGTTCACGCAGCCCACATAGGAAGCTCCTAAACTGGAGGCACCCTGGAGTTGGCTAACCCGACCGCACCACGACGGGGCAAGCATAGGCGTCTCAGTGAACTTGACACAACCCGGAAACAGCTGACGGTGCTGAAACCAGGCTTGGCACGAGGGAGTACCTGTGACAAGAACACTGCCGAGAACCAGCTGGCGTTGCTGGAACCCAGATGCGTTGCCCCAGCGTGCAAGAGCCAATGGCACGACCGAGGACCAGCTGACGGTGCTGGAACCCGGTTACTAAGCTGTAGGTGCCCGCGCTTAAAAGCACTACCAAGGACCGCCTGACGTTGGCGGAACTCGGATACCCAGGAGGAGGCACCTAAGCCAAAAGCTCGGCCCGGAACCAGCTGACGGTGCTGGAACCAGGAGGTGGACCCGAAGGCCCACAGGAGAGGAGAGAACAGCTAGGCCGCGAGGCAGCCGCAGTTACCGAACCCCAACAGTCCTACAGGGGGAGCTGGGCCTACTGGCACTACAGAACCAGCCTTGACTACCAGTTCAGGCAGCCCACATAGGAAGCTCCTAAACTGGAGGCACCCTGGAGTTGGCTAACCCGACCGCACCACGACGGGGCAAGCATAGGCGTCTCAGTGAACTTGACACAACCCGGAAACAGCTGACGGTGCTGAAACCAGGCTTGGCACGAGGGAGTACCTGTGACAAGAACACTGCCGAGAACCAGCTGGCGTTGCTGGAACCCAGATGCGTTGCCCCAGTGTGCAAGAGCCAATGGCACGACCGAGGACCAGCTGACGGTGCTGGAATCCGGTTACTAAGCTGTAGGTGCCCGCGCTTAAAAGCACTACCAAGGACCGCCTGACGTTGGCGGAACTCGGATACCCAGGAGGAGGCACCTAAGCCAAAGGCTCGGCCCGGAACCAGCTGACGGTGCTGGAACCAGGAGGTGGACCCGAAGGCCCACAGGAGAGGAGAGAACAGCTAGGCCGCGAGGCAGCCGCAGTTACCGAACCCCAACAGTCCTACAGGGGGAGCTGGGCCTACTGGCACTACAGAACCAGCCTTGACTACCAGTTCACGCAGCCCACATAGGAAGCTCCTAAACTGGAGGCACCCTGGAGTTGGCTAACCCCACCGCACCACGACGGGGCAAGCATAGGCGTCTCAGTGAACTTGACACAACCCGGAAACAGCTGACGGTGCTGAAACCAGGCTTGGCACGAGAGAGTACCTGTGACAAGAACACTGCCGAGAACCAGCTGGCGTTGATGTAACCCAGATGCGTTGCCCCAGCGTGCAAGAGCCAATGGCACGACCGAGGACCAGCTGACGGTGCTGGAACCCGGTTACTAAGCTGTAGGTGCCCGCGCTTAAAAGCACTACCAAGGACCGCCTGGCGTTGGCGGAACTCGGATACCCAGGAGGAGGCACCTAAGCCAAAGGCTCGGCCTGGAACCAGCTGACGGTGCTGGAACCAGGAGGTGGACCCGAAGGCCCACAGGAGAGGAGAGAACAGCTAGGCCGCGAGGCAGCCGCAGTTACCGAACCCCAACAGTCCTACAGGGGGAGCTGGGCCTACTGGCACTACAGAACCAGCCTTGACTACCAGTTCACGCAGCCCACATAGGAAGCTCCTAAACTGGAGGCACCCTGGAGTTGGCTAACCCGACCGCACCACGACGGGGCAAGCATAGGCGTCTCAGTGAACTTGACACAACCCGGAAACAGCTGACGGTGCTGAAACCAGGCTTGACATGAGGGAGTACCTGTGACAAGAACACTGCCGAGAACCAGCTGGCGGTGCTGGAACCCAGATGCGTTGCCCCAGTGTGCAAGAGCCAATGGCACCGAGGACCAGCTGGCGGTGCTGGAACCCGGTTACTAAGCTGTAGGTGCCCGCGCTTAAAAGCACTACCAAGGACCGCCTGGCGTTGGCGGAACTCGGATACCCAGGAGGAGGCACCTAAGCCAAAGGCTCGGCCTGGAACCAGCTGACGGTGCTGGAACCAGGAGGTGGACCCGAAGGCCCACAGGAGGGGAGAGAACAGCTAGGCCGCGAGGCAGCCGCAGTTACCGAACCCCAACAGTCCTACAGGGGGAGCTGGGCCTACTGGCACTACAGAACCAGCCTTGACTACCAGTTCACGCAGCCCACATAGGAAGCTCCTAAACTGGAGGCACCCTGGAGTTGGCTAACCCGACCGCACCACGACGGGGCAAGCATAGGCGTCTCAGTGAACTTGACACAACCCGGAAACAGCTGACGGTGCTGAAACCAGGTTTGGCACGAGGGAGTACCTGTGACAAGAACACTGCCGAGAACCAGCTGGCGGTGCTGGAACCCGGATGCTTTGCCTATCAAACATTGTCTTCCTACAGCCCCAACTAGCGGTGTTGGAGCAAAGGGTAAGCAGGGGGAGCAGAGTGTAGGCCGAAGCCTGCACTGGAGTCAGCTTTGTGTCTGCGTTGCGTTTGCAGGACACTTTGCCGGCTACACAGTGGGGGAACAGCAGGCGGTGCTGAACCCCACTAACACATTGGCTGGTGTTTTTCTCTGTGCAGCTAGCACTTCCGGGCAAAAACTAGCGTTGTTACAGCCCAGGGTCAGCAGGAGGAGGAGAGGAGCAGAGTGTAGGCCGCATGCCGCTGCCATGAGGCCGCACATTCTGAAGAAGGCGGAAGGAGATGAGTAAAGACAGGCGAAGATATCCACTGCTCGTGCCCATCAATCACACCCTCGCAGTCAAAATAAGTAAGACAACGAGGAGCGTGGTTTCAGGCAGGGCGGACGCACAGCCGCAGCCAGCCAACCAAAGATGTCAGAAGACGGGCAGCGCTAACAAGGGGGGTGCTGCGTGTCATTAAAAAGGAAAGTCACACCTCAGGGACATTGTAATGGTCTGTAATGAGACACATTTTTTACGTGTTTAATTAAACGTGGGCAAGTAGACAAAGTCAGCCACCTTGTACAAATGCAGCAGTACTGCTGTACTAGGTGGCTGTTATACATAGAAACACCTTGGGGTGGGTGGCAGGGTCCCTTTAATTTCAGTTCATGTGCCTGCGTGGCGTTTGCAGGTCATGTTGCCGGCTACACAGCAGGGGAACAGCTGGCGTTGCTGAACCCCACTAACACATTGGCTGGTGTTTTTCTCTGTGCAGCTAGCACTTCCAGGCTAAAACTGGCGGTGTTATGAGCCCAGGGTCAGCAAGAGGAGGAGAGGAGCAGAGTGTAGGCTGAAGCCTGCACTGGTGGCAGCTTTTGTTCTGTTGTGCCTGCGTGGCGTTTGCAGGTCACGTTGCCGGCTACACAGCTGGGGAACAGCTGGCGGTGCTGAACCCCACTAACACATTGGCTGGTGTTTTTCTCTGTGCAGCTAGCACTTCCAGGCAAAAACTAGCGGTGTTTAAGCCCAGGGTCAGCAGGAGGAGGAGAGGAGCAGAGTGTAGGCCGAAGCCTAGTTGAACCAATTTCAAAGGTAACCTTTAACCCCCCTCAGGTGTTGCAAGGTACAAGAGCCACACCTCGTGCAGCATTAATGCTGCACAAGTAAAAGGTTGCTCTCTTAATTTTTCTCCTTGCACACGCTGAATAAAACACGTACACTATTTATCCCATTCTACTGTAAAACAGTAGTGGAGGCGTGACTTGTCTTTTTAAAGAAAAGCAGCCCAGGTGTCGAAAATAACACCTTGGTTGCAAGCTACACAGCAGGGGAACAGCTGGCGGTGCTGAACCCCACTAACACATTGGCTGGTGTTTTTCTCTGTGCAGCTAGCACTTCCGGGCAAAAACTAGCGGTGTTTGAGCCCAGGGTCAGCAGGAGGAGGAGAGGAGCAGAGTCTAGGCCGAAGCCTGCACTGGTGGCAGCTTTTGTTCTGTTGTGCCAGCGTGGCTTGTGCTGGACACGTTGCCGACTACACAGCAGGGGAACAGCTGGCGGTGCTGAACCCCACTGACACATCACCTAGTGTTTTTTCTGTGTAGACAACACTTCCAGGTGGCAACTGACAGTGTTGAAACCCAGGGAATCAAAGAGGAGCAGAGTGTAGGCCGAAGCCTGCAGTGGAGCAAGTTGAAAGGGAACCTTTAACCCCCCCCCCAGGCATTTGTTGCTGAAAGAGCCATCTTGTACAGCAGTGATACTGCTCATGGAAAATGGTGGCTCCGAAAATTATGCTCCTTGCAAACACTGAAGTACACACTCATATAATGTGTCCCCTCACACCGTCAAACCATCCCGGAAGTGGGACTTTCCTTTGTAATGTGACACAGCACAGCCGTCATTCCAACCCCCTTGGTGCCGGGCGCCACCTCCTCAACGTTGTTTGGTTCTGTCACGGAGCCCGCGCTGTAATGTTATCCCTTGGCCATGCACAGTTAGCGGTGCCCGTCTTCTGACATCATGTAGGTGTCAGGCTGGCAGTGCCTGTGCGTCCAAGCTGCCCGAGATCCAACCTTGCAGTGTAATATAATGTAGTCCCACTGCGGGCCAGGGATCCATGGGCATGCGCAGTGCATATCATCGCCTCTCACTCACCTCCTTCCTGCTTCTTCAGACTGTGCGGCGTCACGGCCGTGGCATGCTATTAGGGATCAGCTGACGCCGCCTAGTCTGAAGAAGCGTGAAGAAGGGGAGTGAGAGGCTAGTATATGCACTGCGCATGGCCATGGATACCAGGCCCACTGTGGGATCACATTAGACGACACTGCGAGGTGTGATTTCGGGCAGCGTGGACGCACAGGCGCAGCCAGGACGACAACAAATGATGTCAGAGGACGGGCAGCGCAAACTGTGCATGGCCAAGGGATAACATAACAGCGCAGGGTCCATGACGGAATCAAACAACGCTAAGGAGGCAGCGCACGGTGCCAAGGGGGTAGCAATGACGGCTGTGCTGCGTCACATTACAAAGGAAAGTCCCACCTCCGGGACGGTTGGACGGTGTGAGGGGACACATTACATGAGTGTGTAGTTCAGCGTTTGCAAGGAGCATAATTTCAAGAGCGACCTTTCCCTTGTGCAGTATTAGTGCTGCACATGGTGGCTCTTTCAGTAACAAACGACTAGGGGGGGGGGGACAGGTCCCCTTACATTTTAGTTGTGCCAGCGTGGCGGTCGCATGACACGTTGCCGGATACACAGCTGGGGATCAGCTGACGTTACTGAACCCCAATAACAGAGGAGCGACTGTTGACTGTGCACACAGCACTTCCAGGCACCAACTGGCGGTGTTAGAGCCCAGGGACAGCAGGAGGAGCAGATTGGAGGTATTGCCGCACACACAGCTGGGGATCAGCTGACGTTACTGAACCCCAATAACAGAGGAGCGACTGTTGACTGTGCACACAGCACTTCCAGGCACCAACTGGCGGTGTTAGAGCCCAGGGACAGCAGGAGGAGCAGATTGGAGGTATTGCCGCACACACAGCTGGGGATCAGCTGACGTTACTGAACCCCAATAACAGAGGAGCGACTGTTGACTGTGCACACAGCACTTCCAGGCACCAACTGGCGGTGTTAGAGCCTAGGTACGGCAGGAGGAGCAGAGGAACAGAGTGTAGGCCGAAGCCTGATTGGAGCAAGTTGAAAGGGAACCTTTAACCCCCCCCAAGACGTTTGTAGCTGAAAGAGCCATCTTGTGCAGCACTAAGGATGCAAAAGGAAAAGGTGGTTCTTTTAATTATGCTCCTTGCAAACACCGAAGTAAACACTAAAAATGTGTCCCCTTATACCGTTAAACCGTCCCGGAGGTGCGAATTTCCTTCGTAATGGGACACAGCACAGCTGTCATTCCTATCCCCTTGGTGCCGTGCGCTGCCTCCTCAGCGTTGTTTTAAGCTGTCACGGAGCCTGCGCTGTTCTGTTAGCCCTTGGCCATGCCCAATTAGCGCTGCCTGTCTTCTGACATAATTTGGTGTCAGGCTGTCAGTGCCTGTGCGTCCACGCTGCTCCAGATCCCACCTCGCAGTCTCGTCTAACGTAATCCCACTGCGGGCCTTGGAACCATGGGCATGCACAGTGCATATCCTCGACTCTCACTCCCCTCCTTCCCTCTTCTTCAGACTGTGCGGTGTCACGGCCGTGGCATGCTATTAGGGATCAGCTGACGGCGCACAGTCTAAAGAAGGCGGAGGGAAATGAGCGAGACCCCGAGGGGAAGATATGCACTGCGCATGCCCATGGATCCCAGGCCCGCAGTGTGACTCAATCAGAAGACACTGCGAGGCGGGATCTCGGGCAGCGCGGCCGCACAGGCGCAGCCAGCCTGACACCAAATTATGTCAGAAGACAGGCAGCGCAAATAGGGCATGCCCAAGGGATAACAGAACAGCGCAGGCTCCGTGACAGCTTAAAACAACGCTGAGGAGGCAGCACATGGCACCAAGGGGGTAGGAATGACGGCTGTGCTGCGTCACATTACGAAGGAAAGTCCCAGCTCCGGGACAGTATAACGGTATTAGTGAACACATTTTATAAGTGTTAAGTTCTGCGTGTGCAAGGAGCTAAAAAAAAAGAGCTACCTTTTCCTTGTGCAGCATTACTGCTGCACAAGATGGCTCTTTCAGTAACAAACGACGGGGGGGGGGGGGGACAGGTTCCCTTACATTTAGGTTGTTGTGCCAGCGTGGCGGTCGCAGGACACATTGCCGGCTACACAGCTGGGGATCAGCTGACGTTACTGAAACCCAATAACACTGGGTCGTATGTTCTTACTGTGCAGCCTGCACTTCTGAGCCGCAACTGGCGGTGTTGGAGCCCAGGAATAGCAGTTCAGGTGGTAGAAAGATGAACACAGCACGAGACCTGGATGACACCCAATTACTTAATCAGGCAGAGGAGTGGCAAATTCCTGCGAGATCCAGGCCTGGTTCATTTTCAGGAAAGTAAGCCGGTCAACGTTATCGGAGGATAGTCGCATGCGACGGTCTGTTAGTACACCACCTGCGGCACTAAAGACACGTTCCGATAAGACACTAGCCGCAGGGCAAGCCAGCACCTCCAATGCATACTGGCTTAGCTCTGGCCATGTATCCAGCTTAGAGACCCAAAACTTGAACGGGGAAGAGCCGTCAGGGAGTACAGTAAGAGGGCAAGCCATGTAGTCTGTCACCATCTGACGGAACCGTTGCCTCCTGCTGACTGGAGCCGCCGGTGATGGTGTAGACATTTGGGGCGGGCACACAAAAGTGTGCCAGAGTTGTGCCATACTGGGCTTGCCTTGGGCAGAGGCACTGCTTCTGCTCCCTCTTTGGGCAGAGCCTCCCCCACTGCCTCGACGCACTGAGCTGCTTTGTAAAGCACTAGCAGCACTCCTCTCAGTTGGACAGGAGAAGATGATGGAATTCACCAGTTTACCGCAATTTACGCTCCGGGGTCAACGCAGGGATGAGGTTTTGGACGTTGTCCCGGTAGCGAGGATCGAGGAGGGTGAACACCCAATAATCAGGCATGTTGAGAATGTGGTCGATGCGGCGGTCATTTCTCAGGCACTGCAGCATGAAATCCACCATGTGCTGCAGAGCGCCAACTGGCCCAGAAACGCTGTCCCCTGCTTGAGACATGATCTCTGCCCGCTCGTCATCACCCCACCCTCGCTGTACACACTGACCACTGGACAATTGTGTCGCTCCCTCCTCTGGACGGAGCTCTTCCTCCTCCATTGACTCCTCCTCATCCTCCTCACAAATTGGCCCCTGCGTACCCCTTTGTGAGGAACCACGTGGCGCTGACTCTCCAGAAGCTGATGGAAAAGGTGACTCCTCATCCTCCACCTCTTCCACAACATCATCCCTTAACCCTTGCAAAGTTTGCTGAAGCAGGCAGATAAGGGGGACAGTCATGCTGACTAGTGCATCATCTGCACTTGCAATCCGCGTGGAATAATCAAAAGGATGCACAACCTGGCAGACGTCCTTCATAGTGGCCCACTCTGTGGTTGTGAAGTCTGATCGGCGCTGACTGCGACTTCTTTGCGCCTGATGCAGCTGGTACTCCATAACTGCTTGCTGCTGCTCACACAACTGCTCCAACATATGTAACGTGGAATTCCACCGGGTAGGTAGGTCACATATGATGCGGTGTTCCGGAAGGCGGAATCGGCGCTGCAGAGCAGCAATGCGGGATCTGGCCAAGCTGGAACGCCGCAAGTGAGCACACTCTAGGCGGACCTTGTGCAGCAGGGCATCAAGATCCGGATAGTCCCTCAGAAAACTCTGCACAACCAAATTGAGCACATGTGCCAGACATGGGATGTGAGTGAGGTTGCCAAGGGCCAAAGCTGCCACCAGATTTCGGCCATTGTCACACACTACCATGCCTGGCTGGAGATTCGCTGGCAGTAACCACACATCGCTCTCCTGCTTGATGGCATTCCAGAGCTCCTGCGCTGTGTGGCTTCGATGCCCCAATGAAACTAGTTTCAAGACGGCCTGCTGACGTTTGGCCACGGCTGTGCTCATGTTGGTCATAGGTAAACGTTCACGGGTCCATGTGGAGGTGGACTGTGACGGATCCTGCAGAGAGGAATCTGAGGAACTGGTGTAAGAGGAGGAGTCGATGCGTACAGACTGGATTCCTGCAATCCTTGGAGTGGGCAGGACACGTCCTGCGCCACTCGCACGATCTGTACCTGGCTCAACAACATTAACCCAATGGGCAGTGAGGGAAACATATCGCCCCTGTCCATGCTGACTGGTCCACGCATCGGTGGTGAGGTGGACCTTGCTACTGACGGCGTTCAGTAGCGCATGTTTTATGTTTGCCTCAACATGCGTGTGCAGGGCAGGGACAGCCTGCCTGCTGAAGTAAAAGCGGCTGGGCACCTTGTACTGTGGGACTGCCAATGCCATCAAGTCACGGAAGCTGTCAGTCTCCACCAGCCTGAACGAGAGCATTTCCAGGGACAACAGTTTGGCAATGCCTGCATTCAGAGCCTGTGCTCGGGGGTGGTTGGCCGAGAATGCCCGCCTTTTCTCCCATGCCTGTACTACCGATGGCTGTAGAGTAGACTGGGAGTGTGAGGATGACTGGGAAGGTGGTGCTGTGGGTGGAATTACACTAGGTCTCTGGACAACAGTGGAGGAAGAGGCAACACGAGATGAAGAGGTGGTAGCTGCCGCTGTTGGTTGGCCTACGTCTTCACTGTGTTTCTGTAACTCCACCGCGTGCCTGGTCCGCACATGTTTCCACATATTTGTGGTATTGAGGTTGCTGACATTTTTCCCTCTTTTTACTTTCTGATGACACAGCTTGCATTTGACAAAACAAATGTCATCTGCAACTGTGTCAAAAAAGGACCAGGCACTGCAAGTCTTGGGAGCGCCCTTTTTGGCTTTGGAAAGAGACAGGCTCCTAACGGGTGCCAAAGTGGAGGCTACAGGCTCCGCAGTCTTCCCCCTCCCTCTCCCTCTTTGGCCCGTAAGGGGAAGCTCTTCCTCAGAGCTGCTCCCACCACCTTCCTGTTCCTCACGCCATGATGGGTCAAGGACCTCATCATCTCCACTACCCTCTGCCACCAACTGCTCCTCCTGGATAGTCTCGGCAGCACAGTACGCATCAGAAAGCGGCACCTGAGTTTCATCATCAGATGCGTACTGTGCTGTGGTCACCGGAGGCACTGGCCCACCTGCCTCTTCAGAGTCAAAGAGAAAAAGCTGTTGGGCATCACTGCACACTGCCTCTTCTTCCATTTCTCCAATGCTGCTTGGCTGGCCCCCTGTTTCCAATCCAAGAGATTCAGAGAACAGAAGTAGAGACGGCTCCTGTCCTGAGCTCTCTGACTGCCTGGCCAATTTGGCAGGTGGTGAAGAGACAGATGGCTGCTCTCCAGTGCTCTGTGCCTGAGAGGATGTGGCACTAACTGAAGTCGATGCCGAGGCGTTAGCTGCCATCCACCCGACAACGGCTTCAATTTGGTCTTCACGCAGCAGCGGTGCACGGCGCTCTCCGACAAAGCTGCGCATGAAGGACTGTTCCCTGCTGAAACTGAGTGACGACGAGTCACCGGCGCCCGCAGCAGGCACAGAATCACCACGTCCTCTCCCTGCTCCTCTCCCTGCTCCGCGCCCACGCCCACGTGCCTTACTCCCTGCTCTCTTCATCTTGGTTGACAGATAAAGATAAGCAGAAAAGTACTAAGGCCTTAGTGTGCTTATTCCTGAAATGCTCCTCCTAACAGGTGTAAGAAACACTAATGTTGTAAAGTGTGGACTAAACTTTATTATTTTTCAAATGTGGCCTACACAAGTGTTAAGTTGTGTTTGGTGAACTTTACTTTTTTTTTTGTGCAGATCGGGCTACAGAGCTAGTTTAAATCACACGGAGACCGTGCAGACAGCCGTAAACAGCGCTGCAAGGCCAAAAAACCCTCCTCTAGGTTATCCTATGTAGTGTTTTTCCACTATTTAGCTGGAGACGGGTGGAAAGACACTAATAGGAATTTTTATTTTTAAATTTTAAACAGGCTGCACTATTTGAAAAAAAGGAAATTGTTTTTCAAGGTATGAGGCAGTAACGCACCCTGAGCTGAATCCAACCGGCTATGGCTGCACACAGACTACAGGGCGAGCTGCGCTCACACAGAGACCGTGCAGACAGCCGTAAACGGCGCTGCAAGGCCCAATAAACCCCCTCTAGGTTATCCTATGTAGTGTTTTTCCACTATTTAGCTGGAGACGGGTGGAAAAACACTAATAGGGAATTTTTTTTTAAATTTTTAAACAGGCTGCACTATTTGAAAAAAAGGAAAATTTTTCTCAAGGTATGAGGCAGTAACGAACCCTGAGCTGAATCCAACCGGCTATGGCTGCACACAGACTACAGGGCGAGCTGGGCTCACACGGAGACCGTGCAGACAGCCGTAAACGGCGCTGCAAGGCCCAAAAAACCCCCTCTAGGTTATCCTATGTAGTGTTTTTCCACAATTTAGCTGGAGACGGGTGGAAAAACACTAATAGGGAATTTTCTTTTAAATTTTTAAACAGGCTGCACTATTTGAAAAAAAGGAAAATTTTTCTCAAGGTATGAGCCAGTAACGAACCCTGAGCTGAATCCAACCGGCTATGGCTGCACACAGACTACAGGGCGAGCTGGGCTCACACGGAGACCGTGCAGACAGCCGTAAACGGCGCTGCAAGGTCCAAAAACCCCCCTCTAGGTTATCCTATGTAGTGTTTTTCCACAATTTAGCTGGAGACGGGTGGAAAAACACTAATAGGGATTTTTTTTTTAAATTTTTAAACAGGCTGCACTATTTGAAAGAATGGAAAATTTTTCTCAAGGTATGAGCCAGTAACGAACCCTGAGCTGAATCCAACCGGCTATGGCTGCACACAGACTACAGGGCGAGCTGGGCTCACACGGAGACCGTGCAGACAGCCGTAAACGGCGCTGCAAGGCCCAAAAACCCCCCTCTAGGTTATCCTATGTAGTGTTTTTCCACAATTTAGCTGGAGACGGGTGGAAAAACACTAATAGGAAATTTGAGAAAAAATGTGCAGCAGGCTGCACTATGAGCAAAAAAGGACAACTGTGTGAGGCAGTGTGAACCCCCCTGAGCTGAATACAACCGGGTATATGGCTGCACACAGACTACAGAGTGAGCTGCACACACACACACACACACACAGAGACCTTGCAGAACGCTGTTAAAACAGCGCTGCAAGGCAAGAGCAAGGTGAACAGTGAAGAACACACAGCGTTTTGCTAAATTAGCCTTTGGAAAGGAAAATAAAGCAATTAGCTAGCTCAACTGGCCCTCAGTTAGAACACAGCGTCCTGTCCCTAACTGAAATCACAGCAGAGTGAGCGCAAAATGGCGGCAGCGTTTTTTATAGTGCAGAGTGACATCATTTCAGCAGCCAATCACAGCCTTGCCAGTACTTACATGCCCACCATGCTAAACAGGATGTGCCCACACTTCCAATCATTCCTCATTGGCTGCTGCGTTCAGTTTGAATTCTGGGAACTTCCGATTCCGGTATCCGATACGCGGGAAGTATCGGAATTCGGTATCGGAATTCCGATACCGCAAATATCGGCCGATACCCGATACTTGCGATATCGGAATGCTCAACACTACTGATAACATTATCACATGGCTTCCACCTGAAATATATAAAATCAGTTTTTCTTACCCATAGCTGCACTACCCGCCACACGTGTAACCCCTACGCGCATTTCGCGTGGGCTTTGTCAGGGGGCTGTGATGGTGTGATCTATCCCTGCATCTCTTATAATCCTCCCCATCCAGCTGTGGACAATCGCCATAATCGGCGCATGTTCCCTGGAAACAGGAGCCAGAAGTCGCCTCAACAACAGGCGCCAAGATGGCGGTGCGGGTCATCCAGAATCGCTGGGTGACGTCACTGACCCGCACATGTCATCAAGCGGCGCCCAAGTGGACACGCCTGCCTATCCCGCACAGAGGACATGCGCACTGGCGACTTCCAGTGCCCGGACATAACCTGGAGTAAATGACGGACTCCTCACTGCTATCTATCGAACAATACCCTTGTGTTATCCTGCTGTGCAGTAGTTTCAGTTGTGATTTACGTAACAGGTAAATAAAGTGTAGAAAAAAGGTAATAATTACCCATATAGATACAGTTAGGGCCAGAAATATTTGGACAGTGACACAATTTTCGCGAGTTGGGCTCTGCATGCCACCACATTGGATTTGAAATGAAACCTCTACAACAGAATTCAAGTGCAGATTGTAACGTTTAATTTGAAGGGTTGAACAAAAATATCTGATAGAAAATGTAGGAATTGTACACATTTCTTTACAAACACTCCACATTTTAGGAGGTCAAAAGTAATTGGACAAATAAACATAACCCAAACAAAATATTTTTATTTTCAATATTTTGTTGCAAATCCTTTGGAGGCAATCACTGCCTTAAGTCTGGAACCCATGGACATCACCAAACGCTGGGTTTCCTCCTTCTTAATGCTTTGCCAGGCCTTTACAGCCGCAGCCTTCAGGTCTTGCTTGTTTGTGGGTCTTTCCGTCTTAAATCTGGATTTGAGCAAGTGAAATGCATGCTCAATTGGGTTTAGATCTGGAGATTGACTTGGCCATTGCAGAATGTTCCACTTTTTGGCACTCATGAACTCCTGGGTAGCTTTGGATGTATGCTTGGGGTCATTGTCCATCTGTACTATGAAGCGCCGTCCAATCAACTTTGCAGCATTTGGCTGAATCTGGGCTGAAAGTATATCCCGGTACACTTCAGAATTCATCCGGCTACTCTTGTCTGCTCTTATGTCATCAATAAACACAAGTGACCCAGTGCCATTGAAAGCCATGCATGCCCATGCCATCACGTTGCCTCCACCATGTTTTACAGAGGATGTGGTGTGCCTTGGATCATGTGCCGTTCCCTTTCTTCTCCAAACTTTTTTCTTCCCATCATTCTGGTACAGGTTGATCTTTGTCTCATCTGTCCATAGAATAGTTTTCCAGAACTGAGCTGGCTTCTTGAGGTGTTTTTCTGCAAATTTAACTCTGGCCTGTCTATTTTTGGTATTGATGAATGGTTTGCATCTAGATGTGAACCCTTTGTATTTACTGTCATGGAGTCTTCTCTTTACTGTTGACTTAGAGACAGATACACCTACTTCACTGAGAGTGTTCTGGACTTCAGTTGATGTTGTGAACGGGTTCTTCTTCACCAAATTAAGTATGCGGCGATCATCCACCACTGTTGTCATCCGTGGACGCCCAGGCCTTTTTGAGTTCCCAAGCTCACCAGTCAATTCCTTTTTTCTCAGAATGTACCCAACTGTTGATTTTGCTACTCCAAGCATATTTGCTATCTCTCTGATGGATTTTTTCTTTTTTTTCAGCCTCAGGATGTTCTGCTTCACCTCAATTGAGAGTTCCTTTGACCGCATGTTGTCTGCTCACAGCAACAGCTTCCAAATGCAAAACCACACACCTGGAATCCACCCCTGACCTTTTAACTACTTCATTGATTACAGGTTAACGAGGGAGACGCCTTCAGAGTTAATTGCAGCCCTTAGAGTCCATTGTCCAATTACTTTTGGTCCCTTGAAAAAGAGGACGCTATGCATTACAGAGCTATGATTCCTAAACCCTTTCTCCGATTTGGATGTGGAAACTATCATATTGCAGCTGGGAGTGTGCACTTTCAGCCCATATTATATATATAATTGTATTTCTGAACATGTTTTTGTAAACAGCTAAAATAACAAAACTTGTGTCACTGTCCAAATATTTCTGGCCCTAACTTTACATATATGAAAGTGCACTAATCATAATAAAGAGTGCTAAACTAACCATAAATAAAGTGCACATATACAAATAATCATACTTATAATTATATCAAATTCCAAAAAATCCTAGACAAAAGTGCAAAGTGCAGAAATAGGCAACCATAACACACAAGATAATAAATTTCAATAACTATCATAACTTATTACACAATACAAATGCAGGTATATTTCATAATATGGAGTAATTCAGATGGAAATATTCATCCAGGTCAGATTAGAAGGCTTTTTCCGGAGTCCATAAGGGAAAATGTTCAGACATGCTTACTGATATGAGACGAATTACTAAAATACAAAAGGACACAACACACACATTAAAAATCCAGAATTATAAAAATGAGGAGAAACTTGCTCATTTAAACCCAATGGGGCTAGCGTATCTAGGACCGTGATCTACCGACACTCTCTCTCTGTGTAAGGAGTCGTATGACGTCACCACCTCTCACACCCATATGAACTCGATCAATCTCACAGATCTTAAGGCTGGCCGGATTACAATCATGTCTCAATTTGAAATGTCTAGGGAGCGACTTGAGACCTTCCACATCTTCCACATCACGGGTGACTCCAATATCCCTTACATGTTCACGTGTATGCACACGTAACTCCCGTGATGTCAATCCAATATAAATCAAATTGCAACTACATTTGGCGTAATAAACAACATGTGTAGTCGTACACGTGATAAATTCATTGATATTAAATTTCTTGAGGCCGTCCGATGACGTGAATGACGTGGCACGAACATGATTTTTACAGGTCAAACAGCTTTGACATGGAAAAGATCCCATCCTTCTGTTTTCACCACCAAACTAAGATTGGGGTTTTGTTACATAGTGACTTCTAACTAACATGTCTTTAAGATTCTGGCTTCTACGGGCCGTCATCAAAGGTGCCGCTGATAAGCACTTACGGAGAGTAGAGTCCGTCATTAATATTGGCAAGTGTCTCAAGAATCATTCGCATGGTCTCCCATTGTTGGTTTAGTGTAGAAATAAACCGTATCCCAACATCACTTGATTTTTTCTTATTTTCTGGGCAAAGAAGCTCCCTTCTCTCCGACCTCCTCGCTCTCGAGTATCCCCTCTTAATGCTCCGCCCACTTTAACCCCGATCCCTGAATCTGCACCTCAGATCCCCAGCGTGTTTTTCAAATAGTTCATCTGAAGTACATATTCTCTGAGCCCGGAGAAACTGGCCCACCAGTATTGCATTGATCGTCGAGTCTAAGTGTGCAGATGATGCATGCAAAACTGCATTCACTGATGTTTCTTACGATACATATCAGTGTGAATACACCCATCACTCTGCACCCTAAGCTCGACGTACAAAAAGGACACCGCTTTGTGATGATAATTGTAAATTAATCTGATGTTGGAGTTGTTGTGATTCAAACCCACCATGAAAATATGTAGTACCTCGACGGCACCCTGCCAAATAAACAGGATGTCGTTTATATACTGGAAACAACCAAGGATTTGGGGCACGGCATGCATGCTGCCACAAAACAAACCCCTCTCCCAGTACCCCAGAAATAGGTTTGCATACGACAGCGCACATGCCGCCCCCAACGCAGTACCATGTTTCCTTATGGACTCTGTTATGTTTACTAATGACAGGTGTTATGAAGGCAATCCAGAAACACAGTGTGCTTAGCGATCAGAGCGCAAACAGTGATCTGACAAATACCCAAAAATACAAGAACGAGCTCTGAGACGTGGAAACTCTGTAGACTGCACACCTGATCCTATCCTAAACACAACTAAAAGCGGCTGTGGATTGCGCCTAACAACTACCTAGGCAACTCGGCACAGCCTAAGAAACTAGCTAGCCTGAAGATAGAAAAATAGGCCTGACTTGCCCCAGAGAAATTCCCCAAAGGAAAAGGCAGCCCCCCACATATAATGACTGTGAGTAAGATGAAAAGACAAAACGTAGGGATGAAATAGATTCAGCAAAGTGGGGCCCGATATTCTAGGACAGAGCGAGGACAGTAAAGCGAACTTTGCAGTCTACAAAAAACCCTAAAGCAAAACCACGCAAAGGGGGCAAAAAAAACCCACCGTGCCGAACTAACGGCACGGCGGTACACCCTTTGCGTCTCAGAGCTTCCAGCAAAACAAAAGACAAGCTGGACAGAAAAAAAGCAACAAAAAAGCAAAAAGCACTTAGCTATACAGAGCAGCAGGTCACAGGAACAATCAGGAGAAGCTCAGATCCAACACTGAAACATTGACAAGGAGCAAGGATAGCAGCATCAGGCGGAGTTAAGTAATGAAGCAGTTAACGAGCTCACCAGAACACCTGAGGGAGGAAGCGCAGAAGCTGCAGTACCACTTGTGACCACAGGAGTGAATTCAGCCACAGAATTCACAACAGTACCCCCCCTTGAGGAGGGGTCACCGAACCCTCACCAGAGCCCCCAGGCCGACCAGGATGAGCCGCATGAAAGGCACGAACAAGATCGGAAGCATGAACATCAGAGGCAAAAACCCAGGAATTATCTTCCTGAGCATAACCCTTCCATTTAACCAGATACTGGAGTTTCCGTCTAGAAACACGAGAATCCAAAATCTTCTCCACAATATACTCCAATTCCCCCTCCACCAAAACCGGGGCAGGAGGCTCAACAGATGGAACCATAGGTGCCACGTATCTCCGCAACAACGACCTATGGAATACATTATGTATGGAAAAGGAGTCTGGGAGGGTCAAACGAAAAGACACAGGATTGAGAACCTCAGAAATCCTATACGGACCAATAAAACGAGGTTTAAATTTAGGAGAGGAAACCTTCATAGGAATATGACGAGAAGATAACCAAACCAGATCCCCAACACGAAGTCGGGGACCCACACGGCGTCTGCGATTAGCGAAAAGTTGAGCTTTCTCCTGGGACAAGATCAAATTGTCCACTACCTGAGTCCAGATCTGCTGCAACCTATCCACCACAGAATCCACACCAGGACAGTCCGAAGACTCAACCTGTCCTGAAGAGAACCGAGGATGGAACCCAGAATTGCAAAAAAATGGAGAAACCAAGGTAGCCGAGCTGGCCCGATTATTAAGGGCGAACTCAGCCAACGGCAAAAAGGACACCCAATCATCCTGGTCTGCAGAAACAAAACATCTCAGATATGTTTCCAAGGTCTGATTGGTTCGTTCGGTCTGGCCATTAGTCTGAGGATGGAAAGCCGAGGAAAAGGATAGGTCAATGCCCATCCTACCACAAAAGGCTCGCCAAAACCTTGAAACAAACTGGGAACCTCTGTCAGAAACAATATTCTCAGGAATGCCATGCAACCGAACCACATGCTGAAAGAACAAAGGTACCAAATCAGAGGAGGAAGGCAATTTAGCCAAGGGCACCAGATGGACCATTTTAGAAAAGCGATCACAGACCACCCAAATGACTGACATCTTTTGAGAAACGGGAAGGTCAGAAATGAAATCCATCGAAATATGTGTCCAAGGCCTCTTTGGGACCGGCAAGGGCAAAACCAACCCACTGGCACGAGAACAGCAGGGCTTAGCCCTAGCACAAATCCCACAGGACTGCACAAAAGTACGTACATCCCGTGACAGAGATGGCCACCAGAAGGATCTAGCCACTAACTCTCTGGTACCAAAGATTCCAGGATGACCAGCCAACACCGAACAATGAAGTTCAGAGATAAGTTTATTAGTCCACCTATCAGGGACGAACAGTTTCTCTGCTGGACAACGATCAGGTTTATTCGCCTGAAATTTTTGCAGCACCCGCCGCAAATCAGGGGAGATGGCAGACACAATGACTCCTTCCTTGAGGATACCCGCTGGCTCAGATAAACCCGGAGAGTCGGGCACAAAACTCCTAGACAGAGCATCCGCCTTCACATTTTTAGAGCCCGGAAGGTACGAAATCACAAAGTCGAAGCGGGCAAAAAATAACGACCAACGGGCCTGTCTAGGATTCAAGCGCTTGGCAGACTCGAGATAAGTCAAGTTCTTATGATCAGTCAATACCACCACGCGATGCTTAGCTCCTTCAAGCCAATGACGCCACTCCTCGAATGCCCACTTCATGGCCAGCAACTCTCGATTGCCCACATCATAATTACGCTCAGCGGGCGAAAACTTCCTGGAAAAGAAAGCACATGGTTTCATCACTGAGCAATCAGAACCTCTCTGTGACAAAACCGCCCCTGCTCCAATCTCAGAAGCATCAACCTCGACCTGGAACGGAAGAGAAACATCTGGCTGACACAACACAGGGGCAGAACAAAAACGACGCTTCAACTCCTGAAAAGCTTCCACAGCAGCAGAAGACCAATTAACCAAATCAGCACCCTTCTTGGTCAAATCGGTCAATGGTTTGGCAATGCTAGAAAAATTACAGATGAAGCGACGATAAAAATTAGCAAAGCCCAGGAACTTTTGCAGACTTTTCAGAGATGTCGGCTGAATCCAATCCTGGATGGCTTGGACCTTAACTGGATCCATCTCGATAGTAGAAGGGGTAAAGATGAACCCCAAAAATGAAACTTTCTGCACACCGAAGAGACACTTTGATCCCTTCACAAACAAAGAGTTAGCACGCAGGACCTGAAAAACCATTCTGACCTGCTTCACATGAGACTCCCAATCATCTGAGAAGATCAAAATGTCATCCAAGTAAACAATCAGGAATTTATCCAGATACTCACGGAAGATGTCATGCATAACAGACTGAAACACAGATGGAGCATTGGCAAGTCCGAACGGCATCACTAGATACTCAAAATGACCCTCGGGCGTATTGAATGCAGTTTTCCATTCATCTCCTTGCCTGATTATCACCAGATTATACGCACCACGAAGATCTATCTTAGTGAACCAACTAGCCCCCTTAATCCGAGCAAACAAGTCAGATAACAATGGCAAGGGATACTGAAATTTAACAGTGATCTTATTAAGAAGGCGGTAATCAATACACGGTCTCAGCGAACCATCCTTCTTGGCTACAAAGAAGAACCCTGCTCCCAGTGGTGATGACGCTGGGCGAATATGTCCCTTCTCCAGGGATTCCTTCACATAACTGCGCATAGCGGCGTGTTCGGGCACGGATAAATTAAATAATCGACCTTTAGGGAATTTACTACCAGGAATCAAATTGATAGCACAATCACAATCCCTATGCGGAGGTAGAGCATCGGACTTGGGCTCTTCAAATACATCCTGATAATCAGACAAGAACTCTGGGACCTCAGAAGGGGTGGATGACGAAATCGACAAAAATGGAACATCACCATGTACCCCCTGACAACCCCAGCTGGATACCGACATGGAATTCCAATCCAATACTGGATTATGGGTTTGTAGCCATGGCAACCCCAACACGACCACATCATGCAGATTATGCAACACCAGAAAGCGAATAACTTCCTGATGTGCAGGAGCCATGCACATGGTCAGCTGGGCCCAGTATTGAGGTTTATTCTTGGCCAAAGGTGTAGCATCAATTCCTCTCAATGGAATAGGACACCGCAAAGGCTCCAAGAAAAACCCACAACGTTTAGCATAATCCAAATCCATCAGATTCAGGGCAGCGCCCGAATCCACAAACGCCATGACAGAAAACGACGACAAAGAGCATATCAAGGTAATGGACAGAAGGAATTTGGACTGTACAGTACCAATGACGGCAGACCTAGCGGACCGCTTAGTGCGCTTAGGACAATCAGAAATAGCATGAGTGGAATCACCACAGTAGAAACACAGACCATTCAGACGTCTGTATTCCTGCCGTTCAACTCTAGTCATAGTCCTATCGCACTGCATAGGCTCAGGTTTAACCTCAGGCAGTACCGCCAAATGGTGCACAGATTTACGCTCGCGCAAGCGTCGACCGATCTGAATGGCCAAAGACAAAGACTCATTCAAACCAGCAGGCATAGGAAATCCCACCATGACATCCTTAAGAGCCTCAGAGAGACCCTTTCTGAACAAAGCTGCCAGCGCAGATTCATTCCACTGAGTGAGTACTGACCATTTCCTAAATTTCTGACAATATACCTCTATCTCATCCTGACCCTGGCACAAAGCCAGCAAATTTTTCTCAGCCTGATCCACTGAATTAGGCTCATCGTACAGCAATCCGAGCGCCAGGAAAAACGCATCGACACTACTCAATGCAGGGTCTCCTGGCGCAAGAGAAAATGCCCAGTCTTGAGGGTCGCCGCGCAAAAAAGAAATAATAATCAAAACCTGTTGAATAGGATTACCAGAAGAATGAGGTTTCAAGGCCAGAAATAGCTTACAATTATTTTTGAAACTTAGAAACTTAGTTCTATCTCCAAAAAACAAATCAGGAATAGGAATTCTTGGTTCTAACATAGATTTCTGATCAATAGTATCTTGAATTTTTTGTACATTTATAACGAGATTATCCATTGAAGAGCACAGACCCTGAATATCCATGTCCACACCTGTGTCCAGAATCACCCAAATGTCTAGGGGAAAAAAAAAAAGTGAACACAGAGCAGAAAAAAAAAAAAATGATGTCAGAACTTTTTCTTTCCCTCTATTGAGAATCATTAGTTGGGCTCCTTGTACTGTTATGTTTACTAATGACAGGTGTTATGAAGGCAATCCAGAAACACAGTGTGCTTAGCGATCAGAGCGCAAACAGTGATCTGACAAATACCCAAAAATACAAGAACGAGCTCTGAGACGTGGAAACTCTGTAGACTGCACACCTGATCCTATCCTAAACACAACTAAAAGCGGCTGTGGATTGCGCCTAACAACTACCTAGGCAACTCGGCACAGCCTAAGAAACTAGCTAGCCTGAAGATAGAAAAATAGGCCTGACTTGCCCCAGAGAAATTCCCCAAAGGAAAAGGCAGCCCCCCACATATAATGACTGTGAGTAAGATGAAAAGACAAAACGTAGGGATGAAATAGATTCAGCAAAGTGGGGCCCGATATTCTAGGACAGAGCGAGGACAGTAAAGCGAACTTTGCAGTCTACAAAAAACCCTAAAGCAAAACCACGCAAAGGGGGCAAAAAAAACCCACCGTGCCGAACTAACGGCACGGCGGTACACCCTTTGCGTCTCAGAGCTTCCAGCAAAACAAAAGACAAGCTGGACAGAAAAAAAGCAACAAAAAAGCAAAAAGCACTTAGCTATACAGAGCAGCAGGTCACAGGAACAATCAGGAGAAGCTCAGATCCAACACTGAAACATTGACAAGGAGCAAGGATAGCAGCATCAGGCGGAGTTAAGTAATGAAGCAGTTAACGAGCTCACCAGAACACCTGAGGGAGGAAGCTCAGAAGCTGCAGTACCACTTGTGACCACAGGAGTGAATTCAGCCACAGAATTCACAACAGGACTCCCGAAAAAGCCTTCTAATCTGACCTGGATGAATATTTCTATCTGAATGACTCCATATTATGAAATACACCTACATTTGTATTGTGTAATAAGTTATTATGATATTTATTGAAATTTATTATCTTGTGTGTTATGGTTGCCTATTTCTGCACTTTTGCCTAGGATTTTTGGGAATTTGATATAATTATAAGTATGAACATTTGTATATGTGCACTTTATTTATGGTTAGTTTAGCACTCTATTATGATTAGTGCAGTTTCATATATGTATATGTATGGGTAATTATTACCTTTTTTCTACACTTTATTTACCTGTTACGTAAATCACAATTGAAACTACTGCACGCCAGGATAACACAAGGGTATTGTTCGATAGATAGCGGTGAGGAGTCCGTCATTTACTCCAGGTTATGTCCGGGCACTGGAAGTCTCCAGTGCGCATGTCCTCTGTGCAGGTTAGGCTGGCATGTCCACTTGGGCGCCACTTGATGACGTGTGCGGGTCAGTGACGTCACCCAGTGATTCTGGATGACCCGCACTACCATCTTGGCGCCTGTTGTTGAGGCGACTTCTGGCTCCTGTTTCCAGGGAACATGCGCCGATTATGGCGATTGTTCACAGCTGGATGGGGAGGATTATAAGAGATGCAGTGATAGATCACACCATCACATTCCCCTGATGAAGCCCACGAGAAATGCACGTAGGGGTTACACGTGCGGCGGGTAGTGCAGCTATGGGTAAGAAAAACTGATTTTGTATATTTCAGGTGGAAGCCATGTGATAATGTTATCAGTATTACATGTTACTATATGTCACATTTATGATACTATAATTCACATGGCTATCCCTACTACTTTATAATAATTTGAATTATGTTTGAAGCACTGGCACTTTATTAGGTTTTATTCTAGCTTGCTCTGCTGTGTTGTCTGTTTGCACGTGTTCTGCTGCACCTGAGTCCTTGTCTCAAAAAGAACTCCTGTCTTGATATGATTATGGTATATTTTGTATCGGCGCTTTATATTTATGAGTTTAATAAAAAATTATTATGATTTTACTCTTTTTTGGATATGGGTACTCCATTTCTTTCTTGCTTAAGGTATTATTGGGAGTATTTCCATTTCTAGTGCATGTGGTGGCTGGGTTACTCAGGCCTGAGGCCACAAGTGTTTATGTGAATGTTGTCCTTAAGATTTTGTTTGCCACCTTGCTAGAATGTAGTATGTGTGAAGGTGACTGATAGGTCCTCTTTAAGTGTTTGAAATTCATTTTCCGGCACTTGGAAATGATCCAGAAAATCAGCCAATATTTATGTTCTTAGGGCTTTCCTATTTCTACTTGAATAGTAGAGGATGAGAACTAGTCATTTACACATTCCCATATTTGTTGAATTTTGCCTTTTTCTGGCTAATTCTACTGTCTGTGCACTGAACTATCAATAGTTTAAACTTTAATTTGCGATGAACATTTTGATTTCTTTGTTTCCAAAAGTTTTATTCAAATATTTGCTTTTCGATGAGGATGTCTTCGAGGTCTGAACTATGATCTTGAGTTTGACTATGAATGTTTCCTTATCCTTACTCATTTTAGCTTCTTTAATTTCATAATCATTATTATAATCATAACAAGATAAAATTCAAAAAGGTATAATCAAGCATTATGTTGTTTAGAGCTACTTTTCATTGAACGCATACCAAAAGAATATCTGGCACAATTCATAAAGATGTACACGAGTTCTGTGTATGGAGTAAAATAATTGGCTCTTTGTCTGTGAAGTGGAAAGTAACAAATGCTTTGATTTTGCACCTGTGATGTTTATTACACTGCGGATGCGGTGCCACTTGTGTATCCATGTAATGTTACCAAGGTGCTTGCTAACCATTCACAGGTATTTGTGAACATTTTCAAGGTCTTGATTCCATCTTATTATGGTGGGTGTCTTACATAAAAGCAGTGTACTGTAGATATGTTTCAGTCCATGTTTCTATACAAAGAAAGAGTGTGTCTAAATGTTGCTAGCTAGATGTTAAACATCTTTCTCCAAGCAATAAAGAAATCATCGAATGTCCTATGATAAAGGGATTGTATTGTTTTATTTAGTTTACAATGAAAGACAATTATGTATTATCATTTGCAAACTTCTTCAAAATATTGTTCTCGCTATAGGTGTTTTTTTTTACCCCAGCTGCCAATGGATACATTCTATAATAATACTTAGTTTAGATATGAAATTTAATTGTGTTTCTAAATCAATCAAAAGACTTATATAAATTTCTCTTAAAGGGGTGGTCTGAAGTCAAACTAAATTTCATTCTAGATCCCTATCTATTTAGTGCAAATCTAAACTATTCTCTGATAGAATTGTATTAAAAATTCCCTACCGTTCCCTAAGGCTATGTTCACATTAGCGTTTCCATGTGCAGCGTATCATCTGCATGTGCAAACGCATACAAAAACACGTTTGCATGTTTACGCAGTGTTTTTTATCTGCATAATCTTACGCATGACGCCAAAAAAATGTTGTGCGTGCATGCGTTTGCGTTGTTTATGCGCATGCATTCGATATTTCCAATGCTTTTCCACTAGAATTTCCTTGACACCAGACACCCAATGGGCGTGTCACATGTGATTTCTATAAAAAGACACACTGCACTGATGAAATCTTCGTCTTTTGACGCTGTATCCAGCTGCAAGATGGATCTTAGCGTGGAGAGCTTCATTCTTAATCTTGATTTGTCGCTGAGATTGACTGTTGCCTTTGCTGTGGCTTGTGAAGAAGAAAGAGGAAGAGAAAGACGGAGAAGATGTCGTCATCATAATTGGCAACACCCCATCGTTGAAGTCTGAGAGAGCTGTGGAGCCTACCACTCATTGTACACAGAGATGCGTGAAAACCATGAGAAGTTTTTCAAGCACATGAGAATGTCAGAACAGAGCTTCCATGAATTGCTGCTATGTGTCCGAGGATCCATCACTAGGCAGGACACACAGCTACGTTGAACAATTCCTGCTGAGGATCATCTGTTAGTGACCCAACACTTAGAACTTGAGGAACCTGTTACTACCACATTGCAGGATTACAAAGATCAGAGTCTGAGGACTACAGTGGAAGTTGCCCAAAAGAGGGATAAATTTGCTGTCTACTTTGTTTCAGATATTGGACATGTGGCATGGCAAGTTGAAATGCCGCTAATAAGTAAAATGTACCTGAAATATTTGCTGACTTTAATTACTAAACACCTTGACTGTAACACCCATTAAAACACTTTACTCAAGAATACACACGTTTAAATAAAGAGATTAAAAAAAAACACAGGGAGACAGGGATTGTGAAAAAAAGAATTTTTATTAACCAAAATAAAAAATAAGTTTAATTTAACATAAATAAACAACATAATCAGTGTCATGTTCACTCCTCTGGGAAGCCTCAGTGGAGGACATGTTCGAATAGCAGGCAACAGTCAAGTGAAACACTACAGAAAAGAACAGAGAAGAAAAATTAAACTTGTTAAGAGCCAAAAAAAAAAATAAAAAAAATTGAAAACACAATGGACACCAATACTTACATTACAGGCAGTAGTCCAACAGCACAGCAGGACCTGCTCATTCTGAAGTACGCATGCGTATCGGACGCATGCGTATGCATGTCTTTGCATACCAATGTGTTCCGCATGCGCATGATTGCGCAATATTTGATGCCTCAAAAAATGCAACGTGTTGTGTTCGCCGGACACCACCGAACGACGCATGCGTATAAATCTGCATGCGAATGCATGCAAACACATATCCCTGCGTACACCATGTTAAAGATATGTACGCATGATGTATGCGGATTGATGTGGATCATACGCTGCGCACAGATATGCTAATGTGAAACCAGCCTAACTATGGTATCTATCTTATTTTTCCCTATCTCATATGTCATGACACTTAGTTTGAGAATTCCAGGGCATGCTGGGATACTCAAAGCGTCATTAGAGCAGGAGGGCAGGGACTACAGTCACTGCCGCAGCCTCTGCCCCCTCCCTGAAATAAAGTATCATCACTGACGCTCATTTCATGAGCATGCCGGAGACCAGTGACTTCAATTGCAAGGATGACGAAGGTATTCTGACACCTCTCTGTTGCTGGTTGATTATTACTAATCTCAGCCGACAACAGAGAAGATCCTTTCATTGTGCAGATCGCACACTGCACAGATCACAGGGAGGGACACAGGAGGGACACAGGAAGAATGATATCACTGATGTGTCAGGTTTGTCAAACAGTCATTTTGGATCCAGCTGCAGAAGGTCATTGCACTAGGCTTTGCAAACACCTTCTTGATTTTTGCATCTTTGTTATGGAGTGATATACTTCTCCCTTTAGGACCTAGCAGCGACCTCCACCTTCTGCTGTTTATTGACACACCCTTGCTGGATGTTTAAATACCCTGTGTTCTGTCTCCGCCATCTAATATTGTTACCCTGATTATCTGTTTGCATAATTGCAGGTTTCTCAGTATGGATAGTCATACCTTTATGTGTTTGTGATGCTTTGGCTCCCTCTAGCGGTCAGAGTTATGTTGGCAGTTCAATCTTCTGTTTTTGTATTATCCATGTCTGATTCTCCTCCTCCTTTGCAATGCATTATGGTAGCTCAGCCTCCATTTCCCTCCATTTTTCCTTTCACTTTCTTCAGTTTGCCTTCAAGGAAAGATGCTTCACTTCATCCCCCTTGCGATTGCATTGCCGGTATGTCTTTATGCTTTCTCTAGATATTTCTGCTCCATATTAGCCTAGCCTAGCCAGTTGTACTCCTAGTTCAGTTACTAGCCTTCTAAATGTTATGCATAATGTATATCATGTGTAGTATGTATCTGTTCTATACCATGCACTGATTCTATGTATATCATTGTTCACAGTTTCACCGCATCAATATACCACTACGTTTAATAAAGCACAGACTCAACTACAGTCTCCTTATTGGACCCCGGTATAGCGGTTTAGCTGACTGGATAGCTACGTGAGCCTGCCTCATCTAGTGAGGACAGAACAGTGAAACGGCAGCCATCCAACTAGTGGGATTCAAGTCACCGGCTACTCAGAGACTAAATACAGCTGCAGCAATCTCTGCACAGCCAAGCACTTTCCCAAGACACCATGTCTCACAAATCGAATAGGTCAAGATCTGTTACTTCCGTCTCCTCAAAGACAACATCCATCAGCAGCGCGGTCGCCATTGCCCGCGCAAATGCTGAAGCCGCCAAAATACGAGCGAGCTTTGCTGATCAAGAGATGCAACTTAAATTAGAAAAAGCACGCATAGATGATGAGAGAGCCGAGCAAGAGAGAAAAATGCAGTTAGAGAAGGCACGTGTGGATGCCGTGTTAGAAAGCCTAGCAGCAAAAAGGGAAGCTGCCGCAGCCCTCGCCGAAGCAGAATCGCTGGAAGCCGCACAAAATCCCAAGCTGCATAGCCAAAGCAGTACGTCGAGTCTGGAGTTTCCACTGCAAGACTCACCACAACGCACATCTCAGTATGTTAATGAACTTCCTGATCCAAACTATAACCCTGAACCAGTACCAAAACCAGAATACGACACCTCCAGCGAAGTGATCGAGAGTCGTCACGAGGCTCAGCTCCAGGACAGAAACAAACTCGAAAATGTGAGGCAAAACAACTCTGCTAATGACTACCTTGCCCCTCACCAGGTAACCAACGTGGATCACCCTGCTGACACACCGTACATCAGGCCGAAGCAATACGACACTGGCCATGAGGACATTAACAGGTACGAACGCACCTCACATCACTATCAGGGCGACCCATCACCAGTATACTCTGCTGACAACCGGTTCACGACAGAATTTGCCAAGTTCTTCACACGACGTGAACTGGTTGCCAAGGGACTCATGAAATTCACTGACCGAGCTGAAGGTTACAGAGCTTGGAAAGCTTCCTTCCAAAATGTCATTAGAGACTTGGGGCTACAACACAGGGAAGAGATAGACTTGTTAGTCAAATACCTGGGAGAAGAGTCGGTCAAACACGCAGTAAGGATCAGAGACATTAATATAAACCGCCCTGAGACTGGCCTCAAAGACATCTGGAAAAGGCTGCATGAGTGTTACGGCTCAGCAGAAGTAATAGAAAGAGCCTTGTTCAAAAGAATCGATGGCTTTCCTAAAATATCTAACAAAGGTCTCCAGAAACTTAGAGAGCTAAGCGACCTGCTAAAGGAAGTCCAAGTTGCCAAATACGAGGACGACCTACAGGGACTTGCATTTCTCGACACAGCCAGAGGTGTTAACCCTATAGTCCAGAAGTTGCCCTACAATCTACAGGAGAGGTGGCTCACACATGGTTCCACGTACAAATACAAACACAGCGTTCCATTCCCTCCCTTCTCCGTTTTTGTAGACTTCATACACCAACAAGCGAGAATTAGAAACGATCCCAGCTTTGACTTTGCAATACCATATACCACACCATCACCACCTGCAAATCCACGCAGAACATCTGTGGTAGTACACAAGACTTATGTTTCTCCTCCAGATTCTAATTACAGGTCTGCTGGCTGCTCCCAATCAGAGACAAAGGTGCAGGACCCTGACAAGCAGTGCCCACTTCATCAGAAGCCTCATCCTCTCCTGAAATGCAGAGCCTTCAGAGGAAAATCTATGCCAGATCGCAGAAGCTTCCTGAAAGAAAACGGTATCTGCTACAAGTGCTGCTCGTCCACAGCTCATCTTGCCAAGCATTGCAAGGTCAGTGTAAAATGCACAGAATGTGGCACCACAGACCATAACACCGCTCTACACCCTGGCCCAGCTCCACGGAGTACACAAAACACGCCAGCTGACAGTGAGCATGGCGGGGAGGAAAGGAGCACTGATACAGCTATGCCACAGATCACTTCACAATGCACCGAGGTCTGCAAAGGGACAATAGACAGTAGGTCCTGTTCAAAAATATGCCTCGTCAGAGTATACCCGAAGGGCCATAGAGACCAAGCTGTAAGACTGTATGATATCTTGGATGATCAAAGTAATCGATCCTTGGCTAGATCAACGTTCTTTGACCTATTCAACATCAAAGGGCCAAGCACTCCCTACTCCTTAAAGACGTGTGCAGGTACTGTGACAACAGCAGGCAGGAAAGCTACTGACTACCAGATCGAGTCTTTAGATGGACAATTCTGCCTACCGCTACCTACGATCATCGAATGTAACCAGATCCCAGACAACAGATCTGAAATCCCTACACCAGATGTAGCAATCCATCACGCTCACTTAAAACGAATAGCACACCTTATACCGGAACTCGACCATCAGGCCCAGATAATTCTGCTGTTGGGGAGAGATATCCTGCAGGTTCATAAAGTGAGACGTCATATCAATGGACTCCACAATGCTCCCTATGCCCAAAGGCTAGACCTAGGATGGGTCATAATTGGCAACGTATGCTTGGGACACATGCACGCCCCATCTTCTGTGACAAGCATGCTGACAAATACATTGGAGAAAGGACGTCCATCTCTGTTTCAACCTTGTAACAATGAGTTCCATGTCAGGGAACTGCCACACAGCATCCAACTACCTGATCATTTAATAGACTTTACTCACGACAACAATATAGTGTCGGGAAGCTATGAGGATCAGTTAGGGTGCACAGTCTTCCAGAGAACTAAACAGGACAACCAAGTGGCAATGTCAGTAGAGGACAAGTTGTTCTTAGAGGTAATGGACAAGGGACTCATTAAAGATGAGACCAACAGCTGGGTCGCACCTCTTCCCTTCAAAACCCACAGACCACGTCTACCGAACAACAGAAATCAGGCATTACAACGTTTCTCCTCTCTCAAACGTAATCTGCAAAAGAAACCAGAGATGAAAGATCACTTTTTCTCCTTCATGTCAAAGATTTTTGAAAACTGTCACGCAGAACTAGCTCCCACTCTCAAAGACTCTGAAGAATGCTAGTTCCTACCCATGTTTGGAGTATACCACCCTAAGAAACCAGGCCAGATCAGAGTTGTGTTTGATTCCAGTGCTAAATTTAATGATGTCTCTCTGAATGACGTTCTACTGACAGGACCAGACCTCAATAACAAACTACTGGGTGTACTTATGCGCTTCCGTAAGGATTCCATTGCCTTCATCGCTGACATCCAGCAAATGTTCCATTGTTTCCTTGTGAGAGAGAGAAACAGGAACTTCCTAAGATTCTTCTGGTACAGAGACAATGATCCTACTAAAGAAGTCATGGAGTATCGCATGAGAGTGCACATCTTTGGCAACAGCCCTTCCCCTGCAGTCGCCATTTACGGACTCAAAAGGTCGGCTCAGGAAGGAGAAGCAGAATATGGAGCAGATGTCAGACAATTCATAGAAAAGGACTTTTATGTCGACGACTGTCTAAAAGCCATGCCTTCAAATGAGACTGCCATCAGTCTTCTCAGGAGAGCCCAAGACATGCTTGCCTGCTCGAACCTTAGGCTTCATAAAATAGCCTCAAACAGCCAAGAACTCATGGAAGCGTTCCCTTCTCAGGACCTATGTAATGGTCTCAGAGACCTGGACCTGGGGTCAGACCCCTCACCAATGCAACGCAACCTCGGGCTTCTCTGGAATCTACAGTCAGACACTTTCACCTTTCAGGTCAGTCAGGAAGAAAGGCCTTTCACACGTAGAGGCGTCCTGTCTACCATCAACAGTCTGTACGATCCCTTGGGTTTCGCAGCTCCTGTTACTATACAAGGCAAGGCCCTACTAAGAGACTTAACTAGGGAAACATCTGACTGGGATGCACCTCTGCCACCTGATAAGAGGATCCAGTGGGAAGAGTGGAAGAACTCATTAGCGGCACTCTCCAACCTGCATGTGCCAAGACCATACACCCCTGTGCCATCTACTGAGATACAGAGCCAAAGACTGTACGTATTTGCAGATGCTTCTGTCAAAGCAATTGCCGCTGTTGCCTACCTCAAAACTGTAGACTCTAAATGTCAGTGCCACATTGGTTTCGTCATGGGAAAGGCCAAGCTCGCACCACAACCAGAGCACACTATACCCAGGTTAGAGCTTTGTGCCGCAGTCTTAGCCATTGAGTTAGCGGAGTACATCGCATCCGAAATGGATATCGACCTGACACAGGCCAAGTTCTACTCAGACAGCAAAGTAGTCCTGGGATATATCCACAACGAAACCAGGCGATTCTACAGAGTGCTACGAATCAGGAGATCAGTTCACCCACAGCAGTGGCATTACATACCCACAGACCAGAATCCCGCGGATCATGCAACTAGAGCAGTTGACGCAAGTCGACTAGGAAGCACAACGTGGCCCTCTGGACCAAAACTATTGTACATTGAGGAATGTTTTCCAGACACCTTCAAACTAGTAGGAGAGGACTCAGATGCTGAAATCCGCTCTCAGGTGTCTACACTACATACAATGACCTCTGTTATCCAGCTTGGATCTTGCAGGTTCGACAGATTCTCAAGTTGGAAGTCACTTACTCGGGCCATTACCTGCCTGACTCATATAGCTCACTCATTCAGGACCACCAGAACTCGTGACATGGAAGAATGTAAAGGAGCAGCGAGGCTCACCCACGAAAGCCTAATCACCTTCATGGCTGAAGCTGCAGCTATAATCAATGCAAGACCTCTGGTTCCAGTTTCTAATGACCCTGAGGAGCCCTTGTTATTGACTCCAGCTACTCTACTTACCCAGAAAACGGGACTGTCCAGTGCCCCTCCAGGAGGATTCGACGCGAAGGACCTCTACAAGCGCCAATGGAGACAGGTACAAAGTCTTGCAAATACTTTCTGGGACAGGTGGCGCAAACAATATTTGTCTACCCTGCAGCCACGGATGAACTGGCAATCTACTAAACCTAATCTGAACATAGGTGACCTTGTTCTTGTGAAAGACTGTCAAATTCATCGGAATCAGTGGCCACTTGGTCTAGTTACCACAACGTTCCCGAGCAAGGATGGCAACGTCCGCAAAGTTGAGCTAAGGATGACTAAAGGGAATGAACCTAAGACATTTTCCAGAGCTGTATCTGAACTGGTCCTATTGTTGCCTTCGGAAGAAAGGAGTAGTGACATCCGTTGATGCCAGACGGGGAGTGTTCTGTCTCCGCCATCTAATATTGTTACTTTGATTATCTGTTTGCATAATTGCAGGTTTCTCAGTATGGATAGTCATACCTTTATTTGTTTGTGATGCTTTGGCTCCCTCTAGCGGTCAGAGTTATGTTGGCAGTTCAATCTTCTGTTTTTGTATTATCCATGTCTGATTCTCCTCCTCCTTTGCAATGCATTATGGTAGCTCAGCCTCCATTTCCCTCCATTTTTCCTTTCACTTTCTTCAGTTTGCCTTCAAGGAAAGACGCTTCACTTCATCCTCCTTGCGATTGCATTGCCGGTATGTCTTTATGCTTTCTCTAGATATTTCTGCTCCATATTAGCCTAGCCTAGCCAGTTGTACTCCTAGTTCAGTTACTAGCCTTCTAAATGTTATTCAGAATGTATATCATGTGTAGTATGTATCTGTTCTATACCATGCACTGATTCTATGTATATCATTGTTCATAGTTTCACCGCATCAATATACCACTACGTTTAATAAAGCACAGACTCAACTACAGTCTCCTTATTGGACCCCGGTATAGCAGTTTAGCTGACTTAATAGCTACGTGAGCCTGCCTCATCTAGTGAGGACAGAACACCCTGAGTCCCTTCAGCTAGGCGCTGGTGTTAGCTCTATTTACCTCTGTCTGTTGGAAGTGTTAGAAGTCGACTAGTTAGTTTTTTTTTATATAGGAAATGTAAAAGTTCAAATAACCACCCTTTTTCCTCATTAAAAATAAATAAATAAGTAATAATAAAAAACATTTGTGGTAAGTAACACTACATTGAAAAATGGTACTATAAAAATGTCAGCTTAGGGTGCAAAAACCAAGCCGTCACAAAACCCAATCGACCAACTACTGAAAACATATTTTTTACAACTTAAACCTCCTCCCAGACTATTCATGTTTAGTATCCCCATTATTGTACTGATCTTGAGAATATTGATGGGTAATTTTTATTTTATAAGGAACACTATAAATAAACAAATCCCAAATACAATTGTGGAATTGTACTTTTTTTTTTTTTTTCACTGTGCATGGAGTTTTTTTGAGTTTCATCACATAATAAAATAAATGGTGTCATTGAACTTTTCCTGCAAAAAAAACAAGTCATCTTATGGCTATGTCTGCAGAAAAATTGAAAAAGTTATAAGAAAAGTCCTTACTGAGAGCTGGAAGAGCCAGGAAAAATATGTAGAGAATTCTCTTCGGAGTAGGACAGTACATGGATAGTCAGTGAAATAAAGCATGTGAGCATGAACAGAAGTCCAGACAGACAAAGTAACGATGGGATATCTGGCGATGGTCCGGCCTTTGCCTGGCCATGGTGTGGCAAAGCGGCAGAATGGTGATGTAATGGCCATGTTGTGGCACGAAAGCAGGTTGGTGATGTAATAGCCCTGAGCAACAGTAACAGGGGCTTTTTATACATGGTTTAGACAAAGAAAGTTGCACCTTGCAGCAAAGGGCGTATACATGATAACATCATACTGCGAAAAAATACACATTCACATTCACGGACAAAACAATGGTTAAATGAAATGACTTTGAGGCTCTTTGTGCCAAACTCCATTAGAATTCGTAAATCTCCATGTTCCTCTAAAGGTACCTTCACACTCAGCAACTTTACAACAAGAACGACAACAATCTGTGACGTTGCAGCGTCTTGGATAGCGATCTCGTTGTGTTTGACACGCAGCAGCGATCTGGATCCTGCTGTGACATCGGTGGTCGGAGCTAGAAGTCCAGAACTTTATTTGGCCATCAGGTCGGCGTGTTTCGTCGTGTTTGACAGCAAAAGCAACGATGCCAGCAATGTTTTACATGGAGCTAACAACCAGGGAGAACGATAAGTGAGTCGCCGTTACGTCACTGGATCGCTCCTGCATCGTTCTGGAGCTGCTGTGTTTGACGTCTCTACAGCGACCTAAACAGCGACGCTCCAGCGATCGGCTCGTTGTCTATATCGCTGCAGCATCGCTGAGTGTGACGGTACCTTTAGTTAATGTCATTGTTCACTTAAAACACTTATTTATTACCATATGTTTATCCATTTTCTATTCTCATGGCCCTGCAGCTTATCCAATTAACCCGTGTGTATGTCCACTATACCTGCTAATGTCTATGATCTCATCATTTGTCTCCAATCTGTCTATGACTTTCAGAAGTACATCTTAGAATTAGTTTTTTAGAAGGAGAATTAGTTAGTTTATAACTTTGCACAAGATGGCTGCTAGAGCCAACATGGCTGTTCAGTATACTATGACTGACGATTCTCTTACAAAAGTTACTGGCCTTGGAAGAAGAAGTGAAAAAACGAAAATGCAAAAATGGAAAATAGCCATTGCGTGAAGGAGTTAAATGTGTATAATGACTCAAACTCTAAGTACAAAAGCACTATCCATACACTTATAACAGGGTACAATTTGGACTTCTAAAATAGCTCCCCACTCAACGATGACACCATGACTGAGCTTCACTAGAGTACCAAGATGGCAGCTATGGGGCCTTCAGCAGGCACTGGCTGCCATGATAGCCCATTGGTGTCTGGGAATCATGTCGGGTTGGGCAGAAGCGAGCTGTTGCATGCACCATCAACTGCTTCAATTAAATGCATCAGTCAGAGATTGAAAGTGGACTTTAAATAGTTAACAGTAGAAATTAGAACTCAGCTATGGCCTTTACTGAGACAGCTGCTGACCAGCATTTACCTCATGTGGATAGAGCCCCTTAAACATATGGTGACCCCAGTACTGGTGTAGAAGTACGTCATTTTGCTCTTTAGGGTTAAGAAAGATTAGAGTAGCACTTTTTTAATGTTTGAAAAAAAAAAAAGAGTAGTAGCGAATGTTTAAACGTAACAACATAATGTAATCACTAGAGTTGAGCGACCTTGACCTTTTTAGAGTCGAGCCGGGTTTTGCGAAACCCGACTATGTCCAAAGTCGGGTCGAGTGAAATCGGCCGATTATGACGTAAAGTCGGGATCGACCGAAACACGAAACCCAATGCAAGTCAATGGGGCAGCATAGTCGGCAGTGAGTGGGGGCCAGGAAAACACCTAGAGTGCCCATTTTAATGTCAAAACCATCCATTCTTCTTAATGAAGCTTGTCAAGCGTAATTTACCTTAAAATAATTGGAAGGCATTTGAAATTGGGGGTCATTTGGCTAAAGTTGTGGGGGGTAGGGCTGGTTCAAGTAATTAGTGGGCCCAGTAAATCTGGACCACGTCACGGCAGTGGAGCAGGGAGAGGTAAGTATTTCAACTTTGCAAGTGCTGTGATCCTGAGCAAGCAGGGGGGGCCCACTCGTTGGCATTGGCACTGGCACAGGGCCCCTCAAAGTACAGCGGTGTGTTTGCACGGCGGGGGCGCCTCCCACCGGCAGCAACACTTTTGCGTACTATGAGAGGCCCTGTGCCAGTGACGTCGCCAACTAGTATTCCTCCCCCCACCTGATGAAGGAACCTGCACTTTCATCTGCACCTTCCTCTTTGTCCCCGTGTAAGGTGGTATGGTATGCGGGAAGAGCAACCTGACTTTCAGCAGGGTCACAATGTTGTTGTGTAGCGTGCACGGGGAATGTTGCGTTATGGGTCAATGTACCAGCAGACTCATCTATCACTGGCTGGGCAATGGGCACGATGAAGTGGAAACACAGATATAGGCCCAAAGAATAAAGTGGGCTAAATGCAGTTCAAAATTGGTAACACAGGAATAACCAGGGGGCATTGCAGTGGAGGACAACTGGAATGAGAGGCTGACACAAAGAGTAGGGCCAAATCAGTAAGTAGTCGAAATGCAGTTCAAAATTGGCAACCGTAGTAAACAGGCGGCACAGCTTTGTTCAGTGGAGGAGAACAGCAAGGAGTGGCAGACACCGATAGTAGGCCCCAACCCAACTAGTAGGCCAAATGCAGTCTAACATTAACAACTACTTAACGAGAGGCTGAAAATGGAATTTCAGGACAGGAAACCAGGAGAACAGCAAGGAGTGGCAGACACCGATAGTAGGCCCCAAACCAACTAGTACGCCAAATGCAGTTGTTCCATTTAACCACAATTTAATGAGAGCCTGAAGATAGAAGCTCAGGAAAGGCAACCTGGGGAACACCTTGGAGTGTAACACACCATCTCTCTCCACCCCATACCCATTTTGTAGGCCTAATGCAGTGTAGTTTTCTACAACTACTAAACGAGAGTCGGAAGATCGAAGCAATGGCGAGGAAACCTGGAGAACACCTTGGAGTGTAACACACCATCTCTCTCCACCCCATTCCCCATTTTTTAGGCCTAATGCAGCCTACTTTCCGACACCTACTAAACGAGAGCATGAAGATCGAAGCTCAGGAAAGGCAACCTGGGGAACACCTTGGAGTGTAACAACAACCTCTCTCTACACCACGGAAGGGCTGATTCTTAGGAAGGAAGGCTGTTGTAAATAAGCATTGCGCGTCCGAGGGTGATTATATTCTTATTCGGTATCTACTCACCCTCGGACGCGCCATGCTTCTTGATTTGTAATTAATGTTTATTTGCAATGTGCTTTTGACTTACTCAATTATTTTTTTAATTATTGATTTTATTAAATTAATAGTTTAACATCTTATTGGAAATAATTTAAAGGAGACGCGACAGGACAACACTCGGTGGATGCCATATCTGTGTTAACAACTCCAAAAAACTTTCAGTTAACTTCTTGCAGGAGAAAGAAATTGTAGCTGTTGGACCTTTGTAGTACAGTTCCAGATATTTGTTGTGTGTTTGTTTTGATTGTTAAAATGTCTGCATTTGAGATCTCAACACGATCTTATTTTTTATAATCAAATTAATTTTTTAAATATTTTATTAGGTTGGTTCAAGGGGTACACGGGCCGCAGTAGACAGGTCAGTGGAGGCCTAGTGGAAGGAGGGACCGCAGATGCGCCACTGTTTCACCCATACACAATTAGTAGGCCTAATGCAGCGTAGTTTCCAACAGCTACTAAACGAGAGCCGGAAGATCGAAGCTCAGGAAAGGCAACCTGGGGAACACCTTGGAGTGTAACAACAACCTCTCTCTACACCACGGAAGGGCTGATTCTTAGGAAGGAAGGCTGTTGTAAATAAGCATTGCGCGTCCGAGGGTGATTATATTCTTATTCGGTATCTACTCACCCTCGGACGCGCCATGCTTCTTGATTTGTAATTAATGTTTATTTGCAATGTGCTTTTGACTTACTCAATTATTTTTTTAATTATTGATTTTATTAAATTAATAGTTTAACATCTTATTGGAAATAATTTAAAGGAGACGCGACAGGACAACACTCGGTGGATGCCATATCTGTGTTAACAACTCCAAAAAACTTTCAGTTAACTTCTTGCAGGAGAAAGAAATTGTAGCTGTTGGACCTTTGTAGTACAGTTCCAGATATTTGTTGTGTGTTTGTTTTGATTGTTAAAATGTCTGCATTTGAGATCTCAACACGATCTTATTTTTTATAATCAAATTAATTTTTTAAATATTTTATTAGGTTGGTTCAAGGGGTACACGGGCCGCAGTAGACAGGTCAGTGGAGGCCTAGTGGAAGGAGGGACCGCAGACAGGCATCGAAGGCCTAAAATAATCACACATGGCTGTAGGCAATTTTAAATTGGTTCCAGGGGTACACGGGCAGCAGTGGTGTGGTCAGTGGAGGCCTAGTGGAAGGAGTGACCACAGACAGGCATCGAAGGCCTAAAATATTAACACATGGCTGTAGGCAATTTTAAATTGGTTCCAGGGGTACTTGGGCAGCAGTGCCCTGGTCAGTGTAGTAGTAGTTGAAAGAATGGACCGCAGACAGGCATCGAAGGCCTAAAATAAAAAAATTGGGCTGGCTGTAGGCAATTTTAAATTGGTTCCAGGGTTACACGGGCAGCAGTGGTGTGGTCAGTGGAGGCCTAGTGGAAGGAGTGACCACAGACAGGCATCGAAGGCCTAAAATATTAACACATGGCTGTAGGCAATTTTAAATTGGTTCCAGGGGTACTTGGGCAGCAGTGCCCTGGTCAGTGTAGTAGTAGTTGAAAGAATGGACCGCAGACAGGCATCGAAGGCCTAAAATAAAAAAATTGGGCTGGCTGTAGGCAATTTTAAATTGGTTCCAGGGGTACACGGGCAGCAGTGGTGTGGTCAGTGGAGGCCTAGTGGAAGGAGTGACCGCAGACAGGCATCGAAGGCCTAAAATAATAACACATGGCTGTAGGCAATTTTAAATTGGTTCCAGGGTTACACGGGCAGCAGTGGTGTGGTCAGTGGAGGCCTAGTGGAAGGAGTGACCGCAGACAGGCATCGAAGGCCTAAAATAATCACACATGGCTGTAGGCAATTTTAAATTGGTTCCAGGGGTACACGGGCAGCAGTGGTGTGGTCAGTGGAGGCCTAGTGGAAGGAGTGACCACAGACAGGCATCGAAGGCCTAAAATATTAACACATGGCTGTAGGCAATTTTAAATTGGTTCCAGGGGTACTTGGGCAGCAGTGCCCTGGTCAGTGTAGTAGTAGTTGAAAGAATGGACCGCAGACAGGCATCGAAGGCCTAAAATAAAAAAATTGGGCTGGCTGTAGGCAATTTTAAATTGGTTCCAGGGGTACACGGGCAGCAGTGGTGTGGTCAGTGGAGGCCTAGTGGAAGGAGTGACCGCAGACAGGCATCGAAGGCCTAAAATAATAACACATGGCTGTAGGCAATTTTAAATTGGTTCCAGGGTTACACGGGCAGCAGTGGTGTGGTCAGTGGAGGCCTAGTGGAAGGAGTGACCGCAGACAGGCATCGAAGGCCTAAAATAATCACACATGGCTGTAGGCAATTTTAAATTGGTTCCAGGGGTACACGGGCAGCAGTGGTGTGGTCAGTGGAGGCCTAGTGGAAGGAGTGACCGCAGACAGGCATCGAAGGCCTAAAATAATCACACATGGCTGTAGGCAATTTTAAATTGGTTCCAGGGGTACACGGGCAGCAGTGGTCTGGTCAGTGGAAGTCTAGTGGAAGGAGTGACCGCAGACAGGCTTCCAAGGCCTAACATAACAAAATTGGGCTGGCTGTAGGCACTTTAAATTGGTTCCAGGGGTACATGGGCAGCAGTGGTCTGGTCAGTGGAAGTCTAGTGGAAGGAGTGACCGCAGACAGGCTTCCAAGGCCTAACATAACAAAATTGGGCTGGCTGTAGGCACTTTAAATTGGTTCCAGGGGTACATGGGCAGCAGTGTATGGTCAGTGGAAGTCTAGTGGAAGGAGTGACGGCAGACAGTCTTCGAAGGCCTAACATAACAAAATTGGGCTGGCTGTAGGCACTTTAAATTGGTTCCAGGGGTACATGGGCAGCAGTGTATGGTCAGTGGAAGTCTAGTGGAAGGAGTGACCGCAGACAGGCTTCGAAGGCCTAACATAACAAAAATGTCAAAACAATGGTATTGTCAGTGCCAGGCATTGAAGGATGTCAGCGCCTAGACTACACATTGGTGAAGCTGTGAGAGATAATTTTGCTAGTGGTAGAGCACTGTTTGAGCTGGGGGGGGGGACTGGCTTGTGGCCGGCGGTACAGGCACAGGGCCCCTCATATTACAACGGTGAGTCTGACGTTGGGTGCGCACCACCACCGCCAGAGACACTTTATTGTGCTATGAGGGACCCAGTGGCAGTGCCGTCGACCAAAAGCGGCCACACCCACCTCTTCAGACAAACAGCACTCTCAAGGGTCCAAGCGCAAAGTGGCGATAGCACGACCCCGTGTGGGGAGTTTGGCCATTTCGTGAGGTGGAAACATGTCGTATGCTGGACAATCAGGTGAAGAAAATTACGAGATTGGAAAAGTCATTCAGAATAGTCCACAGGCAAGACCTTTTCATAGGAAAGCTAGGTGTCAGTCGGGCAGGGTGGGGCAAAAGATTTTGAAATCCAGTTGTGGTTCATTTTAATGAAGGTTAGATCATCTACATTTTGGGTAGCCAGACGAGTCCTTTTTTCTGTTAGTATTGAACCTGCAGCACTGAATACTCTTTCTGATAGGACACTAGCTGCCGGGCAAGCAAGCTCCTGCAATGCATATTCTGCCAATTCTGGCCAGGTGTCTAATTTGGATGCCCAGTAATCAAATGGGAATGACGGTTGAGGGAGAACGTCGATAAGGGATGAAAAATAGTTTGTAACCATACTGGACAAATGTTGTCTCCTGTCACTTTGAATTGATGCTGCAGTACCTGTCCTGTCTGCGGTCATAGAAAAATCACTCCACAACCTGGTCAGAAAACCCCTCTGGCCAACGCCACTTCTGATTTCTGCCCCTCTAACACCTCTGGTCTGCTGGCCCCTGGAGCTCGTGTGAGAACGATCACGGGCGCTGTGTGCAGGGAATGCCAGAAGCAAACGGTCAACAAGAGTTGATTGTTTTGTTGCTAATATTAGTTCCAAGTTCTCATGTGGCATAATATTTTGCAATTTGCCTTTATAGCGAGGATCAAGGAGGCAGGCCAACCAGTAATCGTCATCGTTCATCATTTTTGTAATGCGTGTGTCCCTTTTGAGGATACGCAAGGCATAATCCGCCATGTGGGCCAAAGTTCCCATTGTCAAATCTGCGGTTGTGCTTGGTTGAGGGGCAGTTGCAGGCAAATCTACGTCACTTGTGTCCCTCAAAAAACCAGAACCCGGCCTTGCCACGCCACCAATTTCCCGTGCCCCCGGGAAAGCTTCCTCATTAAAAATATACTCATCCCCATCATCCTCCTCATCCTCCACCTCCTCTTCGCCCGGTACCTCGTCATGTACACTGCCCTGACCAGACAATCGCTGACTGTCATCAAGGCTTTCCTCTTCCTCTGGTGCAGACGCCTGATCCTTTATGTGCGTCAAACTTTGCATCAGCAGACGCATTAGGGGGATGCTCATGCTTATTATGGCGTTGTCTGCACTAACCAGCCGTGTGCATTCCTCAAAACACTGAAGGACTTGACACATGTCTTGAATCTTCGACCACTGCACACCTGACAACTCCATGTCTGCCATCCTACTGCCTGCCCGTGTATGTGTATCCTCCCACTAAAACATAACAGCCCGCCTCTGTTCGCACAGTCTCTGAAGCATGTGCAGTGTTGAGTTCCACCTTGTTGCAACGTCTATGATTAGGCGATGCTGGGGAAGGTTCAAAGAACGCTGATAGGTCTGCATACGGCTGGAGTGTACAGGCGAACGGCGGATATGTGCGCAAAGTCCACGCACTTTGAGGAGCAGGTCGGATAACCCCGGATAACTTTTCAGGAAGCACTGCACCACCAGGTTTAAGGTGTGAGCCAGGCAAGGAATGTGTTTCAGTTGGGAAAGGGAGATGGCAGCCATGAAATTCCTTCCGTTATCACTCACTACCTTGCCTGCCTCAAGATCTACAGTGCCCAGCCACGACTGCGTTTCTTGCTGCAAGAACTCGGACAGAACTTCCGCGGTGTGTCTATTGTCGCCCAAACACTTCATAGCCAATACAGCCTGCTGACGTATGCCAGTAGCTGCCCCATAATGGGAGACCTGGTGTGCAACAGTGGCAGGTGCGGATGGAGTGTTTGTGCGACTGCGGTCTGTGGACGAGCTCTTGCTTCTGCAGGAGGACGAGGAGGAGGAGGAGGAGGAGGGGGTGCGAACGGCTACAGACAACTGTTTACTAGACCGTGGGCTAGGCAGAACTGTCCCAAACTTGCTGTCCCCTGTGGACCCTGAATCCACCACATTTACCCAGTGTGCCGTGATGGACACGTAACGTCCCTGGCCATGCCTACTGGTCCATGCATCTGTTGTCAGGTGCACCTTTGTGCTCACAGATTGCCTGAGTGCATGGACGATGCGCTCTTTAACATGCTGGTGGAGGGCTGGGATGGCTTTTCTGGAAAAAAAGTGTCGACTGGGTAGCTCGTAGCGTGGTACAGCGTAGTCCATCAGGTCTTTGAAAGCTTCGCTTTCAACTAACCGGTAGGGCATCATCTCTAACGAGATTAGTCTAGCTATGTGGGCGTTCAAACCCTGTGTACGCGGATGCGAGGCTAAGTACTTCCTTTTTCTAACCATAGTCTCATGTAGGGTGAGCTGGACTGGAGAGATGGAGATCGTGGAACTAGCGGGGGTGCCGGTGGACATGGCAGACTGAGAGACGGTGGGAGATGGTATTGTTGCCGCCGGTGCCCTAGATGCAGTGTTTCCTACTACGAAACTGGTGATTCCCTGACCCTGACTGCTTTGGCCTGGCAAAGATACCTGCACAGATACAGCAGGTGGTGCGCTAAATGGTGGTCCTACACTGCCGGAAGGGATGTTGCGTTGATGACTAGCTTCATTGGCCGAGGGTGCAACAACCTTAAGGGACGTTTGGTAGTTAGTCCAAGCTTTCAAATGCATGGTGGTTAAATGTCTATGCATGCAACTAGTATTGAGACTTTTCAGATTCTGACCTCTGCTTAAGGAAGTAGAACATTTTTGACAGATGACTTTGCGCTGATCAATTGGATGTTGTTTAAAAAAATGCCAGACTGCACTCTTTCTAGCATCGGATACCTTTTCAGGCATTGCAGACTGAGCTTTAACCGGATGGCCACGCTGTCCTCCACCAGGTTTTGGCTTTGCCACGCGTTTTGGGCAAGATACGGGCCCGGCAGATGGAACCTGTGGCGATGTTGATGCCTGCTGCGGCCCCTCCTCCTCCTCTGCTTCAGAACTGCTGCCGCCTGCACCCTGTTCCCCCAATGGCTGCCAATCGGGGTCAAGAACTGGGTCATCTAATAACTCTTCTTGTACCTCCTGCGCAACTTCGTCTGTGTCACCGTGTCGTTCGGTGGTATAGCGTTCGTGATGGGGCAACATAGTCTCATCAGGGTCTGATTCTTGATCAGCACCCTGCGAGGGCAATGTTGTGGTCTGAGTCAAAGGACCAGCATAGTAGTCTGGCTGTGGCTGTGCGTCAGTGCACTCCATGTCAGATTCAATTTGTAATGGGCATGGACTGTTAACTGCTTCACTTTCTAAGCCAGGGACGGTATGTGTAAAGAGCTCCATGGAGTAACCCGTTGTGTCGCCTGCTGCATTCTTCTCTGTTGTTGTTTTTGCTGAAGAGGACAAGGAAGTGACTTGTCCCTGACCGTGAACATCCACTAACGACGCGCTGCTTTTACTTTTACCAGTTTCACGAGAGGAGGCAAAAGAGCTAGAGGCTGAGTCAGCAAGATAAGCCAAAACTTGCTCTTGCTGCTCCGGCTTTAAAAGCGGTTTTCCTAATCCCAGAAAAGGGAGCGTTCGAGGCCTTGTGTAGCCGGACGACGAACCTGGCTCCACAGCTCCAGACTTAGGTGCAATATTTTTTTCCCCACGACCACCTGATGCTCCACCACTACCACTACCCTCATTACCAGCTGACAATGAACGCCCCCGGCCACGACCTCTTCCACTAGACTTCCTCATTGTTTTAAAAACGTAACCAAACTAACGTTATTTGTTGCAGTCACACAACTTACACGGTGAGCTATAACTTCAGTATGATTTAGCTACCCCTTTACAGGTTGGTGAGACCACCGCGAAAATCAGGCACAATGTTACACACTCTTTTTTTGGTGGCTGCAAATTAGAGAGATGCCCCACACGCAGGACTGTCACTGAAGCACAAATGTTAATATTAATGTCACACTATTATTTGTTTTTTATTTTTATTTTTTTCAGGAACACTTTAGAAACCCCCCCAAAAAAAAAAAATTGATTTTTGCAGGGAGAATTTAGAAAACAAATGTAACAAACTATATGCTTTCTATGGGCCACTGAGTGAGAGATGACGCACACAGGAATCAGGAGTGGCACACAAGCCCAGAGGCCAATATTTTTCTACCAATGATTGATGGAGTTATTTTCTCTGGTAGATTTTGGAACCCAAATCAAGGAAAAAAAATATAGGCTTTCTATGGACCACAATTGGAGAGAGAGAGAGAGAGAGAGAGAGATGGCACACCCAGGAGTCAAGACTGGCACACAAGCAGAAAGGCCAATATTAATCTCCCACTGTTTTTTTTTTTTTTTTTTTTTTTTTCAGGGAGACTTTAGAAAAAAAAAAAATAAAAAAAATATGATTTTATCAGGAAGAATTTAGAAACCAAATAAAATAAAATGATTTTTTCAGGGAGAATTTAGAAAACAAATAAAACCAAAAATAGGCGTTCTATGGCCCACTGACTGAGAGATGACGCACACAGGAATCAGGAGTGGCACACAAGCCCAGAGGCCAATATTTTTCTACCAATGATTGATGGAGTTATTTTCTCTGGTAGATTTTGGAACCCAAATCAAGGAAAAAAAATATAGGCTTTCTATGGACCACAATTGGAGAGAGAGAGAGAGAGAGAGAGAGAGAGAGAGATGGCACACCCAGGAGTCAAGACTGGCACACAAGCAGAAAGGCCAATATTAATCTCCCACTGTTTTTTTTTTTTTTTTTTTTTTTTCAGGGAGACTTTAGAAAAAAAAATAATAAAAAAAATATGATTTTATCAGGAAGAATTTAGAAACCAAATAAAATAAAATGATTTTTTCAGGGAGAATTTAGAAAACAAATAAAACCAAAAATAGGCGTTCTATGGCCCACTGACTAAGAGAGAGAGAGAGAGAGATGGAACGCTTAGTACTGGCACACAAGCCCAAAGGGCAATATTAATCTCCCTTTTTTTTTCCAGGGAGAATTTCTAAACCCCCCCCCCAAAAAAAAATAGGCTTTCTATGGCCCACTATTTGTGAGAGAGATGGGACGCTCAGGACTGGCACAGATGGCACACTCAGGACTGGCACAGAAGCCCAGAGGCCAATATTAATCTCCCTTTTTTTCTGGGAGAATTTATAAAACCAAAAAAATATTTAAATAGGCTTTCTATGGCCCACTATTTGTGAGAGAGATGGCACGCTCAGGACTGGCACAGATGGCACGCTCACAACTGGCACACAAGCCCAGAGGCCAATATTAATCTCCCTTTTTTCAGGGAAAATTTATAAAACCAAAAAAAAAATTAAATAGGCTTTCTATGGCCCACTATTTGTGAGAGAGATGGCACGCTCAGGACTGGCACAGATGGCACGCTCACAACTGGCACACAAGCCCAGAGGCCAATATTAATCTCCCTTTTTTCAGGGAAAATTTATAAAACCAAAAAAAAAATTAAATAGGCTTTCTATGGCCCACTATTTGTGAGAGAGATGGGACGCTCAGGACTGGCACAGATGGCACGCTCAGGACTGGCACAGAAGCCCAGAGGCCAATATTAATCTCCCTTTTTTTCTGGGAGAATTTATAAAACCAAAAAAATATTTAAATAGGCTTTCTATGGCCCACTATTTGTGAGAGAGATGGCACGCTCAGGACTGGCACAGATGGCACGCTCACAACTGGCACACAAGCCCAGAGGCCAATATTAATCTCCCTTTTTTCAGGGAAAATTTATAAAACCAAAAAAAAATTTAAATAGGCTTTCTATGGCCCACTATTTGTGAGAGAGATGGCACGCTCAGGACTGGCACAGATGGCACGCTCACAACTGGCACACAAGCCCAGAGGCCAATATTAATCTCCCTTTTTTCAGGGAAAATTTATAAAACCAAAAAAAAAATTAAATAGGCTTTCTATGGCCCACTATTTGTGAGAGAGATGGCACGCTCAGGACTGGCACAGATGGCACGCTCACAACTGGCACACAAGCCCAGAGGCCAATATTAATCTCCCTTTTTTCAGGGAAAATTTATAAAACCAAAAAAAAAATTAAATAGGCTTTCTATGGCCCACTATTTGTGAGAGAGATGGGACGCTCAGGACTGGCACAGATGGCACGCTCAGGACTGGCACAGAAGCCCAGAGGCCAATATTAATCTCCCTTTTTTTCTGGGAGAATTTATAAAACCAAAAAAATATTTAAATAGGCTTTCTATGGCCCACTATTTGTGAGAGAGATGGCACGCTCAGGACTGGCACAGATGGCACGCTCACAACTGGCACACAAGCCCAGAGGCCAATATTAATCTCCCTTTTTTCAGGGAAAATTTATAAAACCAAAAAAAAAATTAAATAGGCTTTCTATGGCCCACTATTTGTGAGAGAGATGGCACGCTCAGGACTGGCACAGATGGCACGCTCACAACTGGCACACAAGCCCAGAGGCCAATATTAATCTCCCTTTTTTTCTGGGAGAATTTATAAAACCAAAAAAATATTTAAATAGGCTTTCTATGGCCCACTATTTGTGAGAGAGATGGCACGCTCAGGACTGGCACAGATGGCACGCTCACAACTGGCACACAAGCCCAGAGGCCAATATTAATCTCCCTTTTTTCAGGGAAAATTTATAAAACCAAAAAAAAAATTAAATAGGCTTTCTATGGCCCACTATTTGTGAGAGAGATGGCACGCTCAGGACTGGCACAGATGGCACGCTCACAACTGGCATACAAGCCCAGAGGCCAATATTAATCTCCCTTTTTTCAGGGAAAATTTATAAAACCAAAAAAAAAATTAAATAGGCTTTCTATGGCCCACTATTTGTGAGAGAGATGGCACGCTCAGGACTGGCACAGATGGCACGCTCACAACTGGCACACAAGCCCAGAGGCCAATATTAATCTCCCTTTTTTCAGGGAAAATTTATAAAACCAAAAAAAAAATTAAATAGGCTTTCTATGGCCCACTATTTGTGAGAGAGATGGGACGCTCAGGACTGGCACAGATGGCACGCTCAGGACTGGCACAGAAGCCCAGAGGCCAATATTAATCTCCCTTTTTTTCAGGGAGAATTTATAAAACCCAAAAAAAAATAAAATAGGCTTTCTATGGCCCACTATTTGTGAGAGAGATGGCACACTCAGGACTGGCACACAAGCCCAAAGTCCAATATTAATCTCCCACTGTATTTTTATCAGGGAGAATTTATACACCCCACAAAAAAAAATACAGAAAAATGAAAAGGCTTTCTATGGCCCACTATGTGAGAGAGATGGCACACACAGGGATGGCACTCTAGCAGAAATGCCAAATTGCCAATCTTAATCTCCCACCAAAAAAAAAAAAAAAAAAAACACAGGGAATGTCCTACAATTACTATCTCCCTGCCTGCAGTAATCTCAGCCAGGTATGGCAGGCAGCTACTATCTCCCTGCCTGCAGTAATCTCAGCCAGGTATGGCAGGCAGCAATAAGGAGTGGACTGATGCACAAATGAAATAAAAAGTGTGGACAAACAAAAAAGATAGCTGTGCAGAAAGGAAGGAACAAGAGGATTTGTGCTTTGAAAAAAGCAGTTGGTTTGCACAGCGGCGTACACACAGCAATGCAGCTATCAGGGAGCCTTCTAGGGCAGCCCAATGAGCTACAGCGCTGAGGGGAAAAAAAAAAAAAAAAAACTTCCACTGTCCCTGCACACCGAGGGTGGTGTTGGACAGTGCAAATCGCTGCAGCACAAGCGGTTTTGTGGTTAATGGACCCTGCCTAACGCTATCCCTGCTTCTGACAAAGCGGCAGCAACCTCTCCCTAAGCTCAGATCAGCAGCAGTAAGATGGCGGTCGGCGGGAACGCCTCTTTATAGCCCCTGTGACGTTGCAGACAGCAAGCCAATCACTGCAATGCCCTTCTCTAAGATGGTGGGGACCAGGACCTATGTCATCACGCTGCCCACACTCTGCGTTTACCTTCATTGGCTGAGAAATGGCGCTTTTCGCGTCATTGAAACGCGACTTTGGCGCGAAAGTCGCGTACCGCATGGCCGACCCCGCACAGGGGTCGGATCGGGTTTCATGAAACCCCGACTTAGCCAAAAGTCGGCGACTTTTGAAAATGTTCGACCCGTTTCGCTCAACCCTAGTAATCACCTCTTCATTTCAGCAGAGGTCCAGCATGGCTACTATCCTCACTAGTCTTTATGTACAGCTGGCCAGCAGTGACCTGATATGCAAGAGAAATAACAGATATAAGACAGAGTCAAAAGTAGGAGAATACACTGTAGGCTGAGAAGAAAGTATGTGTAAAGAATCGCAGACAGTGGTTCAAGTATGTTCATAGGAATATACTGAAGTGAATGGAGCATGCTAGTTCACAAAGCTAAAAAAGACATTGCACACTAGTTGTTTAATTCTAGACTAGAAACCTATATTCACACACTTAGAGGCAGAAGGGTTTTTTTAGCGAATTGCTGGAGATGCAATGTAAACATTTATAATTTCACTCTAACATATTTGTAGAATGCAAACATAGGACAAGCAATGAAATTGTTCATTCAAAGTAACTGAAAAAATGTTATTGATCATGTGGACAAAGGTGTGTTTATTGCTTTGAACTATTAACCCCTTAGTGACAGAGGCAATGTGGTATTTAATGACCAAGCCAATTTCTACAATTCTGACCACTGTCACTTTAGGAAGTTTTAGCTCCGGAACACTTCAACCTATCCCACTGATTCCAAGACTGTTTTTTTTGTGACATATTGTATTTCATGCAATTTTCAAACTTTTAATTTTTATGCCTTTAAATCAGAGAGATGTGTCATACAAATTACTTAATAAATAACATTTCCCACATGTCTACTTTACATCAGCACAATTTTGGAAACAATTTTTTTTGTTAGGAAGTTATAAGGGTTAAAAGTTGACCAGCGATTTCTAATTTTTACAACAAAATTTACAATTTGAGGGGTTTACATGACAGAATATACACAAAGACTGCATCACCAGTGTGACGAACACAGTGCTACAGGACCCTTGCAGACTTCGCCTACTCCAGACTGCTTCTGCACCTCTTCTACCCTCCATTAGAAGTGTGGTTTTGACAAAGACCAGCCTTGGTCGAAACGTTAACCGTAACTTAAAGTATCCGTCATTTTCTCTGAACACTAATAAGCATTTGGTGATGCCTGTACTAATAATAAAAAATACAACTTTCACGTAAAAACCTGCAAGTCTTGAGTGTGCGGCTGTTTTTTCTATAGAATATACACAAAAGCAACACCATAATAAAAACTGCACCCCTCAGGCTGGTTTCACACTTGCGTTTTAAAACGCAGCGTTTTAAACGCAAACGCATTTGGTGCAAAAACACGTTTAAACGCATTTAAACACAGCATTTTTTAGACGCATGCGTTTTTGCGTTTAAACACGTTTTGACACGTTTAAACGCGTTTTTTCCTGCGTTTGCGTTTTTGAAACGCATGATGAGAAGTGTGTGACAGCTGCCAATCATCAAAATCAACTAGAAAGCCCACCATAAACATAAATACCTAGGGTTAGGGTTAGGATCCCTAGTAACCCTAGGGATCCTAACCCTAACACAAACCCTAACCCTAACCCTAAGCCTAGGGATCCTAACCCTAACCCTAACACAAACTCTAACCCTAACCCTAAAACACAAACTCTAACCCTAACCCAAACTCTAACCCAAACTGTAAAACAAACTGTAACACAAACCCTAACACAAACCCTAACCCAAACTCTATTCCTAACCCTAACCCTAACACTAGGGATCCTAACCCTAACACAAACCCTAACCCTAACCCTAGGGATCCTAACCCTAACACAAACCCTAACCCTAACCATAGGGATCCAAACTCTAACCCTAACCCTAACCCTATGGATCCTAACCCTAACACAAACTCTAACCCTAACCCTAGGAATCCTAACCCTAACCCTAACCCTAACCCTAGGGATCCTAACCCTAACCCAAACCCTAACCCTAACCCTAAGGATCCTAACCCTAACCCTAACACAAACCCTAACCGTAACCCTAACCCTAACCCTAAGGGATCCTAAACCTAACCCTAACCCTAGGGTTAGGGTTAGGATCCCTAGGGTTAGGGTTAGGGATAGGGTTAGGGATAGGGTTTGGGCTAGGGTTAGGGTTTGTGTTAGGGTTTGTGTTATAGTTTGGGTTAGAGTTTGTGTTACAGTTTGGGTTAGAGTTTGTGTTTTAGGGTTAGGGTTTGTGTTAGGGTTAGGGTTAGGATCCCTAGGGTTAGGGTTTGTGTTAGAGTTTGTGTTACAGTTTGTGTTAGAGTTTGTGTTAGAGTTTGTGTTAGAGTTTGTGTTACAGTTTGTGTTACAGTTTGTGTTAGAGTTTGTGTTACAGTTTGGGTTAGAGTTTGTTTTTTTTTGGGTTAGGGTTAGGGTTTGTGTTAGGGTTAGGATCCCAAGGGTTAGGGTTAGGGTTAGGTTTAGGGTTTGTGTTAGGGTTTGTGTTAGAGTTTGTGTTACAGTTTGTGTTAGAGTTTGGGTTAGAGTTTGTGTTAGAGTTTGTGTTAGAGTTTGTGTTACAGTTTGTGTTACAGTTTGGGTTAGAGTTTGTGTTTTAGGGTTAGGGTTAGGGTTTGTGTTAGGGTTAAGGTTAGGATCCCTAGGGTTAGGGTTAGGGTTAGGGTTTGTGTTAGGGTTTGTGTTAGAGTTTGTGTTAGAGTTTGTGTTAGAGTTTGTGTTAGAGTTTGTGTTTTAGGGTTAGGGTTAGGGTTTGTGTTAGGCTTAGGGTTAGGATCCCTAGGGTTAGGGTTAGGGTTAGGTTTAGGGTTTGTGTTAGGGTTTGTGTTAGAGTTTGTGTTACAGTTTGTGCTAGAGTTTGTGTTAGAGTTTGTGTTAGAGTTTGTGTTAGAGTTTGTGTTACAGTTTGTGTTACAGTTTGTGTTACAATTTATGTTAGAGTTTGTGTTAGAGTTTGTGTTACAGTTTGGAGTTTGTGTGTTAGGGTTAGGGTTGGGGGGTGGCTTATAAGTGTGTATTCTTGTGTTTTTCTATAAAAACGCATGCAAACGCATGTGCTTAAACACGCATGCATTTACATAGACATCAATACGTTTTTTTGCGGCAAAAAAACGCCGCTAAAATTACTACATGTTGCATTTCTGCAGATAAAAACGCATGCGTTGCAAAAACGCGTAAAAACGCATGCAAAAAAACGCATGCGTTTTTAATGTTAAGTATAGGAAAAAAACGCATGCTTTTTTTGTGTTTTTTACCGCAAAAACGCAAAAAAAAAAAAACGCAAATGTGAAACCACCCTTACCTGTACACATACACTGCATACTAAGTACAGATCTCACTTATGGTGATATTAGTATTGTGTTTTTTTATTACTGATCAGTATTTTAGTATTCAGTCACTATGTGGTGGTAATATCTGGTCTGGTCATGGTGTGGTGATATTTGTTCCTTGAGGCAAATGGTTTACACTGGCACTACCCACCTAGGAAGGATAAGACGGGGACCTCAGATGCGTTACGGATGCGGCGATACAAAATATGTGTACTTTTATTGTTTTTTTTTTTAATTTATATAAAGAAATGTATTTCTTTGAACAATATATATATATTTTTTTATTTATTTAGGATTTTTTTACATTTTTTATGCATGATAATTTTTTTATTTATTTTTTTTACTTTGTCCGAGGTTGGAACATCACTATGTAGTGTCAGATCACTTTGCAAAGCACTGTGTCATCAGCAATCTGACATGCAGTGCTGGAGGCTTGCCGGCACCGGCTCTCAGCAGACGCTTGCAAGCCACCTCCCTGCAGGACCCGGAAGGCCCCCCGCGGTCATCTTGGATCTGAGGCCTGCAGGGAGGAGGACGGAGGAGACGCTTGGAGCAATGCGATCATATCGGGTTGTTCCGAAGGTCTAAGGGAAGCACGCATGGAGCCCCCTCCCTGCGCGATGCTTCCCTATGCCACCGGAATGCTGCGATCCTGTTTGATCGCAGTGTTCTGGGGTTAAATGATCCGGGAACGGTCCGTTACCACTCCTGGCACATAGTGCCGGATGTCAGCTGTAATAAACAGCTGATACCTTGCCGCAATCGTCTGCGCTCCCCCCGTGAGTGTGGCTGATTGATTATAACGTACTATTCCGTCCCTAGGAATTAAGTCCCAGGTCACCTCTACGGGATAGTACGTCTAATGGCAGAAAGGGGTTAATATTTGCCAAATGCCAGAATAATGAGAGAGATAGATAATATTTAAGGCATTTTTATTACTTACTGCAAAGTCAAAAGTTTACATACATTACATTAGTATCTGGTACCTTTGCATTTAAACTGAATGACTTGGGTCAAATGTTTGGGATATCCTTCCACCTAGCTTCTTACAATAGTTGATGCTAATTTGGGCTCATTCCTCCTGACAAAATTGGTGTAACTGATCCAAGTTTGTAGTTCACCTTGCTCCCACCTGCCTTTTCAGCTTTTCCATAAATTTTCAATAGGATTGAGATCAGGGCTTTGTGATGGCCACTCCAAAACATTGACTTTTTTATCCTTAAGCCACTTTGTCACCATTTTGGCAGTATGGTAGTCATTGTCCACCTGGATGACTTATTTTCGCCCAAGCTTTAACTTCCTGATTGATGTCTTGAAGATTATGTGGCAATACTAAAGTAACATCTCTTTTGCCATCTATTTTGTGAAATGTACCAGTCCCTCCTGCAGCAAAACAACTCCCCAACATGATGCTGCCTCCCCCGTGTTTCACAGTTGGTATGATGTTCTTAAACTTCCAAGCTTCTCCCTTTTTCCTCCAAATGTAACAATGGTCATTATGCCCAAAAGGTAAAATTTTAGATTCATCAGACACAGGACATGTCTCCAAAAATTAAGGTATTTGTTCCTGTGTGCATTTGCAAACATCTGTTTTTTTGTTTCTTTTGGAGTAATGGCTTCTTCCTGGCAGAGTGGCCTTTCAGCCCATGATGATATAGTACTCATTTCAATGTGGATATTGACACAATCTTACCAGCTTCCATCATCACCTCCACAAGGTCTTTTGCTTTTGTCCTTGGGTGGATATGCACATGTCGGACCAAAGCATGGTCATCTCTGGACTCAGAACGCATCTCCTTATTGAGCGGTATGAAGGCTGGACATTCCCATCTTTTTTGTACTTGCATACAATTGTTTGTACAGATGAACGAGCCATCTCCAGGTATCTTGAATTTGTCAAACAAAATCCAGATAGTATCTCATACTATCCTTATTGAAAAAATGACCAGTATGGACTTGACAAAGCTACATTTAGGTGGATTCATGACTGTTTCAATGATCATTCTCAAAGTGTGGTAACAAATTATTGCACATCCAATTGGAAGAGTGTTTCAAGTGGGGTAGCAGATATAAGTCCTTGTGGGTCTGTACATCACTAAGTCCTTGTATGGGCAGCTGTATTATAGTATGCATCGTTATATCTGTACCATGACTTTTTACCACAAAAATGTCATCAAAATGGTCTGATGGATTGATTTGAATAAAGGGGTTATCACTGAGCAGCTCCAAATACCTTTTTTGTGTGAGTAGGGTTCATTAAAACAGTACCCCCTTGGGTTCCTCTGTCCCTTGCTTTTGTTCCTTATCTTTATGTTCTATTGTGACTCTGGTATCTATTAAAGGGAGAGCTATAGGATTTGTTTAGGGGCATCCTTCGGTGAGTGGGAGCACCACGTTGCGTTAAATCTAGGGTGCCAACCTCCACAGCCAGGAAGGGACTCCACAAATAGAGATTGTGTAAGGTATTTTTCCACTCCTTTGTTTTCCATCTTTTCCTATTTTCTTCTGGCCATTGAAAAGTAGACTGTTATATATAAGAATTGAAGTTTTGTGGTTTGTTGAATTTATTATTATATTGTCACTAAACTATGACTAGTAATAGCAGGCGGTTTGACTAGGTGGGCCAATATAGCCCATTTGATGTTATTTGTGGTTTGTTACCTGTTTAGTGGTCAATCTTTGAGCAGGGAATTCCAGGGTCAATAAGGTCAGCTGCCGTTGGGCAGAGGCACCATTTGTGTGCATTGGGGTGCCAACCTCCGCTAACAGGCAGGGCTTAGTAGGTGCTACTAGGGCTATTAGGCCCACCCATTGCACTATTTTTTGCAGGTTGGTGTTTTTTTACAGCTGCCTGGTTTTTGTTTGTCTAAAAAAAATTTTTGGTTGTTTTTGACTTTTAACATAATCTAATAAAGTTCATTTTTTTATGGTATTAGTTTTTTCTTTCTATGAGCATTTCATTTAACTAATCCTCCTTATCCGAGTTTATATAAATATCCTGACTTCAGCAAAGCATTTGAGAAAGTATCTCATACTATCCTTATTGAAAAAGTGACCAGTATGAAATAGACAAAGCTACCCGACTTCTTCCTTGTCCTTCTGACACTAGGACCCAGTGGCAACCTTCCTTCTACTCTAATGGACACACCTGGGACCGGGTGTTTATAACTGCCAGCTTGCTGCTGGAAGTTGCCTGTGATATTTTAATTGTTATTTCCCTGTTGAGGTTGGAGCTATAACAGTCGGCTATCCTCTTCCTTGGTGTTTGGAGGATGTCTGTGTTTCTCTGTGAGTCTACTCAAGCTAGGTTTTCCCATAGTTTATGTATTCCATCTGTCTTTAGTTATAGTGGAGATTGACCAGTGCGTATCCGGTCCTTCCTTATGTAGGGCTTACTGCTAGGGGCAGGCAGGGATTAGGTATCCTGCTCAGCGATAGGTGCAGAACTATATTGGGATGATAGGGCAGACATGGCGATGTTAGGTATGCCTAGGGGTGGAGAGGGAAAAAAATCATATTGTACCAGGGAAAATAATGCGTCTCTTTCCTTTATGGAACAATGTACTTTACTCACTATAACTTCTCTTCAGGAAGAAAATTTTGCCGAGAATAAAATAAAGGACGAGGATGTGCAGGTGCTTTCATCTAATCCGGCATATTATCCCCTCCAATCAAGGGTTCCTGCCTTAGACCTTTTTCAGACTCTGATCGAACAAGATTTAAAAAAATTACATGCTGAAACCTGGAGTGCAAACCACCGAAGTAACCTGAGTAGAGACCAATCTCAGGCTGTTAGAGATTTACAACGTAATTACAACTTGACAGTCCGCCAGTCAGACAAAGGGGGCTGTATAGTAGTCATAGACACTGCTTTGTATTGTAAGTTGATAATGTCTATTATACAGGATACTAGCACATATACTTCTTTAAGATCTGACCCCACTTTATCCTTTAAATATGACATGGCTGAAATACTCAATAAAGCACAGAGATTGGGGGTTATCAGCAATAAGATTTACAAATGGCTATTGCCTGAACATTCAATTACTCCCATTTTCCATGGGCTCCCAAAAACGCACAAAAACGTTTTTCCCCCACCGTTACGACCTATAATTTCTGGGATGGGTTCCCTTAATGAAAACCTCAGTCATTTGATTGACGAGTATCTCCAACCTTTGATCCCAAGAATTCCAGGGTACCTTAAAGACACCTCAACAGTTTTAAAGGTTTTTGATACTTTTCAATGGTGTCATAATTATTCTTTTGTAACTTGCGATGTCACAAATTTATATTCATGCATTCCCCATTCTTTGGCTATGACAGCAATTGAACATCATCTAAGTAAGTATAGTAGCTATTCAGATTCATTGAAATGGTTCATTCTTGCGTCTCTACATTATTTACTTAAGCATAATTTTTTTATGTTTCAAAATGAGTACTTCATCCAGACCATGGGTGCTCCTATGGGGTCTAAATTCTCCCCATCTTTAGCCGTTTTATTTATGGCATGGTGGGAAGAAACCTACATATTCACAGATGATAATCCATTTCTCCCATACCTTAATTGGTATGGGAGATTTGTGGATGATATTCTGCTAATTTGGCAAGGGGGTGTGACTAAGTTTTCTGATTTCATGCTCTATTTGAATAAGAACAAGTGTAACCTGCGTTTCACCAGCGGCATTCCATCAAACGAGGTTTCATTCTTGGATGTGCTCCTTACAGGCAGCAATACAACACATAGGGTTAATACTTCTCTTTATAGAAAAGACAATTCTGGAAACACAATCCTGATGTCTTCAAGCGCACACCCTCGACATACCATTCATGCCATTCCTAGGGGTGAGCTCACGAGAGCGAGAAGAATTTGCTCTAGTGAGGAAAGTTTCCACAAGGAAGTTCATCTTATTTCTAATAGATTATTTGATAGGGGATATAAACAATCCAATATAAGACATGCATTCAGACATGTTTCCAAAATTCCACGTGCTGATTTATTGTATTCTGACAGTGAAAATGCAAGTGCCGCTCCTGAAACGCAGATTACTTTTTCTACCGCTTATAGCAGTCAGTACAATAAAATTAAACAGATCATTCTTAAATATCTCCCTGTAGTCAATGAGGATAAATCTTTATGCACAATTCTTCAGAATGGATGCAGAGTAGTGGCCAGGAGAGGTTGCACACTGGGGAATATTTTGTCTCCCAGTATGGTGCGCCAGAAAAAAACTCCCACATCATGGCTATCAATAAAAGGTTTTTTTAAATGTTCTGGCAACAGATGTAATGTCTGCCAATTTGCAGACAACAAAAGAACTACTTTTTCCTCGAATCACAATGTTCCTTATAATATAAAATCATTTATTAATTGTGATTCTGACCACGTCATATACTGCATAAAATGTAAGGCTTGCAACATTTGCTATATAGGTTACACCACAAGGAAAATCAAAAAAAGAATTTCAGAACACATAGCAAATATAAATAAGAATAATTCAGGCTATTCTGGGGCTACTGTTGTGAATTCTGTGGCAGAGCTCCCTCCTGTGGTCACAAGTGGTACTTCGGCTGATTCTCTCTGTGAGCTTCTGTTGGTGGAGGGAAGTGGTACTGCGGCTTCTGAGTTTCCTCCCTCAGGTGATCTGGTGAGGTCGTTAGGTGCTTCTCTACTTAACTCCACCTAATGCTTTGATCCTGGCTTCCTGTCAATGTTCCAGTGTTGGACTTGCTTTTCCCTGGATCATTCCTGTGGCCTGCTGCTCTGCATAGCTAAGTTCTTCTTTGCTATTTGTTTGCTATTTTTTCTGTCCAGCTTGTCTTATTTGTTGCTGGAAGCTCTGGGACGCAAAGGGTGTACCTCCGTGCCGTTAGTTCGGTACGGAGGGTCTTTTTGCCCCCTTTGCGTGGTTTTCTTTAGGGTTTTGTGTAGTTACCTTTTCTATCCTCGCTCTGTTTAGAAAGTCGGGCCTCACTTTGCTGAATCTATTTCATCTCTACGTTTGTCTTTTCATCTTAACTCACAGTCATTATATGTGGGGGGCTGCCTTTTCCTTTGGGGTATTTCTCTGAGGCAAGGTAGGCTTATTTTCTATCTTCAGGCTAGTTAGTTTCTCAGGCTGTGCCGAGTTGCATAGGCAGAGTTAGGCGCAATCCATGGCTGCCTCTAGTGTTGTTTGGAGAGGATTAGGGATTGCGGTCTGCAGAGTTTCCACGTCTCAGAGCTCGTTCTATGATTTTGGGTTATTGTCAGATCACTGTATGTGCTCTGACCGCTATGTCCATTGTGGTACTGAATTGCCTATCATAACAGGCTACGAAACATTTTATTTCTGTACATGAAGGAGACCTATCAGATTTTTCATTTTTTGGCATAGAAAGGGTTAGTCAGTCACCTAGAGGTGGAGATTGGAAGAAACAATTAGCACTGCGGGAAGCCTTTTGGATTCTGACTTTAGACACTAAACATCCACATGGTATGAATTACAGGAATGACCTTTTTTACTTATATTGAACTAACAGATAGATCTTGCGGCAATATAAAGTATATATTTATGCAATTTCAGTGTATTTGAAATAGGAGAAAAAAGTCTTGTTATGTGTGTTTAGCTGCAGCCTTTTTCAATGCAATTGATTGCTATGTCTGTGATTGGTTCCTTGCTATATATAAACCTGTTCATCTAGATGGTATTAGTTCCTATGACTAAGGGCGCCGTGGTGCGCCAGAAACGCGTCAGGCAGAGAGAGTCTCCCTCTCTCTTTTTTAATATTGTTTTTTAAAATGCTTCAATAAATGTTGGATATTTTACTTACACTGGATGGACGTGCTGGATATTCCCTTTTCCTTTCTTCTATGCCTAGGGGTCTACACTCCCCCCTTCCCCAGTGTTGCGTTCCCTTACCCTTATCCCTTTGTGTTGCACTTAGTCTTTCCTACACTGTGCATGACAATTTCCTCCTCTCCCAAGTTACAATCACAACTGACTCTCCAGCCAGGCTTTTTAAGCCAGACCATGTGATGATCACCTGACCCTGACATTATCTCAGGTCCTGTTAGTACACATGCCGGTATCAGCTCTGCAGGAGGAGATGTGTTGAGCACCCTCCCTCCCACTCTATGGGTGCACACATAGAACCAGCCATGTATACAACTTTAAATTAACCTTCTCAGCATATAGCATGCTGGAGGAAAAATAGCCTGGTTTTACATCACTGATGCCTATATTTGGCAGTGACACATATCTCTCTTCATACACAGTGCCAGTGACCCTGTCACATATCCCCCCCATTTGCCCAAAGCCAGGGGTTTTGACACCTTCAGAGACTAAACAGGGAATTTGGTAGAGAGCATCTGCATTGCCATATAACTTTCCTGGCCTTTGCTCTACGTGGAAAGTGAAGTCTTGAACGGCTAAGAACCACCTAGTCACCCTGGCATTCTTACTCTTCTTCTCTCTCAACCATCTCAGAGGGGCATTGTACGACACTAGCTTAAACCTATGGCTTTGAAGATAATACTTCAGTGTGTCCATGGCCCACTTAATGACTAAACACTCCTCAACAATTGCGTAGTTCTTCTTGCAAAAAGACAGTTTCTGGATCAGGTATAGGATGACATCACTGCTCCCAACCTGACTTTTGAAGCATCTAGACCATAAATTCTTTGCTAAAGTCTGGTGCGACCAGAACCGGATGCTTGAACAGAGCCCGCTTAAGTTCTTGAAATGCCATCTCTGTGTCAGGAGTCCATTTTACCATCGTTGACTAGGTGCCCATAAGGAGATCCATTAACTGAGTGATAATTATGGTGAAGTTTGAGATAAATCGCCGGTAACACTGGCTGTGGCCACTTTTGAATTGCCTCTATCTTATTTAACTGAGGCTTGATTTCGCCTCTCCCAACAATGTAGCCTAAGTACTTGGCCTCTTCCAATAGTATAACATTTTTGATCACTTTCTATTCCAATTTTTAGGAGGCAGATTTGACAAAAGCCAGCAATTCAAAAGTGTTTTTTTCTTTGAAGAAAAAGAAACATAGATCAGCTCACCTCCTCTCAGTCCCAAGGGCGCGGATTATGCAGTGCCCCAAGTAGTATGAAGGTGAAGCAGAAGTCCAGCGTGGGTGATATCCATAAAAAAGACCTTTTATTCCATTTTCATTAAAAGCACATAAGTCCAAAATCCATCTTTATATCCAGAGACTCAAAAACGGGTAATTCATACCAGTGACAGTCACAGGCTTAAAGTGCATTTAAAATCATACGCGTTTCAACGGTCGTGCCGCCTTAGTTATTGTGATGCTGTTTCTGTTCGCATTTGCTTTACACTTGTACTGTTCCTGGGTCAATATGACCCGACCTATTAATTCTTGATTTTTAGCTACTCTAAGTGTTGTATTTGAATACTTTTTTCATTATTATACTGTATGTGAACATGGTTGATCATAAACAAATGAAAAATTTTAATTTAAACTTTATTTTTTTTCATAAAAAGGTTACACAGGCTTTTTACAATTATCTTTGATTGTTGGCATTCTGCACACAAGTAACAAAGAAGCTTTACATTACTATTACTAAAACATGAAATTTAACTTTTTGAAAACAATATTTATAAATCAACAAATGAAAAATCATAAAAACTTCAACCTTTTTAGAAAGATAAAAGAAAAACTGAACACGTTTATGCGTTTTTACACTGAACACAATAATAAGACACATGTCCTTTACACAGATATTTTGGACATCCAGCACATGACAGATTAGTGTTATTGTCTTCCTTTTTTTGCTGGTAGCTGTGCTGCTGGTAGCTGTGCTGGTGGAGGCCGTGGATGTGGAGTCTCTTTCTTGAGCATGCTGGGCTCTTTTTACAATGGCTGTTGCTCCTTCACTTCTGGGGGTCACTTTTCTGCTCTCAATATATGGCCTAACCAGGGATTTGCCCAATTCCTCAAGAAATAATCTTCTTTTATGCAGCTTATTCCGGTTCCAATCGGGGTCGATTTCTCTCCATAAGACAAATGCATTGTATGCAGAAACGTCCAGTATGTTATCAAATAAAATCATTGGCCACCGATTGGTTTTGCGTTTGCATGTATATGTTGATATTGCTTGGTCTAAAGTATCAACTGCTCCCTTTGTGGCATTATAATTCAAAATAATGTCAGGCTTTCTGTCTTCTCTATCACTTACGGCATTGTCATGGTGCATTGTGCTCATTAGAATTACCTGCTTGGTTTTTTTGGAACATAAAACAACAGTTGTATTTCCAGAGAAACAAAAGTAGAACTGTACACCTCTCTCTTGCTAAGGATACCTTGCGGTAGTTCAGGTTTGTTTTTTCTTATAGTACCCAGCATGGTAAGTTGTTTTTTCTTCAACATCTGGCCTAGTTGATAGGATGTAAAAAAGTTGTCACATGTGACATTTTGTCCTTTTAGTCCATGAGTCAAATCGAGAACAACACGCATACCCTGATTTTTTTCAGGTCTTTCACCAGGGGTTTTTCCTGTCTACACTTGAACATTTAGAGCATAAGAACTTGCTGTCGCAAAGTGTCCAGATCTTGATGCCGTATTTTGCTGGCTTACTTGGTATATATTGTCTTGAATGATAGACAACCAGTCTTCTCTCTCACAAACAGCAAATGGATAATACTAGATAATTACTTGTTTACTGATAAGAACAGGGAAACCACCACCATTTTGAGATGAAGTACACCTAAAAAAACATAACTTTTGCAGTCAGAAATAATCAGAGACCTGTAGAACAGTATAAAATGCTATCGGGTCATATTGCCCCGAACAGTTCAAGTGTAACAATCAGCGTGTAGCAAAAAGTAAACAAAAAAACAAAAAAAATATATAGAGCTCCACAAATGAGGAGACGTCAAGATACCCCTAGTTTCAAATCCTCATATAAAAAAATCTACAGGGTCTCAAAAATCATTTCGGGTCATATCGACTCGAACAGTACAGCAGGATTAAAGCAATAAGACAGCTTTATTCTTTGGGTCAGTGTGATTACAATGAAACTAGATTTAGGTCTTATTTTTATGTTTTCCAGCTTTTGCACAATAAAAGCAATCTTATAAAAAAAGAATAGTTTTTGCATTGCTATATTCTGAGAGCTATAGCTTTTTTATTTCTCCACTGGTAGAGCTGTATGGTAGCTTGTTTTCAGCGGGACTTTATGACGTTTTCAGCTATATAATTTTTATTTACACTTGAATTTTTGATCACAATTTATTCCACTTTTAGTTAGGCGGGATAATGAAAAAGCATTGTTTGCCACGTTTTTATTTTATGGTATTTACAGAAAGAGTTAACTAGTGTTAACAGTTTTATTGATATAGTCACCAAATGTGTAGTTTTAATGTTTTGCTAAAAACTATTTTTTAGAAAAAAATTGTTTTTAGCATCGCTATATTCTGAGAGCTACTGCTTTACTATTTTTCTGTTGATGGAGATGTTTTTTTTGCGGAACAAGATAATGTATTTTTATTTTGATTTAACTTTATGTTTGCGTTTTATTCTATTTTTTGCTTGGCGGTATTATGAAAAAGCATTGTTTTTTACACTTTTTTTTATGGTGTTCACTGAAGGGGATAACCAGTGGGACAGTTTTATAAAATGTTTGAACTGTTTGAGTTTTTTAGTTTTGAAAAAAATACGGTTATAATTTTGAGGTTTGTCCAATAAAATGTGATTTATACTCTAACTAGATGGTGGCCCGATTCTAACGCATCGCGTATTCTAGAATATGCATGTCCACGTAGTATATTGCCTAACCACGTAGTATATTGCCCAGCCACGTAGTATATTGCCCAGCCACGTAGTATATTGCCCAGCCATGTAGTATATTGCCCAGCCACATAGTATATTGCCCAGCCACGTGGTATGTTGCCCAGCCACGTAGTATATTGCCTAGCCACATAGTATATTGCCCAGTGACATAGTATACAGCACAGAGCCACGTAGTATATTGCCCAGTCACATTAGTATATTGCCCAGCCACGTAGTATATTGCCTAGCCACATAGTATATTGCCCAGTGACGTAGTATACAGCATAGAGCCACGTAATTGAAGCAAAGACACGTAGTATATTGCCCAGTCACATAGTATATTGCCTAGCCACATAGTATATTGCCCAGCCACATAGTATATTGCCCAGCCACATAGTATATTGCCCAGCCACATAGTATATTGCCCAGCCACATAGTATATTGCCCAGCCACATAGTATATTGCCCAGCCACGTAGTGTATTGCCCAGCCACATAGTATATTGCCCTGCCACATAGTATACAGCACAGAGCCATGTAGTATACAGCACAGACACGTAGTCACATATTACCCAGCCACATAGTATATTGCCCAGTCACGTAGTATACAGCACAGAGCCACGTAGTATACAGCACAGTCACGTAGTATACTGCCCAGTTACGTAGTATGCACCATATCACTGTTAAAAAAAAGAATTAAAATAAAAAATAGTTACATACTCACCTTCCGGATCGAAGCGGCCAGTTACAGATGCTCCTCGTGTGCTCCGGTCTGAAGAGTGCATTGTGGTCTCGCGAGATGATGACGTAGCGGTCTCGCGGGACCGCACGTCATCATCTCGCGAGACCGCAATGCATGGAGCGGTCACCGGGGCGTCGCAAGGAGCATCGGTAACCGGTCGCTTCGATCCGGGGGCCAACCGAGGGTGAGTATGTAACTATTTTTTATTTTTTTTATTATTTTTAACATTAGATATTTTTACTATTCATGCTGCATAGGCAGCATGAATAGTAAAAAGTTGGTCACACAGGGTAATAGCAGCGTTAACCGAGTGCGTTACACTGCGGTCAACGCTGTCATTAATTTTGTGTGAGCGCTGACTGGAGGGGAGTATGCGGCGCCGGGCACTGACTGCGGGGAGGAAAGAGTGGCCCTTTTCTTCCGGACTGTGCCCGTCGCTGATTGGTCGTGGCTGTTTTGCCGCGACTAATCAGCGACTTGGATTTCCATGACAGACAGAGGCCGTGACCAATGAATATCCGTGACAGACAGAAGGACAGACAGATAGACAGAAAGACGGAAGTGACCCTTAGACAATTATATAGTAGATGATTGTTGATTTGAATATCATCCTGACTTATTAACATCAACCATTAAGGAAAATCAGAGAAAAATAGCATTTCTGTTAAATTTGGACCGTGGTATAAAAGACTATACATCTTAACAGACATTTCCTGTACAAAACTAGTACTAGTACTAGTTCTAATAAAGATAATAAACATGAGCAAATTGGCAGGGAATGAATCAAATTAGTTGTGATGTTTCTGAAAATTTGGGATTTCAATGAATCTTATATTTTGATGTTCGATTTGCAGAAATCTAGCAAATTTGGCTGGACATTTTAAATGCTGGGAATGGGTTAAAATAATAAAAACACATTATATTCCCCTCTCCTAGGTCCTCACTTGACTAGTACCACTTTTTAAGCCACCTCCACTGCAGCTCCCCAATCTTCCACTCCTGTCTTTTGTACTGGTGCTAAGTCCTCATGTGGTCATTAGCGTTGAGCATTCCGATACCGCAAGTATCGGGTATCGGCCGATATTTGCGGTATCGGAATTCTGATACCGAGTTCCGATACTTTCAGTATATTGGATACCGGAATCGGAAGTCCCCATAATTCTAAGAGCCCGAATTCAGCCAATGAGGAATGATTAGAAGTGTGGGCACATCCTGTTCTGCATGGTAGGCATGTAACTACTGGCATGGCTGTGATTGGCTGCTGAAATGTCATGATGCACTATAAAAGTCACCGCCGCCATTTTGGGCTCACTCTGCTGTGAATTCAGTTAGGGACAGGACGCTGTGTTCTGACTGAGGGCCAGTTTAGAGATAGCGATTTGCTTCATAGTGCTTTACCCAGGCTAATTTAGCAACCGCTGTGTGAGAACCTTGCTTTTGCCTTGCAGCGCTGTTCACAGCTGTCTGCAAGGTCTCTGTGTGTGTGAGTGCAGCTCACTCTGTAGTCTGTCCGCAGCCACCGCTGGTTGTAGTCAGCTCAGGTTGCGTCACTGCGTGATACTGTTCAATCCATTGTCCTTTTTTGCTATTAGTGCAGCCTGCTGCACATTTTTTCAAATTTATCCTATTAGTGGCTTTCCCTCCGTATCCTGCTAGATTGTGGAAAAACACTATATAGGATTACATAGAGGAGCTTGTTTTGGCCTTGCAGCGCCGTTCACGGCTGTCTGCACGGTCTGTGTGTGAGTTCAGCTCGCTCTGTAGTCTGTTCTACCGCCACAGCCGGTTGTAGTCAGCTCAGGGTGCGTCACTGCCTCATATCGTTCCATTGTCCGTTTCTCAATTAGTGCAGCCTGCTGCACATTTTTTCAAATTTATCCTATTAGTGGCTTTCCCTCCATATCCAGCTAGATTGTGGAAAAACACTACATAGGATTACATAGAGGAGCTTGTTTTGGCCTTGCAGCGCCGTTCATGGCTGTCTGCACGGACTGTGTGTGAGTGCAGCTCACTCTGTAGTCTGTTCTGCAAAAAAAAAAAATAATAATAAAGTTCACCAAACACACCACTTTACAGTTGTGTAGGCCACATTAGCTCATATAAAAGTCTAGTCCACACTTTAGAAAATTAGTGTTTCTTATATCTGTTAGGAGCAGTTCAGGAATAAGCACACTAAGCCCTTAGTACTTTTCTGCCTATCTTTATCAGTCTACCAAGATGAAGAAGGTAGGGAGTAAGGCACGTGGGTGTGGAGCAGGGAGAGGATGTAGGGATTCTGTGCCTGCTGCGGGCACTGGTGACTCATCATCACCCAGTTTCAGCAGGGAATAGTCCTTCATGCGCAGCTTTGTATGAGATCGCCATACCTCGCTGCTGCGGAAAGAACAAATTGAAGCCGTTGTCGGATGGATGGCAGCTAACGCATTGACTTCAATTAGTGCCAAATCCTCTCAAGCACAGAACACCCATCTGTCTCTTCACCACCTGCCAAATTGCCCAGGCAGTTAGAGAGCTCAGGACAGGAGCCATCTCTACTTCTGTTCTCTGAATCTCTTGGCTTGGAAAGAGGGGGCCAGCCAAGCAGCATTGGAGAAATGGAAACAGCTTTGTCTCTGATTCTGAAGAGGCGAGTGGGCCAGTGCCTCCGGTCACCACAGCACAGTAAGCATCTGATGATGAAACTCAGGTGCCGTTTTCTGGTGCGTACTGTGCTGCCGAGACTACCCTGGAGGAGCAGTTGGTGGCAGAGGGTAGTGGAGATGATGAGGTCCTTGACCCATCGTGGCGTGAGGAACAGGAAGGTGGTGGGAGCAGCTCTGAGGAAGAGATTCCCCGAACGACCCAAAGAGGGAGAGGGAGGGGGAAGACTGCGGCGCCTGTAGCCTCCCTTTCGGGACCCATTCGGAGCATGGCTCTTCCAAAAGCCAAAATGGGCGCTCCCAAGAGTTGCAGTGCCTGGTCCTTTTTTGACACAGTTGCAGATGACATTTGCTTAGTCAAATGCAAGGTGTGTCATCAGAAAGTCAAAAGAGGGAAAAGTGTCAGCAACCTCAATACCACAAATATGTGGAAACATGTGCGGACCAAGCACACGGTGGAGTTACAAAAACACACTGAAGACCTAGTCCAACCTACAGCGGCACCTACCACCTCTTCAGCTCATGTTGTTGCCTCTTCCTTCAGCTCACACACAGCTGGTTCGGCTTCCTCACAGGATCGCCATGGAAGAACCTCTGGCACTGTTGTCCAGAGACCCTGTGTAATTCCACCCACATCACAACGTTCCCAGTCATCTTCACACTCCCAGCCCAGTCTACAGCCATCGGTAGCACAGGCATGGAAGAAAAGAAGGCCATCCTCGGCAAACCACCCCCGAGCACAGGCTCTGAATGCCGGCATTGCGAAACTACTGTCCCTTGAAATGCTGTTATTCAGGCTAGTGGAGACTGACACCTTCCATAACTTGATGGCATTGGCAGTCCCACAATACAATGTGCCCAGCCACTTTTATTTCAGCAGGCAAGCCGTCCCTGCCCTGCAAAAGCATGTGGAGGGACACATAAAACACGTGCTACTGAACGCCATCAGTAGCAAGGTCCACCTCACCACTGATGCGTGGACCAGTCATCATGGACAGGGGTGATACCTTTCCCTCACTGCCCATCGGGTTAATGTTGTGGAGCTGGGTACAGATCGTGCGAGTGGTGCAGGACGTGTTCTGCCAACTCCAAGGATTGCAGGAATCCAGTCTGTACACATTGCCTCCTCCTTGCACACCAGTTCCTCAGAATCATCGCTGCAGGAGCTGTCACGGTCTACCTCCACCTTGACCCGTGAATGCTTACCTGTTACGACCGATATGAGCACAGCCGTGGCCAAACGTTCACAGGCCGTACTGAAATTAATTTCTTTGGGGAATCGAAGCCACACAGCGCAGGAGCACTGGAATGCCATCAAGCAGGAGAGCGACGTATGGCTTGTGCCAGTGAATCTCCAGCCAGGCATGGTAGTGTGTGACAATGGCCGAAATCTGGTGGCAGCTCTAGCCCTAGGCAACCTCACTCACATCCCATGATGCACTAGTCAGCATGACTGTCCCCTTTATCTGCCTGCTTGAAAGAACACTGCAAGCACTAAGGGATGATGTTGTGGAAGAGGTGGAGGATGAGGAGTCATCAATTCCATCTGCTTCTGGACAGTCAGCGCAACGTGGTTCCTCACAAAGGCCTAGGCAGGGGACACTGTGAGAAGAATGAGGAGGAGTCAATGGAGGAGGAAGACATCGGTCCAGAGGAGGGAGTTACACAATTCTCAAGTAGTCAGTGTGTAGAGCGAGGGTGGGGTGATGCAGAGCAGGCAGAGATCACACCTCAAGCAGGGGACAGCGTTTCTTGGCCAGTTGGCAGTCTGCAGCACATGGTTGATTTCATGCTGCAGTGCCTGAGAAACGACCGCCGCATCGCCCACATTCTCCACACGGCTGATTATTGGGTGTACACCCTCCTAGATCCGCGCTACCGGGACAACTTACAAACCCTCATAACACCGTTGAACCGGGAGCGTAAAATGCGGGAGTACATAGACACACTGTTGCATTCCATCATCTTCTCCAGTCCAAACGAGAGCAGTGCTGCTAGTACTTTACAAAGCAGCTCAGCGCATTGAGGCAGTGGAGGAAGCTCTGCACAAACAGGGAGCAGAAGCAGTGCCTCAGCACAAGGGAAGACCAGTATGGCCCAACTGTGGCAAAGTTTTGGGTGCCCTCCACAAATGTCTACACCATCACAGACGGCTCCAGTCAGCAGGAGGCAATGTTTTCGTCAGATGGTGACAAACTACATGTCTTGCCCTCTCAGAGTACTCCCAGATGGCTCTTCTCCCTTCAAGTTTTGGGTCTCTAAGCTGGATACATGGCCAGAGCTTAGCCAGTATGCATTAGAGGTGCTGGCTTGTCCTGCTGCTAGTGTATTATCGGAACGCATCTTTAGTGCCGCAGGTGGTGTACTAACACAAACCGTCACATGTGACTATCCTCCGATAACGTTGAGCGGCTTACTTTTCTGAAAATGAACAAAGCCTAGATCTTGCATGAATTTGCCACTCCTCTTAAAGATTAAATAATTGGTTGGCAACAGTATCCAGGTCTCCTGTTGTGTTCATGTTTCTACCACCTGAACTTTAATCCCTGGGCTCCAACACCGCCAGTTGATGCTCAGAAGTGCCATCTGCACAGTCAACACATGACCCAGTGTTATTGGGTTTCAGTAACGTCAGCTGATCCTCAGCTGTGTATCCGGCAATTTCTCCTGCTCCATCCACACTCACACTACAACTGATATTAAACTAGCTTAAATTAGGCCTCTGCCTACACTCTGCTTCTCCTGGATTCCCTGGGCTCCAACACCGCCAGTTGCTGCTCAGAAGTGCCGTCTGCACAGTCAACACTTGCTGCCGTGTTATTGGGTTTCAGTAACATCAGCTGATCCCCAGCTGTGTATCCGGCAATTTGTCCTGCTCCGTCCACGCTCACACTACAACAGTTATTAAACTGCCTCGAGTGTAGGCCTCAGCCTACACTCTGTTTCTCCTGGATTCCCTGGGCTCCAACACCGCCAGTTGCTGCTCAGAAGTGCCATCTGCACAGAGAAAAACACTAGCTCCTGTGTTAGTGGGGTTCAGTAACGTCAGCTGCACCCCTGCTTTGTATCCGGCAATTTCTCCTGCTCCCTCCACACTCACACTACTTCAGATATTAAACTTGCTCCAATTAGGCCTCAGCCTACACTCTGCTTCTAGCATTGACCCTGGGCTCCAACACCACCAGTTGCTGCCTGGAAGTGCTGTCTGCATAGTCAACAGTTGCTCCTCTGTTATTGGGGTTCAGTAATGCCAGCTGCTCCCCCACTGTGTGTGCGGCAATTTCTCCACTCAGTTTCTAGCATTGACCCTGGGCTCCAACACCGCCAGTTGCTGCCCGGAAGTGCTGTCTGCACAGTAAACAGTTGCTCCTTTGTTATTGGGGTTCAGTAATGTCAGCTGATCCCCTGCTGTGTATCCGGCAATTTCTCCTGCTCCCTCCACACTCACACTACTACAGAAATTAAAGGTAACCTGTCCCCCCCAGGTGATTCTAACTAAAAGCGCCACCTTGTGCAGCACTAATGCTGCACAAGGAAAAGCTGGCTCTTTAAGTTATGCTCCTTGCACACGCTGAACTAAACACTTATGAAATGTGTCCCCTCATACCGTGAAAGTCCCGGAGGCGGGACTTTCATTCCTAATCAGATGGGGCACAGCTATCATTCATACCCCCTTGGCACCATGCGCCGCCTCCTGAGTGTTGTTTGAATCTGTCCCGGAGCCTGCGCTGTTATGTTAAACCTTGGACATGCGCAGTTAGCGCTGCCCCTCTTCTGACATCATTTTAAGTCAGAGAGTATGGAAGGCTAGCACTCAACAGTTACGGGTGTGACGGTGCAAGTGAACGGAACCAGTGGTCCTCTCAGTCATAAAGATTCATATAATCACTGCACTCATACTATGAAGATAATTGATTCAAGTGAATAATTTTATTAACCAAATGTTCAGGTGAAGCGATAGGCAAAATAAAGTTTCGGCCAACCCGTGGCCTTGATCACAATATCACTGAAACAAATAAGACAAAGCACAGTAAATAGCTATATACAGACATGATAAAGATATAATCAAACATAAATATTTACATATATACAGTATAGAAAACATGCCAAGACCATTGCTGTAATGAGATTATATCGCAGAGATTATCAATATGTATTGGTACAATATATATGTGACAAGGAGCAAAAAAAAGACAGAGAGGGGTTCGGGGTTTAGAAATGCACAATATGTTGGTACTATAATTTTCATAATGAGACGGTAAAAATGACAGTACAGCATACCCTTATGTGAAGTTCCTTCTTTGGAGTGTATAAATGGTGCTGCTAGGGTATCAGCCAAAGATAAAGTTAAATAGACCTGAAGAGGGTAATAGGACATAGTAAGGCGTACAGTTGTAATCATGTGCAGTTTTGACCTCAGGTTTGGTCCCTTTTAGGGAGCCATGAACAAGGCAGGTATAGATATATGTGTGTGTCTAAGGGCCCGATAACACTAGTGGGTTGATACAACGCCGTTTGGTATGATATATAGGGGATTATTGCTATATAGTGTCCCAAAATAGTGATAAGGGTCCAAAAAGGAAGAAAAAACCTATATTTCCCAAGAGGCTACAGTATTACACCAGTGGGCTGATTCAGAGGGCTATGGAATATTTGCCAACTTATTGTTTATGTTGCTGTAGCCAAACGTATTGCCGCCATAATGTAGAGTTGGCCGGTATATGCAAATATAGCTGTAGGAGCAAATATAGACATACTAGGTATATTTGTCTGTTAGGTACATGATGGCAGTAGATCAAAAATCCACCACCTGCCAGTTTGTAGAGCCAGCCAGGGCCAACATATGATACTCCTGTACTGCTTTTCAACCAGAGATGAAAAGAAAATGAATTCAGCTGTAAAAGAGACAGACAGCGTGAAGATAGGACGCAGCCAGTGATATTTATATTGGTAACTTATCTGCTGATTTGTGGTAGCTCACATCCGTCATCTGTTGGTAGCGATCATAGTGGCAGGGACCAGCGTTGGTGGACAAGTGGGGAAAGCAGACACTGGTCGTTTCGATGCACAAGGAGGCGCTATCCATGGATGCCATAGAAGCGCTATATAGGGCCCTGGCTGGTCACATTGCCGGATGTGGTGTAAGGACGCCGGCACCTGCGCAGTATGTGTAAGGATAGGCATGATGCGTAGATAGAAAGCGCCAGCGCATTCGCAGTGAGGGCTAGAGGTGGATGTATCAGCACCTGCACAGTGAATCTTGGGCCGGTCGCATTGCAGGCTGTAATGGGAAGACATCAGGCACCTGCACAGTGTGTGTATGTATAGGAATGCACAGATCGAAGGCGCCTGGGCACGCGCAGTAGGCGCTAAGGGTGGATGTGCCAGCGCCTGTACAGTGGGTCACTATCGTGTTATATAGAGGACTTTGTTGACGCTTGCGCGGTGCCCTTAAGTGGAGAGAGACCGAATAACTGCTGTAGGGATTCGGACAAAAATCCGAGAGTGGACCCTCTGGGTCGTGACTCTAGAGCCTCCGGGGTCGAGCGGACCAGATGGAATCACCCCCTATACAGGGAGTGTTAGGGGCAGGACCTCGGGGGAATGGAGACACAACAGCTAGAGCCAAAGGGACGACCCAAAATAAAGAAGGAGACCACAGAGCTATTGGAATGGCGGGGAAAATAATAGGAAAACAGGACTTAACTGATAAAGACAGGAACACGAGACGGTGCAGGACACGGCAGGAACACAGGACTTGGCAGGAGACGGCAGGAACACGGAACTTGGCAGGACACAGCAGGAACACGGAACTTGGCAGGACACAGCAGGAACACGGAACTTGGCAGGACACAGCAGGAACACGGAACTTGGCAGGACACAGCAGGAACACGGAACTTGGCAGGACACAGCAGGAACACGGAACTTGGCAGGACACAACAGGAACACGGAACTTGGCAGGACACAGCAGGAACACGGAACTTGGCAGGACACAGCAGGAACACGGGACTTGGCAGGACACAGCAGGAACACGGGACTAACACTGAGACAAAGCGAGAACTAAGCTGGGAAAAGATACAGGGGAGCCTAGGGCATAGGGACACTGACAGCAGACAGTGCACCTACAAGGCAAAGGCGTCTTGCCTGGAAAGATGCCGAGAAGAAATAGCCAATGGGCGTCGCCATGTTGGGGCGGAGCCATCGGGTCACGACCTCCCAGAAGGCTCAGCGACGGAGGAGACGCGACCGCGCATGCGCAGAGAGACCGGACGCCGAGAGCCGGCGAAGGAGGATGCAGAGCGGCGAGGGACAGGATCGCGAGCGCGCCGAAGGATGGAAGAAGCCGGGTAAGTATGAGCAGCGGACGTGACAGTACCCCCCTCCTTAGTCCCCCTCCTTTTAAGGCTAGAAAGGAATCTTTTCATGATAAGAGGAGCATTGATGTTCTCTCGAGGTTCCCAGGACCTCTCCTCAGGACCAAATCCCTCCCAATCAATCAAAAAATAAGTTTTACCCCTAACTACCTTTTTGGCAAGAATATCTTTAACATTAAAGATTCCATCAGAGGTACAGAGCTGAGGAGAAAGAGAGGTAGCGGAGTGAAAACGATTAAAGACTGCGGGCTTGAGAAGAGATACATGGAAGGCATTGGGAATGCGTAAAGAGGCAGGTAGTTTCAATTTGTAGGAAACATCATTAATGCGACCCAAGATAGGAAAAGGACCAATATAGCGAGGGCCTAGTTTGTAAGAGGGGATTTTGAGCTTGATATAGCGAGAGGAGAGCCAAACTTTATCACCCGGAGAATAGGGAGGAGCATCCAAACGCCTTTTATCAGCAAATCTCTTCATATTATGGCTAGCTCTCTCAAGAGTCTCTTTAGTCTCACTCCAAATCTTAGAGAATTCCTGGGACAAGAAATCCGCTGCCGGTACCCCCGAGGAGAGAGAAACAGGAAGAGGAATGCTCGGATGTTGACCATAGACCACAAAAAAGGGAGATTTGGAGGAAGACTCACTGGGAAGGTTGTTATATGAGAACTCAGCCCAGGGGAGAAGGGAGACCCAGTCATCTTGATGTGCATTGGAAAAATGTCGTAAGTAGGTAGTCAGGACTTGATTAACTCGCTCTACTTGACCGTTGGACTGAGGGTGATAAGCGGAAGAGAAGTCCAAGTTAATTTTCAATAGACTACAGAGAGCTCTCCAAAAACGTGAGGTAAATTGTACTCCGCGGTCTGAGACAATATGATGTGGAAAACCATGAAGACGGAAGACTTGGTGTAAAAAGATTTTTGCCAACTCAGGAGCGGAAGGCAGACTAGGCAACGCGATGAAGTGAGCCATCTTAGAGAACCGATCCACAACAACTAGGATGACAGAGCAATCCGAGGAACAAGGTAGATCAGTGATGAAGTCCATAGCGATATGGCTCCATGGGACGGAAGGCACAGGCAGAGGATGCAGGAGACCGGAAGGAAGCTGCCTAGGAACTTTATTTTTGGCACAAGAAGAACAAGAAGCAATGAATTCGGTGACGTCTCGTCGGAGAGATGGCCACCAGTAGTGCCGAGAGATAAGGGAAAGTGTTTTCTTGACTCCTACATGTCCCGCAATCTTGGAGGAGTGACCCCAACATAAAACTCTCTCCTTGTCTTGATTAGACACAAGAGTCTTGCCAGGAGGAGCTGAAATCACTCTTAGAGGAGCAAGAGTGACAATCTTCGCAGGATCAATAATGTGAGCCGGAGAATCCTCAATGTCCTGAGGCTGAAAGGATCTTGAAAGAGCATCCGCTTTGACATTCTTATTTCCGGGTTGGAAATGAAGTTCAAATTCAAACCGTCCGAAGAATAAAGACCATCTAGCTTGTCGTGGATTTAGTCTTTGGGCAGACTGAACATAGGCCAGATTCTTGTGGTCTGTGTAAATGGTGAATGGATGAAGAGACCCCTCAAGGAGATAACGCCACTCTTCTAAGGCTAGCTTGATAGCCAATAGTTCTTTATCCCCAATGGAGTAGTTACGCTCAGGAGCAGAAAAGGCTTTAGAAAAAAAACCACAGGTCACCAAATGTCCGGACGAAGATCTTTGTAAAAGTACTGCTCCGGCTCCAACAGAGGATGCGTCGACTTCAAGGACAAACGGTCTATTAGCTTCAGGACGATGAAGCACAGGGGCCGTAGCGAAGCTTTGTTTAAGGGACTGAAAGGCCTCTTCAGCCTCAGGGGTCCAAAGACTGGAGTTGACTCCCTTGTGAACTAGGGCAGAGATAGGCTTGGTCATGGAAGAAAAATTAGGAATAAATTGTCTATAGTAATTGGCAAAGCCAAGAAAACATTGGATTGCTTTTGTTCCAAGAGGGCGAGGCCAATTCAGGACAGCAGAAACCTTCTCTGTATCCATCTCTAAGCCGGATCTTGAGACAATATATCCAAGGAAGGGAAGTGAGGATTGCCCAAAGACGCACTTCTCAATCTTAGCGAACAGATGATTTTCCCTTAGCCGTTGCAGAACACGGCGGACATCTCGTCTATGAGTGGAGAGATCCGGAGAAAAGATGAGAATGTCGTCAAGGTAAACCACGACTGAGGAGTAGAGAAGATCCCGAAATACATCATTCACAAATTCCTGGAAAACCGCAGGGGCGTTGCAGAGGCCAAACGGCATAACCAAGTATTCATAGTGACCGTCACGAGTATTGAAGGCGGTCTTCCACTCATCGCCCGCACGAATTCGAACCAGATTGTATGCGCCACGTAAATCCAATTTGGTAAAAATTTGCGCACCTCGAAGACGATCGAAGAGTTCTGGAATGAGTGGCAGAGGATATTTGTTCTTCACCGTGATGTTGTTTAGGCCTCGATAATCAATGCAGGGACGAAGAGAACCATCCTTCTTCTTCACGAAAAAAACCCTGCTCCGGCGGGAGAAGAAGACTTGCGAATGAATCCTTTAGCAAGATTTTCCTGAATATACTCAGACATAGCCTGTGTCTCAGCAGGAGAGAGAGGGTAGATTCTTCCCCTGGGCGGGTTAGTTCCAGGCACGAGATCTATGGGACAATCATAGAGACGGTGAGGCGGAAGACCCTCAGCCTCCTTCTTGTTGAAGACATCAGAGAAAGCACTGTAGACACAGGGTAAGGTGGGAAAAGAAGAGGAAGGAGAAGAAGAAGAAGAACCTACAGGACGCACCGGCAGCAGACAACGTTCCCGACAAAGCTCTCCCTGTTAGGACTGGCGGAACGCACCAAGTAAGATGATATAGATGCGTTCGCAGTCCGGGGTCCACCGTGCAGGCGAAACCCGCTGCTAGTGAATGACAGACTATATGGCGGTACTAAAAGTATAAACACGTGGGTTAAACCTCACCCAACGTGAAGAAAGCGATCCTGTTAAGTCACAGGACCGCGGTACCGCACATAGAGCGCGAGCAAGTAGTCAGTGAACTTAACCCCGAAAGGGAATGAAGTCCGATTAGACCCTTGCTGGCACAACACCGCAACTGGGTGTGTAATGAACCTTATTAGTAATAAATGAGCACAAGAGTGCGTGCGATGCCGCACTGACGGACGCCACTAACCACCCAGGCTTGGGTATGGAAAGCGCAAGGCAAGCGCACGGCGCCGTACTGGCAGGCACAGCTATAGGACGCTGTGATGTGTGTAACATACAGATGGATAGTCGGGCGCTAGAGAGCTACCATCATCCGCGAGCAGTCAACAACTCTAGGGAGGGATACTTAGGAGCTTTCATCCATCGACATACATCCATCTACACACACACATAATAATTGTACACTAGCGCATGGCCGTGCGGTCATGCGCAGTTTATATAGTTGCAGGACAGGAAGTGGCCACAGAAACTTTGCCCTTCCAAGACCTGCCAAGAGGACCAATGGAATGCGCTGCAGAGCCTGAGCACATGACCCTCGATCTCCAACGGGAGATCTTGCCCTGGGCATGCTCAGTGTGCGCAAATAAGGACTTAATCCCAGAGAAGTCCGCTCGTTGCTGACCAGCACTGACTTTAATGGCAGGAGCTGAAGAAGCAGCAGTAACTCTCTGTACAGAGCGAGACCGAGCAAGACGCTGGGACCGACGTCCCTGCTGAGCAGACTCCACTGCGGCTGGATAGGAATGGGAGACCGCAGCGGTGACGGCCCGAGATTCCCCCTGTGCAGAAGTGGGAACTCGAGACCTAACACTCCCCAGCGCAAGATATTGCCATTGCGCCAATCTAAAGTGGGCTCGTGATTCCGTAACCAAGGAAGACCTAAAAGCATAGGATGAGACAGACCCGCTAAAACATAAAATGCAATTTTTTCCTTATGCAGAGCCCCAACTTGAAGTTCCACCTCAAGCGTAACTTGAGTAATGGTCTCCTCTAACGGTCTACCATCCACAGATGCAAGAATCACAGGAGCCTCTAGGGTTTTGACTGGAACGGAGAATTTCAAAACCTCTTCCAACCTGATAAAATTCCCTGCTGCGCCAGAATCCACATAAGCATCCAAAGAAATGCCCTTGCCAGAAATATGCAAAAGCACAGACAAAGTGAGGGGTTGAGAGGAATCACACACACCTAGGGAGGTCTCTCTTACCTGACCGAGGCGGAGGAGTTTTCCGGACGTTCAGGGCAAGACCGCAATAAATGGGCAGCACTCCCGCAGTAAAAACATAAACCCTGAGTACGCCTCTCTTTACGTCGCTGTTCGGACATCTTTAGACGGTCCACTTGCATAGGTTCTGATGCGGACGCCAGAGAGGAAGTCCTAGGCTGTGGGCTGAGTGGCTTATGGGTGGCAGGGGAAGGACGAAGAGATCTCCGCTCCCGGGCGCGTTCTTGGAACCGAAGGTCAATACGGGTAGCTAAGGAAATTAAATCCTCCAAAACCGTAGGGGTGTCCCGACCAGCTAACTCATCTTTTATGCGCCCAGAGAGGCCCCGCTAGAAAGCACCCACTAACGCCTCATTGTTCCAGCCTAAGTCAGAGGAGAGGGTGCGGAACTTAATAGCATACTGGCCCATGGATAACGATCCCTGATGGAGAGACAATAGAGCCTCAGTAGTAGAGGCCAGACGTCCAGGTTCGTCAAAGACATGACGGAAGGTCTCCAAAAATTCAGACAACCGGGAGACTAGGGGATCGTCTCGCTCCCAGAGTGGATTTACCCATGCCAAGGCGTCACCCTCCAGATGGGAAATCAAAAAGGCAACTTTGGACCGATCCGTCGGGTAATGCTGGGGCAGAAGTTCAAAGTGAAGACGGCATTGGTTCAAAAATCCTCGGCAGAATTTAGGATCCCCATTGTACCGAGGTGGTTTAGCCAAGCAGGGTGGAGGGTGGGAAGCAGAAGCAGAGGTAGAAGCGGCTGTCTGGATAGAAAGCAGCCGATCGTCTATCGAAGACATATAACTAAGGATATGAGCCTGGGTGTCACGCTGCTGAGCTAACTCTTGCTGTAAGCCAACGAGTAGAGCGGCGTTGCCAGGATCAGAGGGCAGGAGCGTAGACAGGCGAGAATCCATAGCCTTCATAAAGGACACAATACGGGACTGATTCTCCCGCAAAAAGAGTAACTCTTTTTGCGCAGCAGAGGCCCCAGCGGGGTCCATGGCCTTTGCCTACTGTAGGGATTCGGACAAAAATCCGAGAGTGGACCCTCTGGGTCGTGACTCTAGAGCCCCCGGGGTCGAGCGGACCAGATGGAATCACCCCCTATACAGGGAGTGTTAGGGGCAGGACCTCGGGGGAATGGAGACACAACAGCTAGAGCCAAAGGGACGACCCAAGATAAAGAAGGAGACCACAGAGCTATTGGAATGGCGGGGAAAATAATAGGAAAACAGGACTTAACTGATAAAGACATGAACACGAGACGGTGCAGGACACGGCAGGAACACAGGACTTGGCAGGAGACGGCAGGAACACGGAACTTGGCAGGACACAGCAGGAACACGGAACTTGGCAGGACACAGCAGGAACACGGAACTTGGCAGGACACAGCAGGAACACGGAACTTGGCAGGACACAGCAGGAACACGGAACTTGGCAGGACACAGCAGGAACACGGAACTTGGCAGGACACAGCAGGAACACGGAACTTGGCAGGACACAGCAGGAACACGGGACTTGGCAGGACACAGCAGGAACACGGGACTAACACTGAGACAAAGCGAGAACTAAGCTGGGAAAAGATACAGGGGAGCCTAGGGCATAGGGACACTGACAGCAGACAGTGCACCTACAAGGCAAAGGCGTCTTGCCTGGAAAGACACCGAGAAGAAATGGCCGATGGGCGCCGCCATGTTGGGGCGGAGCCATCGGGTCGCGACCTCCCAGAAGGCTCAGCGACGGAGGAGACGCGACCGCGCATGCGCAGAGAGACCGGACGCCGAGAGCCGGCGAAGGAGGATGCAGAGCGGCGAGGGACAGGATCGCGAGCGCGCCGAGGGATGGAAGAAGCCGGGTAAGTATGAGCAGCGGACGTGACAACCGCTCAGAAGAGCATACACACAGTGTAGCGCTGTTGAATGTGGATGACTGGGGAGTCCTGTTACGTTAGTTAAAGCATGTTGTGTTAATTGGAGGCATATATGCTGATACACACTAGCGACAAATGCAGTCAAATGAATAGAAATACAAATACATAAATACATGCAGATACATGGTAGGAGTCCAAACTAAAGAAAATAAAGCAAATAAATAAATAAATAAAGAAAATAAAGGAAATGAATAAATGAATAAATTGGAAAATAATGAAAATAATGTAAAAAAAAGGAATGGATAAATTAGAAAATAATGGAAATATGAAACGAAAAAATGGAAGAGAATAATCTTCCATTGTAAATAATGAGAGGTAAAATGAGAAAAATGAATGAAAAACTTGAAATAAAAATAACTATAATAGTAAATAAAAAAAAAATAAAGATAAATAATAAAACTAAAACTGGGGCACTAGTTTAAAAACCGGGGGTATGAGTCTTACTGTCTCGAGTGTGCAAGAGGTTGAGGCTACTAGTGCAGTGGGTCAATTCATCTAAAAAAAATAAGGTTAATCATATTAGCCAGTCTATCTCACGGTTCAATCTCCTTGGGTGGAGAGTGTCTAGGGTATAAATCCAGAAGGTTTCCCTCTTTTTCAATAATTGGATAAGATTGCCTCCCCTTCTCGGGCGAGGGACCTTTTCCACAATCTGAAACCTGAGTTGAGATACATTATGCCTCGCCTCTTTGAAGTGTAATGGCAAGGGTAGCCATAATTTTTTGCACCTGATTGTAGATTTATGGCTTGATATTCGATCCCTAATAGCCTGAGTAGTTTCCCCCACGTATAGTAACCCGCATTGATGATATACACTACAAAATTTGTCTCGCAGGTATAATAATCCCTGATAGGATATGACTTACCAGTCCGAGGATGGACTATTTCGTTGCCCCTAATAATATTAGAACAGCTCCTACAGTTTAAACAGGGAAAAGTGCCTGTTCTACTTAGGCCAGTTAAAGTCCTTATTAGTGGTGATTTGTGTGATCCTAAGTCAGCTCTTACTACTTTGTCCCGTATGTTCTTGGGTCGTCTGGTGCACATTAGTGGTGGATCTTTAAAGATAGGGATACTCGGATAGGCCTTATTGAGAAGAGGCCAATGCCCTCGGATGAGATTGTATATTCTATGCATAGTAGGGTGGTGGTTATGTACAAAGGGGAGTCTTGGGTTCTTCTGTACACTGGTAGTTGTATTGTTTGAGTCATTAAGGGCTCTGGAGGATTCGGTGTTGAAGAGATTGGATGGGTAATGGCGGGCTTTAAATTTGTTAGACATTTCTTGTAACCTGATCTCTCTGGTTGGAGGGTCGGAAACAATTCTGGTTACCCTTTTAAATTGTGATCTAGGAAGGCTATTTTTGATAGACTTAGGATGACAGCTGTTATATAGCAGAAGGCTATTGCAATCAGTCGGTTTCGTAAAAATATCCGTGCTGAGATTACCGTTGATGTCATTGACTATTTTAGTGTCTAAAAAGGATACTTCATCCTTGTGATGGACCAATGTGAAGGACAGTTCAGATATGACATTGTTAATGGTATTATAGAATTCTAGGAGACTAGTTTGATCTCCCTGCCATATGCAAAAGATGTAATCTATGCATCTATAGCAGGTAAGTGCATACTGTTGAAAGATGGGGTTAGAGTATATAAAATCCTGTTCGAAGCGATCCATATATAAATTGGCGTAGGCCGGGGCCATGTTTGACCCCATAGCCGTCCCGCATGTCTGCATTAAGAAATCATCTTCAAACATGAAAAAATTCTCTCTAAGTACTAGGTTCAAAAAATCTATGCAAAGTTCCTGGGAATCCTTGTCAACATTGGCTTCACTGAGTGTTAGAGACACCACTTCAATACCCATGTCGTGGGTGATGGAGGTATATAGACTGTTCACATCTAATGTACATAGAAGGCTATCACATGGAATGTTACTCATGTTGCGAATCTTCCCAAGGAAATCCCCAGTGTCCAATATAAAAGATTTCGTGACTCTGGTATAGGGTGTAAGGAGCTTGTCCAGGAATATGGACAATGGGTTTAGTATAGAGTCGGTCAATGCCACCATGGGGCAACCAGGGGGATTTTGGAGATTCTTATGGATCTTGGGCAGAATGTACATTACAGGGGTCACTGGTTGGTAATTGGTAAGGTACGTTTTTGTTTTGTTGTCGATGGTCCTAAGTTGTAGATGTTTACCAACTATCATGTTAATCTTTTGTCGTATGGAGTGGGTTGGGTCACCTTGTATTTTTTTGTATGCCGTAGTGTCAGCGAGCTGTCTCCTCACTTCGGATATATAGTGGCTTTTGTCCATGACAACGATGGCTCCCCCCTTGTCCGCTGGTTTAATAATAATACTTTTATTCTCACATAGTGAGTCCAGAGCTTGTTTTTCAAGGGGATCCAGATTGTGATGGACAGGGAGGAAGCCCAACCGTTGGTTATGTCTCTATCAAGTAGATTGACAAAGGTCTCAACGGCATGGTTAGACTTAGGTGGAATAAAGGTGCTCTGATTCCTTAGACCAAGTTTGTCAATTGTGATTTTAGGTCCCTCGGTTTGGGCCGGTGTTAAAACTGGTCTAATGGGATTGGTGGATTCCTCAAAGTGTACCTTCATTCTAAAGTTTCTGTAAAAACGCTGTAAATCCCTTTCAAGTTGAAAGGAATCCCATTTGGGAGTTGGGCAGAATGATAGACCCATATTCAACACCTTCAGTTCTAGGGGAGAAAGAGTATAGTTAGAGATATTCACTACTGAATTTGGACTTCTACCTGAGATCTGAGAGTCATGTGGCGATCCCCGTCCCTTCTTCCTTGACCTCCGGGTTGGCGTGCGTTTTATCCTAAAAAACGGGGACCTGATGTTTGTGCGCCGCCAGTCTCGCTGCCGGATCTTGCAGAGGAGCCCCTGGCAGGTGAGGAGCCCCCTGAGTGGTAGTTCCCTCTTGGTGTGCGGCGATACCTGGGTCTCTGGCGCCTGGGGAATGGATCCTCCCATTTGTAGATGTTGTTAGTTAAATAGTCTTCCGTGTCCCTTTGGAATTTTTTGCGTTTCCTTTCTTCAAGGGTTCTCTGGTGTGTTGTTAGTATAGAGTCCACTTTGCTCTTTAGTGAAGTGAATTCAGTGTTACTCAAGGTGGAAGTCAATTGTGTCTCAATACTCTCAATTTTCTCCTCTGTGCTTTTGATAGCTTCATGAAGATACTCAATAGTCAGTAATATGATGTCGAAAGAGCACTTGTTCAAATTTTTTTGAAATCTTGCACAATATTTTTCATTGTCAGAAAATAGGGTTGGACGAAGATTGCAACGTAAGCCTCGGGGTATTTTCCCTTGTTGATGGTACTCCCCTAAGGTCGCACAGTGTAAGTCGTAGCCGATGAGTTTTTTTCTCTCCTTCTCCCAATCTCTCGATTTTACGTCCCTGCTGGATAGGTGAAGAAAATCTGTTTTGGTCTTTATTCTGGATAGAATGGTGGTACCTGTTGCCTCATCGTAGACATAGGTCTTGGTTGACATGGATTCGGTCGGTGCTCAAAACCCAAAAACAACGATATAGAGAGTATGGAAGGCTAGCACTCGACAGTTACGGGTGTGACATTGCAAGTGAATGGAACCAGTGGTCCTCTCAGTCATAAAGATTCATATAATCACTGCACTCGTACTATGAAGATACTTGATTCAAATGAATAATTTTATTAAACAAATGTTCAGGTAAAACGATAGGCAAAAAAAAAAGTTTCGGCCAACCCGTGGCCTTGATCACAATATCGCTGAAACAAATAAGACAAAACACAGTAAATTAAACAAACATAATATACAGTATAGAAAACATGCCAAGACCATTGCTGTAATGAGATTATATCGCAGAGATTATCAATATGTATTGGTACAATATATATGTGACAAGGAGCAAAAAAAAGACAGAGGGGTTCGGGGTTTAGAAATGCACAATATGTTGGTATTATAATTTTCATAACGAGACGGTAAAAATGACAGTACAGCATACCCTTATGTGAAGTTCCTTCTTTGGAGTGTATAAATGGTGCTGCTAGGGTATCAGCCAAAGATAAAGTTAAATAGACCTGAAGAGGGTAATAGGACATAGTAAGTCGTACAGTTGTAATAATGTGCAGTTTTGACCTTAGGTTTGGTCCCTTTTAGCGAGCCATGAACAAGGCAGGCATAGATATACAGTGGGGCAAAAAAGTATTTAGTCAGTCAGCAATAGTGCAAGTTCCACCACTTAAAAAGATGAGAGGCGTCTGTAATTTACATCATAGGTAGACCTCAACTATGGTAGACAAACTGAGAAAAAAAAATCCAGAAAATCACATTGTCTGTTTTTTTAACATTTTATTTGCATATTATGGTGGAAAATAAGTATTTGGTCAGAAACAAAATTTCATCTCAATACTTTGTAATATATCCTTTGTTGGCAATGACAGAGGTCAAACGTTTTCTGTAAGTCTTCACAAGGTTGCCACACACTGTTGTTGGTATGTTGGCCCATTCCTCCATGCAGATCGCCTCTAGAGCAGTGATGTTTTTGGCTTTTCGCTTGGCAACATGGACTTTCAACTCCCTCCAAAGGTTTTCTATAGGGTTGAGATCTGGAGACTGGCTAGGCCACTCCAGGACCATGAAGTGCTTCTTACGAAGCCACTCCTTCGTTGCCCTGGCGGTGTGCTTTGGATCATTGTCATGTTGAAAGACCCAGCCACGTTTCATCTTCAATGCCCTTGCTGATGGAAGGAGGTTTGCACTCAAAATCTCACGATACATGGCCCCATTCATTCTTTCATGTACCCGGATCAGTCGTCCTGGCCCCTTTGCAGAGAAACAGCCCCAAAGCATGATGTTTCCACCACCATGCTTTACAGTAGGTATGGTGATTGATGGATGCAACTCAGTATTCTTTTTCCTCCAAACGCGACAAGTTGTGTTTCTACCAAACAGTTCCAGTTTGGTTTCATCAGATCTTAGGACATTCTCCCAAAACTCCTCTGGATCATCCAAATGCTCTCTAGCAAACTTCAGACGGGCCCGGACATGTACTGGCTTAAGCAGTGGGACACGTCTGGCACTGCAGGATCTGAGTCCATGGTGGCGTAGTGTGTTACTTATGGTAGGCCTTGTTACATTGGTCCCAGCTCTCTGCAGTTCATTCACTAGGTCCCCCCGCGTGGTTCTGGGATTTTTGCTCACCGTTTTTGTGATCATTCTGACCCCACGGGGTGGGATTTTGCGTGGAGCCCCAGGTCGAGGGAGATTATCAGTGGTCTTGTATATCTTCCATTTTCTAATTATTGCTCCCACTGTTGATTTTTTTCACTCCAAGCTGGTTGGCTATTGCAGATTCAGTCTTCCCAGCCTGGTGCAGGGCTACAATTTTGTTTCTGGTGTCCTTTGACAGCTCTTTGGTCTTCACCATAGTGGAGTTTGGAGTCAGACTATTTGAGGGTGTGCACAGGTGTCTTTTTATACTGATAACAAGTTTAAACAGGTGCCATTACTACAGGTAATGAGTGGAGGAAAGAGGAAACTCTTAAAGAAGAAGTTACAGGTCTGTGAGAGCCTGAAATCTTGATTGTTTGTTTCTGACCAAATACTAATTATCCACCATAATATGCAAAAAAATTATAAAAAAACAGACAATGTGATTTTCTGGATTTTTTTTTTCTCAGTTTGTCTCCCATAGTTGAGGTCTACCTATGATGTAAATTACAGACGCCTCTCATCTTTTTAAGTGGTGGAACTTGCACTATTGCTGACTGACTAAATACTTTTTTGCCCCACTGTATGTGTGTGTCTAAGGGCCCGATAACACTAGTGGGTTGATACAACGCCGTTTGGTATGATATATAGGGGATTATTGCTATATAGTGTCCCAAAATATTGATAAGGGTCTTTTGCTCTTGTACCTTCTGCTCCCCATCCTGGTTCTAGTACCGTCAGCTGGTTCCAGGCACAGCCTTTGGCTTAGGTGCCTCCTTCTTGGTATCCGAGTTCCACCAACGTCTGGTTGGTGGTCCTTGGAAGTGCTCTCTGGCACGGGTACCTCCTGCTTAGTAACCGGTTTCCAATACCGTCAGCTGGTCCTCGGTAGTTCCATTGGCTCTTGTACCTTCTGCTACCCATCCGGGTTCCAGTACCGTCAGCTGGTTCTTGGCAGTGTCTTGTGCTCTTGTACCTTCTGCTCCCCATCCTGGTTCCAGTACCGTCAGCTGGTTCCAGGCAGAGCCTTTGGCTTAGGTGCCTCCTTCTGGGTATCCGAGTTCCACCAATGTCTGGTGGTCCTTGGTAGTGCTTTCTGGCATGGGTACCTCCTGCTTAGTAACCAGGTTCCAGTTCCGTCAGCTGGTCCTCAGTAGTTTCATTGGCTCTTGTACCTTCTGCTACCCATCCGGATTCCAGTACCATCAGCTGGTTCTCGGCAGTTCATCAGCCTTCTTGTACCTTCTGCTACATTTTCAAGTTCAAGCTTTTGGAAATGGTTTTTGCTAATCACTCTGGATCTCCCTGAAGACCACCCCAAAGAAGACGACAACCCCGGGGACGACAACCCTGGAGACGACGACCCTGGAGACGACGACCCTGGAGACGACGCCCCTGAAGACGACGACCCTGAAGACCAAGAAGCAGAAGAACAAGGAACTGCAGAACAAAAAGCAGAAGAACATTAGGCATAAGACTAAAATTCAGAGCAAAAGATATTATCTAAATTATAAGCAGAAGAAGACTAAGCAGTGTATGGGGGTGAGTCGGTTCCTCCTCATGGTGCCCCTGGAAAAAACCTGCTGCTGCAGGTCAAACTGAATGTGGACAAATCCTGTTGTAAATCTTTTGTGACAGGCAGAACGGAATGTTCAAACATTTATAGATAACTACAGGAATGCCTGTCACAAATATGAATATGATGAAGAAGAAGAATATGAAGAAGATGAAGAAGTAGAATATGAAGAAGAATAATAGTTGAATAAAAAGAATATGAAGAATGTAAAAAAAAAAGAATAATAGGAAGAAGGTGAAGAAGAAGAAGATAAATAAGGCTACTTTCACACTTGCGTCGGTACGGGGCCGACGCCATGCGTCGGCCCGACGTACCGATGCACGTTGTGAAAAGAAATGCACAACGGGGGCAGCAGATGCAGTTTTCCAATGCATCCGCTGCCCCATTGTATTGTCCGGGGAGGAGGGGGCGGAGTTTTGGCCGCGCATGCGCGGTCGAAAATGGCAGACGCAACGCACAGAAAAAGTTACATGGAACGTTTTTTGTGCTGACGGTCCACCAAAACACGACGCATCCGTCGCATGACGGATGCGACGTGTGGCCATACATCGCAATGCGTCGCTAATGCAAGTCTATGGAGAAAAAACGCATCCTGCGGGCAAATTTGCAGGATGCGTTTTTTTCTCCAAAACAACGCTTTGCGACGTACGTCACACGACGCAAGTGTGAAAGTAGCCTAAGGTGAAGGAGACGTTGATGTAAAAGATGCTGCTGCTGAGGATGATGAAGAAAGTGTGGGAGAAGTAAAAAAGAAGATGAAGAGCATGGAAGTAATGAAACAAACATCTGACAAAATATAAAAAATCTAAACATAGTCAATATCTTTGTAACTCTGAACGTCTTAAAAAAAAATAATTAATTCCTGCTATTCCATTTGATTGGGCTAAACCTCTATGCCTTTAATGTCTCCCCCACATCCACCAATACATCCTGCATTATCCGATATTTTTTGGATATTGGCCGATCCAATCCGATACCGATATTTCTGAATATTTGAAGATATCGCTCAACACTACTTACGACTATGTCATATTTCAGTTTGTTTTTTTTCTAAAGAAATTTTTTAAAATTTACCACATTTCTGTTTTTTACAGTCAAGATGGGGTGTAGAGTGTACATTAATGAGAAAAAAAATTACTTTTTGAATTTACCAAATGGCTGCATTGAAACAGAGTGAAAAATGTAAAGGGGTATGAATACTTTCCATGCCCACTGTATATAGTCATTGTTTACATTTTAAAAATTAGAAAAATGAAAATTGGCTGATGAAAGTATCAACCAAGAGTCTTTCATTTCTTGTTTGAATAATTTTCATCCATTCTTCCTTGGAAAATTCTTCCAGTTCTGTGAGATTCCTTGGTCGTCTTGCATGCTCTTCTATTTTGAGGTCTAGCCACAGATTTTCAATCAAGTTCAGACAAGTTCAGATAAGCGGACTGTGAGGGCCATTGTAGAACCTTCAGCTTGCACCTTTTCAGGTAGTCTACTGCGCGATTTGATGTGTGTTTAGGATCATTATCCATTTGTAGAAGCCATATTTTCAATTTCAGATTTTTTTTACAGAAGGTGTTATGTTTGCATCAAGAATTTGTTGAAATTTTATTGAATCCATTTCTTCATCAACTCATGAAATGTTCCCCGTACCATTGGCTGCAACAACCCCAAATCTTGATTGATCCACACCCATGCTTAATGCTTTGCAAGATTTTCTTTTCCTGAAATTCTGTGCCTTTGTTGCCAAAGAGTTCTATTTTAGCCTCATCGATACACAGGACTTGTTTCCAAAAGACATCAGGTTTGTTTAGATGCTCTTTTGCATACATATGATTCTGAATTTGATGGTGAAGATGCAGAAGAGGTTTTCTTCTGATGACTCTTCTATGAAGGCCGTATTCATGCATGTGTCACGCAACGTCTTTGGACTGTGGGCATGTGCCTTACTATGCTCACATATCAACTCTTAACTGTCTCCTCCCCCACCCAGGAAAGTGGGAAAATCAAAGTGTATATGATAACACGAACCAAACAAACAAGGGAAGACAGACAGGGTTAAATGAAAATAACAATCATGCAAAATACACTCATCAAACAGAATGCAACACAAAGGAGTAAAAGGACATAGAGAGCAAATAGGAGAGGATGAGGATGAGCACACAAACAAAACTCCAAAACAACCATCTCCTGAACAAATCTTCAAACACTAACTCCAACCACAAACTACACTGCCAGCTCCAAACCAAGCAGTAAAAAAATAACTGGCAATTCTTAAGTGCCAGAGAGATGTCCCTGACATCCTTAAAAAGCTCTTTGGTCTTGCCCATGTTGAAGAGGTTTGTGTCTGACTAATTAATTGAGTCTGTGGACAGGAGTCTTTTATAAAGGTGAATTAAACACAGCTATCTTTATAATGCATGTAATGAGTTGATCAGGAGCGTCTAACTGGTCTGTAGGAGCCAGAACTCTTAATGGTTGGTAGGGGATCAAATATTTATTTCTCACTGCAAAATGCAAATAAATTTATATAATTTATGCAATGTGATTTTCTGGATTTTATTTTTGATATTCTATCTCTCAATGTTAAAATGAATCTACTTTTAACCCCTTCATGACCCAACCTATTTTGACCTTAAAGACCTTGCCGTTTTTTGCAATTCTGACCAGTGTCCCTTTATGAGGTAATAACTCAGGAACGCTTCAACGGATCCTAGCGGTTCTGAGATTGTTTTTTGGTGACATATTAGGCTTCATGTTAGTGGTAAATTTAGGTCAATAAATTATGCGTTTATTTGTGATAAAAACGGAAATTTGGTGAAAATTTTTAAAATTTCACAATTTTCACATTTTGAATTGTTATTCTGTTAAACCAGAGAGTTATGTGACACAAAATAGTTAATAAATAACATTTCCCACATGTCTACTTTACATCAGCACAATTTTGGAAACAAAATTTTTTTTTGCTAGGAAGTTATAAGGGTTAAAATTTGACCAGCGATTTCTCATTTTTACAACGAAATTTACAAAACCATTTTTTTTAGGGACCACCTCACATTTGAAGTTAGTTTGAGGGGTCTATATGGCTTAAAATACCCAAAAGTGAAACAATTCTAATAACTGCACCCCTCAAGGTGCACAAAACCACATTCAAGAAGTTTATTAACCCTCCAAGTGCTTCACAGCAGCAGAAGCAACATGGAAGGAAAAAATGAACATTTAACTTTTTAGTCACAAAAATCTTTTAGCAACAATTTTTTTATTTTCCCAATGGTAAAAGGAGAAACTGAACCACGAAAGTTGTTGTCCAATTTGTCCTGAGTACGCTGATACCTCATATTTGGGGGTAAACCCCTGTTTGGGCGCACGTCAGGGCTTGGAAGGGAAGGAGCGCCATTTTACTTTTTGAATGAAAAATTGGCTCCACTCTTTAGCGGACACCATGTCGTGTTTGGAGGGCCCCCGTGTGCCTAAAAATTGGAGCTCCCCGACAAGTGACCCCATTTTGCAAACTAGATGCCCCAAGGAACTTATCTAGATGCATAGTGAGCACTTTAAACCCTCAGGTGCTTCACAAATTGATCCGTAAAAATGAAAAAGTACTTTTTTTTGACAAAAAAATTTATTTTAGCCTCAATTTTTTCATTTTCACATGGGCAATAGGATAAAATGGATCCTAAAATTTGTTGGGCAATTTCTCCCGAGTACGCCGATACCTCACTTGTGGGGGTAAACCACTGTTTGGGCATACGGCAAGGCTCGGAAGGGAAGGAGCGCCATTTGACGTTTTGAATGGAAAATTAGCTCCAATTGTTAGCGGACACCATGTCGCGTTTGGAGAGCCCCTGTGTGCCTAAACATTGGAGCTCCCCCACAAGTGACCCCATTTTGGAAACTAGACCCCCCAAGGAACTTATCTAGATGCATATTGAGCACTTTAAACCCCCAGGTGCTTCACAGAAGTTTATAGCGCAGAGCCATGAAAATAAAAAATAATTTTTCTTTCCTCAAAAATTATTTTTTAGCCTGGAATTTCCTATTTTGCCAAGGGTAATAGGAGAAATTGGACCCCAAATGTTGTTGTCCAGTTTGTCCTGAGTACGCTAATACCCCATATGTGGGGGTAAACCCCTGTTTTGGCGCACGGCAGGGCTCGGAAGGGAAGGCACGCCATTTGGCTTTTTAAATGGAAAATTAGCTCCAATCATTAGCGGACACCATGTCGCGTTTGGAGAGCCCCTGTGTGCCTAAACATTGCAGATCCCCCACAAATGACCCAATTTTGGAAACTAGACCCCCAAAGGAACTAATCTAGATGTGTGGTGAGCACTTTGAACCCCCAAGTGCTTCACAGAAGTTTATAACGCAGAACCATGAAAATAAAAAAAAAAAATTCTTTTCTCAAAAATGATTTTTTAGCCCGCAATTTTTTATTTTCCCAAGGGTAACAGGAGAAATTTGACCTCAAAAGTTGTTGTCCAGTTTCTCCTGAGTACGCTGATACCCCATATGTGGGGGTAAACCACTGTTTGGGCACACGTCGGGGTTTGGAAGGGAAGTAGTGATGTTTTGAAATGCAGACTTTGATGGAATGCTCTGCGGGCGTCACGTTGCATTTGCAGAGACCCTGATGTGGCTAAACAGTAGAAACCCCCCACAAATGACCCCATTTTGGAAACTAGACCCCCTAAGGAACTTATCTAGATGTGTGGTGAGCACTTTGAACCCCCAAGTGCTTCACAGAAGTTTATAACGCAGAGCAGTGAAAATAATAAATACGTTTTCTTTCCTAAAAAATAATGTTTTAGCCCAGAATTTTTTAATTTTCCCAAGGGTAACAGGAGAAATTTGACCCCAATAGTTGTTGTCCAGTTTCTTCTGAGTACGGTGATACCCCATATGTGGGGGAAACCACTGTTTGGGCACATGCCGGGGCTCGGAAGTGAAGTAGTGACGTTTTGAAATGCAGACTTTGATGGAAAGCTATGTGGACGTCACGTTGCGTTTGCAGAGACCCTGATGTGGCTAAACAGTAGAAACCCCCCACAAGTGACCCCATTTTAGAATCTAGACCCGAAAGGAACTTATCTAGATGTGTGGTGAGCACTTTGAACCCCCAAGTGCTTCACAGAAGTTTATAACGCAGAGCCGTGAAAATAATAAATACGTTTTCTTTCCTCAAAAATAATTTTTAGCCCAGAATTTTTTATTTTCCCAAGGGTTACAGGAGAAATTGGACCCCAAAAGTTGTTGTCCAGTTTCTCCTGAGTACGCTGATACCCCATGTGTGGGGGTAAACCACTGTTTGGGCACACGTCGGGGCTCAGAAGGGAAGTAGTGATTTTTGCGTTTGCATAGCCCCTGGTGTGCCTAAACAGTAGAAACCCCCCACAAGTGACCCCATTTTGGAAACTAGACCCCCCAAGGAACTTATCTAGATATGTGGTGAGCACTTTGAACCCCCAAGTGCTTCACAGACGTTTACAACGCAGAGCCGTGAAAATAAAAAATCATTTTTCTTTCCTCAAAAATGATGTTTTAGCAAGCAATTTTTTATTTTCACAAGGGTAACAGGAGAAATTGGACCCCAATAATTGTTGCGCAGTTTATCCTGAGTATGCTGGTACCCCATATGTGGGGGTAAACCACTGTTTGGGCGCACGTCGGGGCTCGGAAGTGAGGGAGCACCATTTGACTTTTTGAATACAAGATTGGCTGGAATCAATGGTGGCGCCATGTTGCGTTTGGAGACCCCTGATGTGCCTAAACAGTGGAAACCCCTCAATTCTACCTCCAACACTAACCCCAACACACCCCTAACCCTAATCCCAACTGTAGCCATAACCCTAATCACAACCCTAACCACAACCATAATTCCAACCCTAACCCTTAGGCTATGTGCCCACGTTGCGGATTCGTGTGAGATTTTTCCGCACCATTTTTGAAAAATCCGTGGTTAAAAGGCACTGCGTTTCACCTGTGGATTTACCGCGGATTTCCAGTTTTTTTTGTGCGGATTTCACCTGCGGATTCCTATTGAGGAACAGGTGTAAAACGCTGCGGAATCCGCACAAAGAATTGACATGCTGCTGAAAATACAACGCTGCATTTCCGCGCGGTATTTTCCGCACCATGGGCACAGTGGATTTGGTTTTCCATATGTTTACATGGTACTGTAAACCTGATGGAACACTGCTGTGAATCCGCAGAGGCCAATCCGCTGCGGATCCGCAGCCAAATCCGCACCGTGTGCACATAGCCTAATTCTAAAGGTATGTGCACACGCTGCAGAAAATGCTGCGGATCCGCAGCAGTTTCCCATGAGTTTACAGTTCAATGTAAACCTATGGGAAACAAAAATCGCTGTACACATGCTGCGGAAAAACTGCACGGAAACGCAGAGCTTTACATTCCGCAGCATGTCACTTCTTTCTGCGGATTCCGCAGCGGTTTTACAACTGCTCCAATAGTAAACCGCAGTTGTAAAACCGCAGTGAAATGCGCTGAGGAAAAATCCGCAGAGGACCAGAATACGTGTGCACATACCGAAACCCTAACCCTAACCCTAGCCCTAACCCTAACCCTAGCCCTAACCCTAGCCCTAGCCCTAACCCTAACCCTAACCCTAACCCTAGCCCTAACCCTAACCCTAACCCTAGCCCTAACCCTAACCCTAACCCTAGCCCTAACCCTAACCCTAATCCCAACCTTAGTGGAAGAAAAAAAAATTTTCTTTATTTTATTATTGTCCCTACCTATGGGGGTGACAAAGGGGGGGGGGTCATTTAGTATTTTTTTTATTTTGATCACTGTGAGGTTTTATCATAGTGATCAAAATGCACTTGAAACGAATCTGCCGGCCGGCAGATTCGGTGGGCGCAGTGCGCATGTGCCCGCCATTTTGGAAGATGGCGGCGCCCAGGAAAGAAGACGGATGGACCCCGGGAGGCTCAGTAAGTATGATGGGGTGGGTGGGGAGCACGGGGGGGGTGGATCGGAGCATGGGGGGGTGGATCGCAGTACGGGGGGGTGGATCGCAGTGCGGGGGCGTGGATCGCAGTGCGGGGGGGGTGGATCGCAGTGCGGGGGGGGTGGATCGCAGTGCGGGGGGGTGGATCGGACTGCAGGGGGGTGGGATTGGAGCACGGGGGGAGCGGACAGGAGGACTGGGGAGCGGAGCCCAGGACGGAGGGGAGCGGACCACAGATCGGTGGGCTGGGGGGCGATCGGTGGGGTGGGGGGGGCACATCAGTGTTTCCAGCCATGGCCGATGATATTGCAGCATCGGCCATGGCTGGATTGTAATATTTCACCAGTTTTTTAGGTGAAATATTACAAATCGCTCTGATTGGCAGTTTCACTTTCAACAGCCAATCAGAGCGATCGTAGCCACGGGGGGGGGGGGGGGTGTGTGAAGCCACCTTCCCTGGGCTAAAGTACAACTCCTCCTGTCCCTGCAGGCAGGGTGAAATTACAGTTAACCCTTTCACCCGGCCTGCAGAAGCCCAATCCGGCCATGACGCATATGCTGCGTCACAGGTCGGATTGGCACAGGTTTTCATGACGCATACGGTGCCTCAAAGGTCGAGAAGGGGTTAAAATTATAGACTGTTCATTTCTTTGTCAATGGGCAAACTTACAAAATCAGCAAGGGATTAAATACTTATTTGCCCCACTGTATGTATATACAGCTCTCGCAAAAAGAGACCATTGCAACATTTTCAGTTTGTCTGATTTTTCTTTTTATTGATATATTTTTGAGTAAAATGTAAATTGTTCTTTTATTCTATAAACTACTGACAACATGTCTCCGAAGTTCCAAGCAATACATTTTGTATTTATTTTCTGAAAATGAGAAATGGTCAAAATAACAAAACAATGCATTGCTTGCAGACCTCAAATAATGCAAAAACAAAAAACAAGTTCTTTATCATTTTCCATATTTTGTGGAATAACCATGATTTTTAATCACAACTTTCATGCGACTTGGCACTCTTTCCACCAGTCTTTCACACTGCTTTTGGGTGCCACTCCTGGTACACAGAGGTGTGCAATGGGGTTCAGGTCTGGAGATTGGGCTGGCCATGACAGGGTTTTGATGTGGTGGTCTCTTAATTTTTGCCAGAGCTAGCTAGCTAGAGATATATATATATATACAGGTCCTTCTCAAAAAATTAGCATATAGTGTTAAATTTCATTATTTACCATAATGTAATGATTACAATTAAACTTTCATATATTATAGATTCATTATCCACCAACTGAAATTTGTCAGGTCTTTTATTGTTTTAATACTGATGATTTTGGCATACAACTCCTGATAACCCAAAAAACCTGTCTCAATAAATTAGCATATCAAGAAAAGGTTCTCTAAACGACCTATTACCCTAATCTTCTGAATCAACTAATTAACTCTAAACACATGCAAAAGATACCTGAGGCTTTTATAAACTCCCTGCCTGGTTCATTACTCAAAACCCCCATCATGGGTAAGACTAGCGACCTGACAGATGTCAAGAAGGCCATCATTGACACCCTCAAGCAAGAGGGTAAGACCCAGAAAGAAATTTCTCAACAAATAGGCTGTTCCCAGAGTGCTGTATCAAGGCACCTCAATGGTAAGTCTGTTGGAAGGAAACAATGTGGCAGAAAACGCTGTACAACGAGAAGAGGAGACCGGACCCTGAGGAAGATTGTGGAGAAGGACCGATTCCAGACCTTGGGGAACCTGAGGAAGCAGTGGACTGAGTCTGGTGTGGAAACATCCAGAGCCACCGTGCACAGGCGTGTGCAGGAAATGGGCTACAGGTGCCGCATTCCCCAGGTAAAGCCACTTTTGAACCATAAACAGCGGCAGAGGCGCCTGACCTGGGCTACAGAGAAGCAGCACTGGACTGTTGCCAAGTACTTTTTTCTGATGAAAGCAAATTTTGCATGTCATTCGGAAATCAAGGTGCCAGAGTCTGGAGGAAGACTGGGGAGAAGGAAATGCCAAAATGCCTGAAGTCCAGTGTCAAGTACCCACAGTCAGTGATGGTGTGGGGTGCCATGTCAGCTGCTGGTGTTGGTCCACTGTGTTTCATCAAGGGCAGGGTCAATGCAGCTAGCTATCAGGAGATTTTGGAGCACTTCATGCTTCCATCGGCTGAAATGCTTTATGGAGATGAAGATTTCATTTTTCAGCACGACCTGGCACCTGCTCACAGTGCCAAAACCACTGGTAAATGGTTTACTGACCATGGTATTACTGTGCTCAATTGGCCTGCCAACTCTCCTGACCTGAACCCCATAGAGAATCTGTGGGATATTGTGAAGAGAAAGTTGAGAGACGCAAGACCCAACACTCTGGATGAGCTTAAGGCCGCTATTGAAGCATCCTGGGCCTCCATAACATCTCAGCAGTGTCACAGGCTAATTGCCTCCATGCCACGCCGCATTGAAGCAGTCATTTCTGCCAAAGGATTCCCGACCAAGTATTGAGTGCATAACTGAACATTATTATTTGATGGTTTTTTTGTTTGTTATTAAAAAACACTTTTATTTGATTGGATGGGTGAAATATGCTAATTTATTGAGACATGTTTTTTGGGTTATCAGGAGTTGTATGCCAAAATCATCAGTATTAAAACAATAAAAGACCTAACAAATTTAAGTTGGTGGATAATGAATCTATAATATATGAAAGTTTAATTGTAATCATTACATTATGGTAAATAATGAAATTTAACACTATATGCTAATTTTTTGAGAAGGACCTGTGTATATTTATATATATATATATATACAGTGGGGCAAAAAAGTATTTAGTCAGTCAGCAATAGTGCAAGTTCCACCACTTAAAAAGATGAGAGGCGTCTGTAATTTACATCATAGGTAGACCTCAACTATGGGAGACAAACTGAGAAAAAAAAATCCAGAAAATCACATTGTCTGTTTTTTTATCATTTTATTTGCATATTATGGTGGAAAATAAGTATTTGGTCAGAAACAAAATTTCATCTCAATACTTTGTAATATATCCTTTGTTGGCAATGACAGAGGTCAAACGTTTTCTGTAAGTCTTCACAAGGTTGCCACACACTGTTGTTGGTATGTTGGCCCATTTCTCCATTCAGATCTCCTCTAGAGCAGTGATGTTTTTGGCTTTTCGCTTGGCAACACGGACTTTCAACTCCCTCCAAAGGTTTTCTATAGGGTTGAGATCTGGAGACTGGCTAGGCCACTCCAGGACCTTGAAATGCTTCTTACGAAGCCACTCCTTCGTTGCCCTGGCGGTGTGCTTTGGATCATTGTCATGTTGAAAGACCCAGCCACGTTTCATCTTCAATGCCCTTGCTGATGGAAGGAGGTTTGCACTCAAAATCTCACGATACATGGCCCCATTCATTCTTTCATGTACCCGGATCAGTCGTCCTGGCCCCTTTGCAGAGAAACAGCCCCAAAGCATGATGTTTCCACCACCATGCTTTACAGTAGGTATGGTGTTTGATGGATGCAACTCAGTATTCTTTTTCCTCCAAACACGAAAAGTTGTGTTTCTACCAAACAGTTCCAGTTTGGTTTCATCAGACCATAGGACATTCTCCCAAAACTCCTCTGGATCATCCAAATGCTCTCTAGCAAACTTCAGACGGGCCCGGACATGTACTGGCTTAAGCAGTGGGACACATCTGGCACTGCAGGATCAGAGTCCATGGTGGCGTAGTGTGTTACTTATGGTAGGCCTTGTTACATTGGTCCCAGCTCTCTGCAGTTCATTCACTAGGTCCCCCCGCGTGGTTCTGGGATTTTTGCTCACCGTTCTTGTGATCATTCTGACCCCACGGGGTGGGATTTTGCGTGGAGCCCCAGATCGAGGGAGATTATCAGTGGTCTTGTATGTCTTCCATTTTCTAATTATTGCTCCCACTGTTGATTTCTTCACTCCAAGCTGGTTGGCTATTGCAGATTCAGTCTTCTCAGCCTGGTGCAGGGCTACAATTTTGTTTCTGGTGTCCTTTGACAGCTCTTTGGTCTTCATCATAGTGGAGTTTGGAGTCAGACTGTTTGAGGGTGTGCACAGGTGTCTTTTTATACTGATAACAAGTTTAAACAGGTGCCATTACTACAGGTAATGAGTGGAGGAAAGAGGAGACTCTTAAAGAAGAAGTTACAGGTCTGTGAGAGCCAGAAATCTTGATTGTTTGTTTCTGACCAAATACTTATTTTCCACCATAATATGCAAAAAAAATGATAAAAAAACAGACAATGTGATTTTCTGGATTTTTTTTTCTCAGTTTGTCTCCCATAGTTGAGGTCTACCTATGATGTAAATTACAGACGCCTCTCATCTTTTTAAGTGGTGGAACTTGCACTATTGCTGACTGACTAAATACTTTTTTGCCCCACTGTATATATATATATATATATATATATATATATATATATATATATCATGGCCAAAAGTATTGACACCCCTGCAATTCTGTCAGATAATATTATTTGGTATTATTATCTGTTAGGGCTAGCGGAATGCACCAAATAGTAAGATAGAATAAGGTGCGTTCGCAGCCCGGGGTCCACCGTGCAGAGATGGAACCTGCTGCCAAGAAATGATGGACTATATGGCGGTATGTGAATGTGAATACACACACGGGTTAACTTCACCCTATGTGAAGGAAGCGAACCCTGTTGCGTCACAGGGCCGCAGTACCGCACGTAACAAAACTAATAATTAATTAGCATGAGAGTGCGAACTGTGCCGTACTGGCGGACGCCACTAACCACCCTGACTTGGGTTAAAGAAGCGCTCTAATGGTGCGTGGCACCATACTGGCGGTCACAGCAGTAGGTGCTGTTTCATGTGTTAACGCTGTGAGTTCAGCCGGGTGCTAGATTGCAGCCATACACCTTACGCGAGCAGTCATACACAAGGGATGGGTTTTTTAAGGAACAACTTGCACTCATCAACACACATGATTACAATTGTACACTAGCGCATGGCTGTGCGGTCATGTGAAGCTTATATAGCTGCAGCAAGTATAGGACCTTCCAATAAAGGACCAATAGGAAGCTGCCACAGAAGTTTAGCACCTTCAGGACCTTCCTGGAGGACCAATGAGAACGGCTGCAGCATCTGAGCATGTGACCCTCGATCTCCAACGGGAGATCTCACCCTGGGCATGCTCAGAAGGGAAAAAGCAGGACTTAGTCCCAAAAGTGTCTGCTTGCCGCTGCCCAGCACTGGCTTCAATGGCAGAAGCAGGAAAAGCAGCAGTAATCCTATGCACAGAGTGAGACTGAGCAAGACGCTGGGACCGACGTCTCCGCTGAGCAGACTCCACTGCGGCTGGAGAAGAATGGGAGACCGCAGCAGAGATGGCTCGAGATTCCCCCTGTGCAGAGGCGGGAACTCGACACCTAACATTATCTTCATTTAATTTGTCTTAAAATGAAAAAACACAAAAAGAATTGTCCTAAAGCCAAATTGGATATAATTCCACACCAAACATAAAAAAGGGGATGGACAAAAGTATTGGCACTGTTCGAAAAATTATGTGATGCATCTCTAATTTGTGTAATTAACAGCACCTGTAACTTACCTGTGGCACCTAACAGGTGTTGGCAATAACTAAATCACACTTGCAGCCAGTTGACATGGATTAAAGTTGATTCAACCTCTGTCTTGTGTCCTTGTGTGTACCACATTGAGCATGGAGAAAAGAAAGAAGACCAAAGAACTGTCTGAGCTCTTGAGAAACCAAATTGTGAGGAAGCATGAGCAATCTCAAGGCTACAAGTCCATCTCAAAAGACCTGAATGTTCCTGTGTCTACCGTGCACAGTGTCATCAAGAAGTTTAAAGCCCATGGCACTGTGGCTAACCTTCCTAGATGTGGACGGAAAAGAAAAATTGACAAGAGATTTCAACTCAAGATAGTCGAGGTTCTTTATCCAACATCCGCACAAACATCCAAACAAGTTCAAGCTGCCTTGCAGTCCGAGGGTACAAAAGTGTCAACCCGTACTATCCGTGGGCATCTGAATGAAAAGGGACTGTATGGTAGGAGACCCAGGAAGAACCCACTTCTTACCCCGAGACATAAAAAAGCCAGGCTGGAGTTTGCCAAAACTTACCTGAAAAAGCCTAAAACGTTTTGGAAGAATGTTCTCTGGTCAGATGAGAAAAAAAGTAGAGCTTTTCTGGGCAAAGGCATCAACATAGAGTTTACAGGAGAAAAAAAAGAGAGGCATTCAAAGAAAAGAACACGGTCCCTACAGTCAAACATGGCGGAGGTTCTCTGATGTTTTGGGGTTGCTTTGCTGCCTCTGGCACTGGACTGCTTGACCGTGTGCATGACATTATGAAGTCTGAAGACTACCAACAAATTTTGCAGCATAATGTAGGGCCCAGAGTGAGAAAGCTGGGTCTCCCTCAGAGGTCATGGGTCTTCCAGCAGGACAATGACCCAAAACACACTTCAAAAAGCACAAGAAAATGGTTCGAGAGAAAGCATTGGAGACTTCTAAGGTGGCCAGCAATGAGTCCAGACCTGAATCCCATAGAACACCAGTGGAGAGATCTAAAAATGGCAGTTTGGAGAAGGCACCCTTCAAATATCAGGGACCTGGAGCAGTTTGTCAAAGAAGAATGGTCTAAAATTCCAGCAGAGCATTGTAAGAAACTGATTGATGGTTACTGGAAGCGGTTGGTCGCAGTTATTTTGGCTAAAGGTTGTGCAACCAAGTATTAGGCTGAGGGTGCCAATACTTTTGTCTGGCCCATTTTTGGAGTTTTGTGTGAAATGATCAATGTTTTGCATTTTGCTTCATTCTCTTTTGTGTTTTTTCATTTAAGACAAATTAAATGAAGATAATAATACCAAATAATCTGTGTTTGCAATCATTTTCAGGAAGAAAATGAGTATTATCTGACAGAATTGCAGGGGTGTCAATACTTTTGGCCATGACTGTGTATGTATGTATGTATGTATGTATGTATGTATGTATATATATATATATATATATATATATATATATATAATATATCTATCCTCTAGCATATCAGAAATGTAGTAAAAATTAATAAATCCTATTTGTAATTATTTGGAGCAAGTGAATATATCAAATTTATTTAATAAACTACTTTGGCACAAAATATTTTTCATATTTTACAGCTAAAATTGCCCCTTACAGAATGGGCCTGCGCTATGTAAAATTATAAATTAAATATACACTCACTAAATGAGGTTGCAGAAATGACTTTTCTTTTATAGCTTGCTTAAATGTATGGGGATAGATGACAAATTCATGGTTGAAAAGGCAGACTGTGTGATTGCAATGTACCGTAGTTATATTTTTACAGAGCAAAGTAGGGCACGCCAAACAAATCTACAGCCCTGCACATTGTTTAGTGCTCATTTATCCACCTAATACATGGTATTTTCAAGGGACAAAGTTAAGGTTGAAGAAGATCCGTATTTATCAGCCTCATTATTATTTATAAACATGTAAAGGTTCTTCTTCACTTAAAAGTTAATTTTCCAGTCTTAAAGAAATTACATCTCCCCTCCATTTCCAGTGATTAGTTATAATAAGTAACTTTCCGTATTTGTGTATAGAGATAATTTTGGAAACAGTTTTTTTTTTCTTAATAATACTACAGAAAAATATCAGTAATTATGTAATGACTGCAGAAATTACATTTAGGTAAATGAAGAGAAATCATTTTTTTGTATTGTGTGTCTCTAATTTATATGTAATTACCAGGTATAAAAGAACATTCCTGGTATGCATAATGACAACCTATTGTCCTTGTGTAAAAAGTCAAGGTGTTTTCATTCAAGGTTTGTTCTTTTCAGCTTATTCCTGGCTGGTTGGGGAGACAGAAGCAGCTGCTGTATGGCATGGTTTACAATTTTTCCCTGATATGTGAAAGCCAGCTGGCTATATTGCTATTATGTCAAACCCATGGAGATGGGAATTCTGGGAATTTTCCTTATATAAAAAGAAAGTGGTCCTTGACCCACAAACTTGCTTCTTTACCAAATTATTTTTTATTAAAAATGTTAAAAAAAACATTATATGATATAATAAAGCTCACACCACTTGGTGAATTATAATGGAGATTCATGGGTTTACTATTTGTTAGGTATAAATGCTTGATAAATTGTTTTGATGTTTTTTATTTAGAAAATGAGGAACAAAAATCTTCTTTAGAAGGTTATAGTTTCATAAGTAAAACATAGTATTGTGCAAGTAAAGAAATAAACCCATTTTATTGAGCAAAGATAAATGCCTATGACTTGTTCATATCTCCATGAGACACATTCATAAATGTATATATATTTTTTAGTTTTGCTGAGGTTAGTTATTATAAAGAAAGGATTTCTCTTGAATTCTAATGCAGCAAGAAGCGGCACTTGATGCCTTTGACATTAAAGGGGTTGTCATCTACTTAGATATGTCATCAATATTAAATTGGTGGGTGTCCAACCAACACCCAACAGACTTTGCAGTGCATTTTCACATCAATAGCAATTGAGTTCCTGAGAATGTACGAAGCTGTGCTGTTCTGGCTCAGTATTCTGTTTACATCCATCCACTGCTGCAAACAATGTATATATGTGAGGATACATATTGGAAACCTTTTCAAGGCAATGTCTGAAAGAGAAGTTCAATTTCAAAGCTCTAATCTTTCATAAAGTAGCAGGCAGCTGAGGAAAGATCTAATAACTCTAAGATGCTTCAACATATCCCAGTGCATCTGTTTTTTCATGACAAGTACTTCATGTAAGGCCATTATTTTTGGGGTTTATTTGTGAAAATATTAGCATTTTGGCAAAAAAGTTGAACATTTTGGCAATTTTCACATTTTTCATTTGTATGCCCTTAAACCAGTGTGAGGCAGTGAGGGGGTTCATATCTGAGGGTCGCTAAGTGTTCCCCAGGATGCGGACGGAGTCCACACGTCTTGAGTAGTTCATGTAGGCATGTAGTGACCATTTTTAATCCTGAAGAGGTTCGCTGAGCAAATGGAAAATTATCATTTTTTCCAATAAAATGTGGCTCTGGACCCAAGTTTTCAATTTTCAATTTTCAAAAGGGATAATAGGAAAAAATGAACAGTACAATCTGCTACGCAATTTCTGCTGAGTACGCCAATACCCCATATATGGTTCAAAACTGTTTTTTGAGGCACAATGCAAAGGGAAGAAGCACCATATAGGAGATTAGATTTTGCTGGACTGGTTTGATGGTGACACTTTGGCAGAGCCCCTGTGGTGCCAGACCATGAGAACCCCCCATAAGTGACACCATATTACAAACTACACGTCTCATTGAATTCATCTTGGGTTGTAGTGATTATATTTGTGTTCAGATTTTGCTGGAATGGTTTGAGGGTACAATGCACATTGGCAGAGCCCTTAAGGTGCAAGAACAGTGGAACCTCCTATTGTATAAGTGATCCAATTTTACACACTACACTCAATAAATTCATCTATGGGTGCAGAAAGCATGTTGACATCACTTGTGCCTCACAAAATTTTATACCATTGGGCAGTGAATAAAGAATAATTACATTTTTACCACTAAAATGTTGTTTTAACCCCAAATTTTTAATTTTATAAAGGGCTAATAGAAAAATATGGATCTTACAGTCTGCTATGAAATTTCTCCTGAGTGCGCCAATACCCTAGATGTAAATATGAAATACTTTTCCGGTAAAGTGCAAAGCTCTGAAGCGAAGGAGCACTGTATTAAAGTGCAGATTTTGCGGTTATGGTTTGTGGGTTCCATGATCCTCTGGAAGAGCCTCTTAGGTGCCAGAACTGCAGAACCCTCCCATAAGTAACCTCATTTTACAAATAACACCTCTCAATTAATTCATAAGGGTCCAGTGATCATATCGACACCACGGGTGTGACAAAATGTTATACTATTTGAAAGTGAAGGATAAAAAATTACATTTTTACCACAAAAATTTACTTTTAAACCCAAATTTTACATTTTCACATGGGGAAATGGGTAAAAATGGCACCAAAATTTGTCAGATAATTTCTGCTGAATGTGGAAATACCCAATAAGAAGCTGTACAGTACTGATTAGCCACATGACGAGACTTAAGAGGAAAGGAACTCTATTTGCCTCTTGGAACACAGATTTTCCTAGAATAGTTTGAGGACTCCATATACTGAGCCCCCAAGTGCTAGAAGAGCAGAATACCCTACTCCAGTGACCCCATTTTGGAAATTACACACCTCTTGGAATGTATCTACAGGTGTAGTGATGATTTGACTCCATGAGTGTTTTCCAGAAACAAGCAGCAGTGGATGTTGCTAAGTGAAAATTGCAAGTCTGCCATTGTAGTGCCAGTACATTAAGCACAGCTTGTGCTTCTAGATACACGTACCCTTAAATTAAGTGGGTCTCATCACTACAGAAATGCCAAACGTGTATTAATTATGAGCGAGCACTAAAATGCTCGGGTGCTCATTGCTCGGGTCTAGTAAATTGGAATACTCGGGTACTCGGACAGAACAACAAGCCCAATGTAAGTCTATGAGAGACCTGAGCATTTTTACCGTGATCCCCCAGGGGTCCTTTTAAGGTCCAAAAGCGTCAGAAAATGATTGGAACACTGCTCAAATGACACGGAGCATCATGGGGATCGCCCCTGGAAGCATTTCTGATTCCTAGGTCACAGCTGTAAGTAATATTGTCAGAGTTTCATGCCATTTTTACAGGTGCACCAAAAAACATACAAAACCGAAACGAAAATGGATTTTGCTGGGAAATAAGTTAAGGTACAACTTTTCCAGGGTAATGACTTGTATATAAGGCAAAATAATTAACCCCAGACCAAAATGTTCCTCCACCACTTGGGGTACGTTCACACGCAGCGTTTTTATGCGTTTTTCAACTTTAACATTGCTTTCAACCAATACAAATGCATTCACTGGGAAATGTCATTGTAACATTTAACAACCCTAGTTGGCCATGTGGTGAGGGACACATAAGCAGACACATCTTGTTTCATTTATGAAGGAGGGACTCTTATAGTCACAGAGCTTATTTTTAGAGGGGCATCAGGCGGCATTAATATTCTTAAAGGGCCATTATTAAACAGTGGGTCTCCTATGCTGTTATTGCCTATGCAGTGAGTGGCTGGGCTGCCAAGAATTACAACGCACCCCAAAACCCCTTTCATGTTAGGTACAGGAGGGCTTCCTGAAAAAATGTTGCATTAAATGCAAGGCTTGCCCTGCTATCAAGTCATATGCACTCCAAGAAGCCTTTGAACCCAGGTACTGCATGGCCACAGGAAAACCCACTTCACAGTATTCCTTTTGTACTCCCATACTGTTTTCTTATGCATTGACTGCAAGGCCTGCCCTGCTACCAAGTCATATGCACCCCAAGAAGCCTTTGAACCCAGGTACTGGATGGCAATAGGAAAATCCACTTCACATTATTCATTTTGTACTCCCATACTGTTTTCTTATGCATTGACTGCAAGGCCTGCCCTGCTACCAAGTCATATGCACCCCAATAAGCCTTTGAAACCATTTACTGGATGGCCACCAGAAAACCCACTTCACATTCTTCAGTTGGTCCTACCATACTGTTTCCTTATACATTGAATGTAAGGGCCGCCTTGACCCAAATTTGCAGGCACCCCAATCCCCCCTTGAAAGAAACATGGAGGAAGGCCTCATAAAAAAAAATGTCCCATTATAAAGAAGCGGGTCTCCTAGACTTGTAATGCCCATACACTAAGTGTATGATCTGACAAACATTTTCTCCTGGGGGTACACATCAACATACTGTGTAAATATTTCTATTAACGGAATCATAAACACCCTTACAAAAAACTATAGTGGCTGTAGCAGCACGGAACATGTTAACCCTGGTGATCTAGTGGCAGTGGATGATGAGACGTTGAGGAAGACCTCGTTAAAATATAGGCCCAATTTAAAGGAGCAGGTCTCCTATACTTGGAATGCCCATACAGTAAGTGCATAGGCTGAAAAACATTTTCCCCTGAGGGTGACACATCAAATTACTGTGTAAATAATTGTTGTTACGGAAATTCTAAACATCCTTGCAAAACAATTTAGTGGCTGTTTCATCGCGGAACACGGTCACCCTGGTGATGTAGGGGAGGTTAAGGAAGAGATGTGGAGTATGGCCTGTGAAAAAGTTCTTCCCAGTTTAAAGGAGCGGGTCTCCTATACTTGTAATGCCCATACACTAAGTGCATGGGCTGAAAAACATTTCTCCTTGGGGGTACATTTTTTATGGGGATCATAGACACCCTTGCCAAAAAATTGAGTGGCTGTAGCAGCATAAAACACATTCATCCTGGTGTTCTAGTGGTGGTGGATGATGAGGATGAGGACAAGGAGAAGGAGTACATGAAATAGCCAAAATCAGGAAGCATATACCCATGTGTGGGTGTGAAGAGGTGCATGGGAATAAACCTCCGAAAACAACACTGTACTGGAGGTTATGTTTCACTGTCATTTGGTGGTGTAGAGAAGTCTGACCAATCCAGACCTTGTTCATATTTATAAGAGTCATCCTGTCTGCATTTTCCGTTGACAGGCAAATGCGCTTATCTGTGATAATTCCACCAGCGGCACTAAAAAGCCGCTCTGACAAAACGCTAGAGGCAGGGCAGGCCAGGAACTCCAAGGCTTAGAGAGCCAGCTCTTGCCACGTGTCCAGCTTGGATACCCAATGATTAAAAGGCACAGAGGAATCACGGAGGACGTTGGTATGGTCAGAAAGGTACTCCCTCAGCATCTTAGAAAACATTCCAAAACATTACCCCGCGCCTCAGGGCCAGAACGATGGGAGGGTCTGAGAAAACTATCCCAGAACTTTGCCAGTGTTCACCTGCCTCTGCTGGATTGGAGTTGTGTGTCTCTCGCCTGTACTCCTTGGTTGTCCAACGAACTGTTATGTCTGCTGCCAGCGTTTTGAAATAGGAATTTTTGTACTAATTCTGCAACAATGGCCCTCTGGTAATGCACCATTTTAGTACACCTGTCTGCCTCTGGAAGAAGAGATTGAAAGTTCTCCTTGTAGCATGGGTCTACAAGTGTCACCACTCAGTAATGACTGTCACCCAAAATTTTTACAATACAAGGGTCACGGGAAAGGCAACACAGCATAAAGTCAGCCATGCATGCCAGACTGGAAACAGGCAAGCCTTCCATGTCCTTACCAACAGGAAGACTGACCAAGGTGTCCTCCTCCTCTTCTTCCTTCCTGTCCTCAAGCCATCCACGCTGAACAGACGGTATGACAGTTGTGCTTGTGGTACTGTCTACAGTGCATGAAAGTAGCTCCTGTTCTTCCTCCTCCTTCTCTTCCTCATTGTCAAACAATCCACATTGGGATGACATGGGGCTGGGTTGTGTGTAATCACCCTGTATGGTTCCTTCCTCCATGTCCTCCTGCTCCTCCTACAATGTATCCTCTTTCATGGTAAGCCAAGAGCTTTTCAGAATGCAGAGAAGCTAATTATGGCATCATAGCAGCCCACAATCTTGGTGGACTCCTCAAAGTTTTGGAGGATATTACATATGTCTGACACCCATGTCCACTCCTGAGGTCTTATGTGTGGAGTCTGACCTGAATAACGATGGTCTTGTTGATGCTGGTATTCAACAACTGTCCTCTTCTGCTCACAAATCCTTTCCAACATCTGCAGTGTAGAGTTCCAATGTGTGGGGATAGCACACACCAGTTGATGAGCAGGAAGCTGCAATCGCTGCTGAAGCACAGCAAGAGCAGCTGAATCTGTAGCAAACTTTCTAAAATGGGCACACAGCAGTACTTTCACAAGCAGATCCGGCAGCTCTGGGTAGATTTTTAGAAACCGTTGAACAACAAGGTTAAGCACATGGGCCAGGAATGGTACGTGTGTCAGTTCGCCTCGCCTCAGAGCTGCCACCAGGTTCCTGCCATTGTTACACACAACCATGCCTGGCTGGAGGTTCAGTGGTGTCAGCCACAGATCTGCCTGCTCTTTAAGAGCGGTCCACAACTCTTCAAAATTGTGCGGTTTGTGTTAGGTGTTGAGTTCTCGCCTCTGCACAGGGGGAATCTCAAACCATCTCTGCTGCAGTCTCCCATTCTTCTCCAGCCGCAGTGGAGTCTGCTCAGTGAAGACGTCGGTCACAGCATCTTGCTCAGTCTCACTCTGTGCATAGGGTTACTGATGCTTTTCCTGCTTCTGCCATTGAAGCCAGTGCTGGGCAGCGGCGAGCAGACGCTTTTGGGACTAAGTCCTGCTTTTTCCCTTCTGAGCATGCCCAGGGTGAGATCTCCCATTGGAGATCAAGGGTCACATGCTCAGATGCTGCAGCGGTTCTCATTGGTCCTCCAGGAAGGTCCTGCAGGTGCTAAACTTCTGTGGCATCTTCCCATTGATCCTTTATTGGAAGGTCCTATACATGCTGCAGCTATATAAGCTTTGCATGACCGCACGGCCATGCGCTAGTGTACAATTGTAATCGTGTGTGTGTTGATGAGTGCAAGTCGTTCCTTAAAAAACCCATCCCTTGTGTATGACTGTTCGCGTAAGGTGTATGGCTGCAATCTAGCGCCTGGCTGAACTTAGCATTAACACACGAAACAGCGCCTACTGCTGTTACCGCTAGTACGGTGCCACGCGCCATTAGAGCGCTTCTTTAACCCAAGTCAGAGTAATTAGTGGCGTCCGCCAGTACGGCACAGTTTGCACTCTCGTGCTATTTATTTATTAGTTTTGTTACGTGCGGTACTGCGGCCCTGTGATGCAACAGGGTTCGCTTCCTTCACACAGGGTGAAGTTAACCCGTGTGTGTATTCACATTGTACCGCCATATAGTCCGTCATTACTTGGCAGCAGGTTCCATCTCTGCACGGTGGAATCCGGGCTGCGAATGCACCTTATACATAGAAACATAGTAACATAGTTAGTAAGGCCGAAAAAATACATTTGTCCATCCAGTTCAGCCTATATTCCATCATAATAAATCCCCAGATCTACGTCCTTCTACAGAACCTAATAATTGTATGATACAATATTGTTCTGCTCCAGGAAGACATCCAGGCCTCTATTGAACCCCTCGACTGAGTTCGCCATCGCCACCTCCTCAGGCAAGCAATTCCAGATTCTCACTGCCCTAACAGTAAAGAATCCCCTTCTATGTTGGTGGAAAAACCTTCTCTCCTCCAGATGCAAAGAATGTCCCCTTGTGCCCGTCATCTTCCTTGGTATAAACAGATCCTCAGCGAGATATTTGTATTGTCCCCTTATATACTTATACATGGTTATTAGATCGCCCCTCAGTCGTCTTTTTTCTAGACTAAATAATCCTAATTTCGCTAATCTATCTGGGTATTGTAGTTCCCCCATCCCCTTTATTAATTTTGTTGCCCTTCTTTGTACTCTCTCTAGTTCCATTATATCCTTCCTGAGCACCGGTGCCCAAAACTGGACACAGTACTCCATGTGCGGTCTAACTAGGGATTTGTACAGAGGCAGTATAATGCTCTCATCATGTGTATCCAGACCTCTTTTAATGCACCCCATGATCCTGTTTGCCTTGGCAGCTGCTGCCTGGCACTGGCTGCTCCAGGTAAGTTTATCATTAACTAGGATCCCCAAGTCCTTCTCCCTGTCAGATTTACCCAGTGGTTTCCCATTCAGTGTGTAATGGTGATATTGATTCTTTCTTCCCAAGTGTATAACCTTACATTTATCATTGTTAAACCTCATCTGCCACCTTTCAGCCCAAGTTTCCAACTTATCCAGATCCATCTGTAGCAGAATTCTATCTTCTCTTGTATTAACTGCTTTACATAGTTTTGTATCATCTGCAAATATCGATATTTTACTGTGTAAACCTTCTACCAGATCATTAATGAATATGTTGAAGAGAACAGGTCCCAATACCGACCCCTGCGGTACCCCACTGGTCACAGCGACCCAGTTAGAGACTATACCATTTATAACCACCCTCTGCTTCATCTTATTTCATCTTATTATTTGGTGCGTTCCGCTAGCCCTAACAATTTGTCACCTAAGCATATTAGCTTCAGCACAGCCTGTTGCCGCTTGGATTTGGCAGTGCTGCAGTGCTTCCAGCTAGGCACTGATGTGCTCATTTCAGGGATGGAAGCTGAAGAGGAGGAGGTGCAGGAGGTGTAGACTGTGGGGGCAACCCTGACTGATGTAGGGCCAGAAATCCTCGGCGTGGGGAAGATGTGTTCCATCCCAAGGTCCGACTGGGTCCCGGCTTCCACTATGTTAGCCCAGTGTACCGTCATTGAGATGTACGGTCCCTGCCCGCTAGCACTTGTCCATGTGTCCGTGGTTAGTTGGACTTTCCCTGTAACAGCATGTTGAGGGCACGGGAAATGTTGTGGAACACACGCTTGTGTAATGCCGGGACGGAACAATGGGAGAAATAGTTTCGGCTGGGGACCCAGTACCTTGGCACGGCCGCCCCATCAGGTTATGAAAATATTCTGTCTCCATGAGCCTAAAAGGCAACATTTCCAGCACAAGCAGATGAGAAATGTGTGAATTTAGTGCTGTGGCCTGTGGGGCGTTGGCTGCGAATTTCCGCTTGCATTCCAATGACTGGGATATGGATAACTGAAGGCTGCACTGGGAGAAGGATGTGGACGTGCTTGGTGATGGTGCTTTTTGAGTGTGGGAAATGGCAAGTGCAGGGCAGGAGTCATCTTTGCATGCATCGTGGACAGGGAATTGGCTTGCACACAACAGTGGAAGAAGCAGTGGTGTCACCCGCAGACACTGTTCCTGCAGCCTGGGGTTGGGCCCACAAAGTCGGGTGCTTTGCTGCCATGTGCCTGATCATGCTGGTGGTGGTTGTAAGGCTACTAGTTTTGCTACCCCTGCTGATGCTGCCATGACAGGTTTTGTAAATGGCCTGTTTGGGGTTATCGGCAGAGTCTTTAAAAAATAACCATCGGGAAGACCTAATAGTTGGACTGGCAAGTTCCATCATGTTGGTGTTACGGGGAATGGTTGCCCGACTTCTGTCTGCAGCCATCACACTGCTTCTTCCTGCCTGAAGGGGTGCTATGCCTCCCTCCCCATGTGCTGCTGTCCTCGCTCTGCATGTCCTCTTGGCAGGTTAGGTCAGTTACTATATCATCCACCACCTCATCTTCCACTTCCACACCCTGGTCCTCCTCCTGACATTCTGGCAATTGTGTCTCATCACCATCCACCACTTGTGACCGTGGCTGCTCAAATATTTGGTCATCACTACATAGAATCTCATCTTGCCCCGTTTCAAGTGGATTGGGCAAGAGGCCCAAATCTATAAGGGGAAAACTGAACAGCTCTTTGGAGTGTCCGAGTGTGGGATCAGTTGTCTCAGGGCACTTAGCATGATGGGAGGAAGGAGGATCAGGGTAAGTAATATGCGGTTTAGATCAACAGCTAATCAGACTTGACTATGTGGAAGACAGGGTGGTGGTGGTGGCCAAGTAACTGGAAGTATTATCCACTATCCAACAACAACCTTTTCACACTGCTTTGTATTCAATAGTGCTGTCTTGCTGCGGTCCCCTAGGACTTCGGTCACTAAGGACCAGCAAGAAGATGTGGCTGTTTTTGGTGGCCCAATTTCAGCTTGCCCATGGCCTCGGAAAGCACCATCACATCACGTCCACTTCCTCCTCCCTTGCCACGCGCCTTGCCCATTGTAAATGGACTAGAATATTTTACATGTTCACTACAAATGGCTGAATTGGGAGCGAACTTGTATGTGATACGTATGCAGGAAAACCACACTTTAAACTATTTGGACTGTAGTTAAAAATGTTTTTCTTTGGTTATCAAATTGGTGTCAATAAGTAGGGTAACAGACAGCAAAAACACTAGAATCTGTAAGCCTACAATGGCAAAGTTTTCAGCACAGATAGATGAGACTTGTCACGGAGATATCACACTAAAAAATACAGGCCACATATTTAGCATTTTTTTAAATGCAAAATAGTGCTGTATATAACTAGAGTAACAGACAGGAAAAAAACTGGAATAGCGGCATACAATGCCCAAACTTGGAGCACACAGATATATGAGGCCTGTCACGGAGATACCACACTGCCAAATATGTGGCCTGTATTTTTTATTTTTTTTTAATGCAAAACAGTGCTGTATATATCTAAAGTAACAGACAGGAAAAACACTGGAATAGTGGCCTAAAATGCCCAAACTTGGAGCACGCAAATATAGGAGGCTTGTCATGGAGATACCACACTGCTAAATATATGGCCTGTATTTTTTATTTTTTTAATGCAAAATAATGCTGCATAGAACTAAAATAACACACAGGAAAGACTGGAATACCGGCCTAAAATGCCAAAAGTTGGAGCACACAGATATATGAGGCCTGTCACAGACATACCACACTGCCAAATATGTGGCCTGTGTTTTTTGGGGGTCTGCTTAATAGTGCTGTATAGAACTAGAGTAACAGACAGTAAAAATACTGGAATGCCTAAACTGCCCAAACTTGGAGCACACAGATATATGACGCCTGTCACGGAGATACCACACTGCCAAATATGTAACTTGTATTTTTTATTTTTTTAATGCAAAATAGTGCTGTATATAACTAGAGTAACAGACAGCCACAAAATGGAATTTAGGCCTAAAATGCCCATATTTTTAGCACACAGATGTATGAGGCGTGTCACAGATATACCACACTGTAAAATATGTCGCCTGTGTGTATTTTTTTGGGGGGGTTCAGCAAAATGGTGTCAAGAAATTGTGTAAGACACTTAAAAAAATTCTACTCTATTGTGCCACAAAAAAATGAAAGATTTTTCTACGCACTCAGTGATTTTTGTGACCCCTTTAGCCCCTTTATGACCCAGCCTATTTTGACCTTAATGACGTGGCCATTTTTTTCAATTCTGACCAGTGTCCTTTATAAGGTAATAACCCAAGAACGCTTCAACGGATCCGAGAGATTCTGAGAGTGTTTTTTCATGACATATTACCCTTCTTGGTAGTGGTAAATTTAAGTCGATAATTTTTGCATTTATTTGTGAAAAAATGGAAATTTGGCAAAAATGTAGAAAATTTTGCAATTTTCAAATTTGAATTTTTATTCTGTTAAACCAGAGAGTTATGTGACACAAAATAGTTAATAATTTGGAAACAAAATTTTTTTTGCTAGGAAGTTATAAGGGTTAAAATTTGACCAGCGATATCTCATTTTTACAACAAAATTTACAAAACCATTTTTTTATGGACCACCTCACATTTGAAGTCAGTTTGAGGAGTCTATATGGCTGAAAATACCCAAAAGTGACACCATTCTAAAAACTGAACTGCACTGCAGGTGCGCTCGAAACCACATTCAAGAAGTTTATTAACCCTTCATGTGTTTCACAGCAGCAGAAACAACATGGAAGGAAAAAAATGAACATTTAACTTTTCAGTCACAAAATAATATTTTAGCAACAACTTTTTCATTTTACCAAGGGTAAAAGGAGAATTTGGACCCTGAAAGTTGTTGTACAATTTGTCCTGAGTACGCTGATACCCCATATGTGGGGAGGAACCACTGTTTGGGTGCACGACAGGGCTCGGAAGGGAAGGAGTGCCATTTGACTTTTTGAATGAAAAATTGGCTCCAATCTTTAGCGAACACCATGTCACGTTTGGAGAGTCCCTGTGTGCCTAAAGATTGGAGCTCCCCCACAAGTGACTTCATTTTGGAAACTAGACCCCCCAAGGAACTTATCTAGATGCATAGTAAGCATTTTCAACCCCCAGGTGCTTCACAAATTGATTCATAAAAATGAAAAAGTACTTTTTTTTTTTCACAAAAAATTTCTTTTAGCCTCAATTTTTTCGTTTCCACATCGGCAACAGGATAAAATGGATCCTAAAATTTGTTGTGCAATTTCTCCTAAGTACACCGATACCTCACATGTGGGGTAAACCACTGTTTGAACACACGACAAGGCTCGGAATGGAAGGAGCGCCATTTGACTTTTTGAATAAAAAAAAATTAGCTCCAATCGTTAGCGGACACTATGTCGCATTTGGAGAGCCCCTGTGTGCCTAAACATTGGAGCTCCCCCGCACGTGACCCCATTTTGGAAATTAGACCCCCCAAGGAACTTATCTAGATGTGTGGTGAGCACTTTGAACCCCCCAGTGCTTCACAGAATTTTATAAGGCAAAGCCGTGAAAATAAAAAATAATTTTTTCCCACAAAAATAATTTTTAGCCCCCATTTTTTCATTTTTCCAAGGGTAATAGGAGAAATTAGATCCCCAAAGTTGTTGTGCAATTTTTCCTGAATACACTTATGCCCCATATGTTTGGGTAAACTACTGTTTGGGCGCACGTCGGGGCTCAGAAGGGAGGGAGCACCATTTGACTTTTTGAATGCAAATTGGCTGGAATCAATGGTGGCGCCATGCCGCGTTTGGGGACCCCCTGATGTGCCTAAACAGTGGAAACCCCTCAATTCTAACTCCAACACTAACCCCAACACACACCTAACCACAACCCTAACCCCAACACACCCCGTCCCCTAACCCTAATCCCAACCCGAACGATAACACTAACCACAACCCTAACCCCAACACACCCCTAACCCTTATCTTAACCCTAATTCCAACTCTAACCTTAATCCAACCCTAACTCTAGTTCCAACCCTAAGGCTATGTGCCCACGCAGCGGATTCAAGTGCGGATTTTTCAGCACCGTTTCACCGTTTTTGAAAAATCCGCAGGTAAAAGGCACTGCGTTTTACCTGCGGATTTACCTCAGATTTCCAGTGTTTTTTGTGGGGATTTCACCTGCGGATTCCTATTGAGGAACAGATGTAAAACGCTGCAGAATCTGTACAAAGAATTGACATGCTGCAGAAAATACAACACAGCATTTCTGTGCGGTATTTTCCGCACCATGGGCACAGCAGATTTAGTTTTCCATAGGTATACATGGTACTGTAAATGTGATGGAAAACTGCCACGAATCCGCAGAGGCCAATCCGCACCGTGTGCACATAGCCTAATTCTAACCCTAACCCTAATTCTAACCCTTATTCTAACCCTAATTGCAACCCTTGTATCTAACCCTAACCCTAATTGCAACCCTAACCCTAACCTTAATTGCAACCCTAACCCTAACCCTAATTGCATCCCTAACCCTAATTCTAACCCTAACCCTAATTGCAACCCTAACCCTAATTCTAACCCTAATTCTAACCCTAACCTTAGTGGAAAAATAAAAATAAATATATTTTCTTTATTTCATTATTTTCCCTACCTATGGGAATGATAAAGGGGTGTATTTACTATTTTTTTTTTAATTTTTATCACTGTGATAGAACCTGGAATGAATCTGGCGGCCGGCAGATCCGGCGGGCACACTGTGCATGCGCCCGCCATTTTGGAAGATGGTGGCGCCCATGGAGAAGATGGACGGACATCGGGAGGGACACCGGGACTCGGTAGGTTCGGGGGGGTGAGATTGGACCGCGGGGGAGCGGAGGGGAGGATGGAGGGGAGAGGAGGGCAGCAGAGGACAGACAGAGGGGAGGAAAGACTGATGGCGGCAGATCGCCGCTGTCAGTCAGTGGCGGGGGCAGATCGTGGTCTCCAGCCATGGCAGATGATATCGCAGCATCTGCCATGGCTGGATTGTAATATTTCACCAACTTTCATTGCTTTGATTGACTGTTTCACTTTCAACAGCCAATCAAAGTGATCGCAGCCATGGCGGGGGGCAAAGCCACCCCCCCTGGGGTCAAGTACAACTCCTCCTGTACCTGCAGGTTGGGTGAAATTTTAGTTAATCCTTTCACCTGATCTGCAGGAACGTGATCCTGCCATGATGCCACATAGACGTCACAGGTCAGATTGGCACCAACTTTCATACAATTGCTGGATTTTCCCGCTGTGCTAGGAAAAGGATCTGGCTGTTTTGTGCAGTGTCAAAAAACAAATGGAGAAAAAAATGGGCTCTGGATTGGTTTGCAATAAAATAATTTCTATTAACCTGGCAAAAACTTTAGTCCTAGCCAATTATACCTGGGGCTAGATATATATGGTCAATATATGCTATAGGTAGCAGCAGCAGCAGCAGACAGTAATGGAATGGACCCTCTTGATGTATGCAATTGCGGCGCCCCAGAGTCTTGGTTCGTTGCAGTAATGTTATTCTTCCACCAGGGGGAGTGATGTGGCAATGAAAGAGATCTTCTGTCCAGGTATCACAGTCACACTTCACATGCCAGTCCACCAGGGGGAGCTAAGGGTTCTATCTATTAGGCCACTCCTCACATTAGGGTGAAACTGGGGGGTTGGTGAGGAAGTCAGTCAGTATCAGAAGGAGAAGTCTGAGGAGAGTTCCTGGCTGGGGACTGACGAGGAAAGGTCTCCCGGTCGAGCTGGCTAGGGTGATCTCTGGTCAGATCCAGACTGAAGTCTGAGTAGGAAGAAGGACACGGAGCTGCGCTTGCAACCCATGCGGCATCATCCTAAGAAAGGACCAGAAAGGAATTGTGCTGTAGTGAGTGAGAAAAGAAGTCATAGCAACAGGAGTGAAACATCAGCGGGAGACCAGCTAGAAGCAGGATGCCTCCATCTGAAGCGCAGATCCGGTGGCCAGAATACCGAGGGAGTAAAGAGCTCTATGTCGTTACTTCAGAGACTGGCAGGACAGTTAATTCCAAGTTGGCTGTCCGACCTTAATACCGAAGAAGACACAGTGGTAACTTGTGGGTGTCGGGGCGTCTCTAGGATCCCTATAAACAAGCCTCAGGCCATCAGTCATACGGGTTTTGTCCTATCCGTACCCTCTGGGGGACAGAGAGGAGTAACAACAGTGAGGACCTTAAGGTAGCTTATGCAAGTAGGGACCTACTACGTTACTGTGTGCTAGGGGAAGGCTATTGAATTCCTCCTGGACAAGGGGACTCTGGATTTGCCTTCAGACCGGCTGGACTGTGCCTACCCTGTGGTCCCTACCCTGGACTGTGGGTGCTGAAGCCTTCAGTAAAAAGTAAAGAGACTGCACCCCTGTGTCCTCGTCATTCACTGCGCCTTCCACGATCCACCATCTACACTCTGGGAAGCCCTGGGGACATACTTCACCTGTGGGAAGGCATACCATCTAGCTGCTATAACATCCCCCCAGCAGACCCCTAAGCAGCGTCGGTCATCCTGACCGAATACCACAGGTAGCATCACGAACACTATCCTATAAACTACTGTTGTCCTTTTATTGGACGCCCCCTCAAAAGGGCCACGGACCGGGTCCAGCCACCGTGTCATCCCCACCAAGAACAGAAGGGCCCGGATCCGAGTACCCCATTGCCCTACTCTGGGGGCGATCCACAATGATATCTATATACACACATACAGTGCCTGCAGGCCTTGCACTGATATGTGTAGAGCGACATACACTCTCCTGCCTACCTAACACTGCAACCTACTATATATTATACAAGACGTAGATCAAAGAAACAAAGAAAAAAGGACACATGACCGTAGTAAAACACATGGGTCCAAGGCATCAATGCAGATTCATAGTGAAAAACATCCTGATAGTGAAATAAGAACAGACTGTCCACCAAGATTTCAGTGCACTCTGTCAGCAAAACATGAGTAAAGGAAATTTTTAAATAAAGTGCAATCTCAATAATTATGCTGTCAAAATGCACATTAAACCAGAGACCTAGTTAGTCAAAGACCTATCATAGGGTACTCCCTGAGAATGTCACAGTGACATTGCAAATGCATTCCCTTTCTGACAAAGCAAACGCGGAATGAGCGTCATGGATTGTGCCTGGCACCTTGGCATCTTCTTACTTACATCATTGGTAAGCACTATTGGAAACAATGGTACTATCTTCCTTTGATTTGCAAATGTATACATTTATAATCCACATTTAACCACATGGGGAATTTAAATGCCCTTTGAGGCTTTCAATCATATGCTTTCAATCATGCAGTACCCATGTCATTTCTGTGAGTTTGATTATATAGCAGTAAATAGTAGTTGTTGCATATAGTAGTTGCAATATATACAATAACTAGATGGAGGTCCAATGCTATCACATTGGGAGGGCGGTTGTTGTGAATTCTGCTCTTGGGTTCCCTCCAGTGGTTGTAGGTGGGAATGCAGTTGTCTCTGAGTCACAGACCTGGCCAGGTGTATCGGATGATTACAATTCTGACTGGGATATTTAAGTGGGCAGGATCCTTTAGCCCTTGCCAGTAGTCAATGTTCCTTGTGAAGTGTTGGATCACTTTCTGGCTTCTCCTGCTCGCTGCCAATTTCAGCAAAGATAAGTGTTTGGTTTTTGTTTCTGTGCCACACTGCCAGTGTGCTTGTTTCAGTTTTTTTCCTGCTCTGATTGTTGGATTCACTGGAGTTGCAGATTTACGCTCCTACATCTTTTAGTAAGATGTAGGAAGTTTTTGTATATTCTGCTGTGGATGTTTTGAAGGGTTTTTATACTGACCGCACAGAACTCTGTCCTATCCTGTCCTATCTAGCTAGAGTGGCCTCCTGTGCTAATCCTGTTTTTCTGCCTGTGTATGTTTTTTCCTCTCCGACTCACCGCCAATATTTGTGGGGGGCTGTCTATCCTTTGGGGATTTTCTCTGAGGCAAGATAGTATTCCTATTTCCATCTTTAGGGGTATTTAGTTCTCTGGCTGTGACGAGGTGTCTAGGTGTGTTAGGTAAACTCCACGGCTACTTCTAGTTGCGATGTTAAGTTCAGGATTGCGGTCAGTACAGTGGCCACTTTCTCCAGTGAAAGTTCTCATGCAGCTCCTAGGTCACCGGATCATAACAGGCGGTAATGTCACGATGGGGGCAGGCTTTCCAGCATTGAGAATGTCCCCCATGTGCTCACCCACCTATCCACTTTCTCTTTCCCCATATGCTGACTTCTCCCATCTGTGCTCTCTTCTTTGACCTGTCTACCCCATGTGCTATCCCACATGTCTGCTGTCTTTCTCCTTCCTGTGTTCTCCCCTCATGTGCTGTCCCGTTTGAGCTGTCTCCACGCTGTGCTCTGTGTCTCTCACCCCTGTGCGCTTTCTCTCTCCCCATCTGCTGTCTTCTACTCTCATGTCATCTCTTCTTTGACCTGTGTACCCCATGTGCTCTTGTACATGGTCAGACAATTTTTAAAATAAATTTTCGTTCGTGGGAAAACCTCTTTAATGTGACGAATTGAAAACAAGATTATCGGAATCACAATGGTCTGCAGTAAATAAAAAATTGGATACGAAATTGATTTTGCTACAAAATGAGATAAAGCAAAGGAAAAAGGATAAGTTTATCCGAGACAAGAACGACTTTGAAAGCGGCAAAATATTTACTTGGAATAAAAATATTCAATTCCAGAAAAATTATAAGAAAAAAAGTTCTTCCAAAAAAAGTTATAGCTGGAGAAAAAATCAAAATAAAAAAGACTATCTTAGTACTGACTCTGAATCTAGCGCTGGAGAAGACGCAGAAGTAAGATCAGAACCATCAACCTCGGCCATTAATCGTTTTTCAGATACAGTGTCCCTCCCTTTAGAAGAAGGACACGGCGTGGAGGAAAAAGAAGGGGTGAAAGGCAACGAACGGAAGAGGAAACAAGTCTCGTGGAGACCGCAGTAGCAGAGAGTGACAGGAATTTAATCGTAAATTTAACGGACTTTCCTTTGAATGAGGCACACGTGTCAGCCCTGTCCAAGGGCTTAAATTATTGTCTCCCTGAGGAGTTTGACATAGTGGACTTCAAGATAGATTTGTATAAGGCTGTAAGAAAAGTTCATCTATATAAAACGTTTACACAGAGAGCAGGTATTATTAATAAAAATCAGAATGAGAGTGAGAAAAAAATATTTCCTGCAGAACAACCTTGTAAAATGGGCCCTTTGGGTTTTTCACTATCGATGGATCCCTCTGAAAATGTACAACGAGAAGCGGAGTTATTAGTTAGTATTACCAGTGATTTATCACCTAATACAAGTACACTTCCAACAAGGCCTTTTAGAAAAGGGGTTAAATCCACATATGTTCCTCAGGTTTCCCCGGGAAATCTAATTGATGCCTTCGAGGCCCAAGTGGTCAAAGACGTGGAAGCAATCTTGTATAACAAAATCGGTAAAAATTTAAAACCAGCAGAATTAGAAGCCATAAAAGATATACAAAAACGCCCGGATATTATAGTACGCAAAGCAGATAAAGGTGGTAACACTGTTCTCCTTCAAAAAGAACTGTATATTAAAGAAGCCCTGAAACAGCTTTCAGATAGAAGAACCTATGAAAAATTAAAAGGAGATCCCACCTTTAAAATTCAGAACTCACTGCGGTCTCTCCTGAGGGTCTTTGTGGAGAATGGTACCTTGTCAAAAACACAAGCGTAAAAACTTTTTCCGGAATTTCCTAGAAAACCGCATTGGTACCATTTACCTAAAATCCACAAATCTCTAGAGGAACCGCCAGGTCGTCCTATTGTTTCCGGGGTGGGTTCAATAACGGAACCCTTGTCGGCTTATATGGATTGGCTTTTGCGACCCTTGTTGTGCGATACACCGGCATATATAAGGGACACTAAGCATTTTTTAAAAACTCTACGAGGCTTTGACTGGCAAGAGGGTTTTTCTTTAGCATCGATAGACGTGGAAAGCCTTTACACCCGCATCCCACAAGATGCGGGTGTGGAGGCGATCCAAGAAATCTTGAATAGTACCCCTACGGACCCCAATACCATCTCATTTATTAAAAAAGGTTTGACTTTTGTCTTGAAAAATAACACTTTCCAATTCGATAATACCTGGTACAGACAGGTGGAGGGCACTGCCATGGGTACACCAGTCTCTGGTACCCTGGCTAACCTCTTCCTGTCTGTATTTGAAGAGAGGTATATATATTCTGAGAAAAATCCATATCTCAAGTACATAAAATTTTATGTGAGATTTGTGGACGACATGTTCGTGGTGTGGGACGGCAACCGGGCTTCATTCACACAGTTTGTGGAGTACCTGGCGCTTTCTAACACCATGAACATGCAGTTCACTCACCAGTTTGGAGGCACAGAATTAACATTTTTGGATGTGACCCTAAAAGTAATTGATGGTAATTTGCACACAGAGGTATATCGTAAACCTTCTTCTTGTAATTCTCTGCTGCATTATAATAGTGCCCACCCAATGTATGTGAAGAAAGCATTACCTTACAGCCAGTTCCTCCGCGTAAAAAGAATAAACAGTAATGTTGCGAGTTTTCAAAGACAATCCCAAGAATTATATGGAAGGTTCAGTAATAGGTGGTATCCCCAATCTGTCTTGAACTCAGCGTTGGAACGAGCAGAAACAGAGATCATAACAGAAAAAACATCTAAAAATGATAGAAAATTTGTTTTCTGCTTTAAATATGGTCCTATGGACGCACAAATTAGAACAGCAATTCGAAAAAATTGGCAAATTCTTTGCCAAGATCCAGCGTTGAAGGATATGACAGAGAAGGGTCCCCTTTTTTCCTGCCGCCGCAGTAAAAATATAGGGGATTTAATAGTCCGAAATCGGGTAACTTCATCTCATAACAATTGGCTCCGAGATACTGCACCCAAAGGGAATTTCCGTTGTGGGCATTGTAATTATTGCAATCAACATCAAACAGGAACTAATTTAAAAATTGGCCCAATAATGCATACAGTACGTGATTTCATCTCTTGTAGGACAACTCATGTGGTTTATATCTTATATTGCCCTTGTAGTTTTTTCTATATCGGGAAAACAATTCGCCCAATGTTTGTTCGATTCAGGGAACATCTCAATTCATTGCGCACAGGTAAGGGGGTCCCCCGCTTGATAAAACATATGAACGAACAACATGGAGGGGATGCAAAATTGCTTCGATTCGCGGGGATAGAGAAAACTGCCCTACCGCAGGACGGCGGTAATTTAGATCGTATGCTTCTGCGTAATGAAGCAAAGTGGATATTAAGAGCTAATGCTTCTGGACCAATAGGGTTCAATGATAAAGTTGACATGTCTGTTTTTTTGTAAAAAATTCCTGTTTTTTTGTAAAAAATTCCTGTTTTTTTGTAAAAAATTCCTTTTTTTGTAAAAAATTCCTGTGTATTGGTTATCATATTATGGTATATTTCTTCCTAAATGACATTCTTCGTTACCTGTTAATGTTTTTATTGTATTTTAACTTTTCACTGTTTCACTTCCCCCCCCCCTTTTTTTTTTCCTCCGAATAGTGACTAATAAGTTCATTATGACGAAGTGAATAATGGGAGGGACCGGAAGACTACTTAGTTATAAGGCCCTCTCTCTCTTCACTCGCCATTGGATCTGTTGAAGTGCTCACCTAGCACGAAACAGCTGTCATCCTCTTTTGTGTTCACATACCCTCCTTGCACCGCATGATCTCATGTGAATAAACCGCTTTGATTGTTCATATACCGGTGAGTGCGCTTTCAGTCTCTTCTTATGTATCATGTTGGATCTGTTTTTCTTAAGCAGCACCAAGGTATAATCTTTTTAGCGGTTTTTTTGTTTAGTTTGTTTTCTGACAAAAGGCTTTAATAGTGCATTTTTCTGCCCCTGGAGCAGTAAGGGTCTAGCGTATAGCGGCCGTGCGATTGCATTTTTTTCTCTTTATTCTGATCTTTAATGTGACCGGCTTCCTCTGCTTGTAGATCCGTCGCGCATCTGCCGCCTGGATCAGCCGAATGATTCACTGCGCCACCGTGGAATTCATAAATCAGACTGCCACCATCTTTGTGCAGACAGATAGTGGCGGTCATATTAAAACTGTGTATGCGCTCCTCCTGTACTAAGATGGTGGTGGTCAGTGAATCATTTGGCTGATCCCAGCGGTGTGTTCACAACGGTGTTCCACTGGTGGTACCGCTCAAGAGGCTGCATACATCATATACACCTATACAGTGTGTGTGTAGTGCATACGGCATATACAGTGTGTGTGTGTGTGGTGCATACGGTGTATACAGTGTGTGTGTGGTGCGACGGTGTTCTGCTAATGGTACCACGCAAGAGGCTTGTGAGTTGCCCGCCTGAGCAATGGGGTACTCGGCACCGGGTCCAGTCTTAAAGGGGATGACACGGTGGCTGCGACCCAGTCCGTGGCCCTGGGCGCCCAATTAAAGGGAAAGGTCTTTAAGGGGATTTGTAATGTCTATGTTCATGACACCACCTGTGGTTTTCGGTCAGTAGGGACTGATGCTGCTTAAAGGGGTCCTCTGGAGTGATGTTATGCAGCAAGATGGTGACGCTTCCCACAGGTGAAGCGGGGTCCCCAGGGTTTCCCAAGTGTAGTGCACCGATGGTGTGGTGTATGGTATGGCAAAGAACAAGGACACAGGTTTGCAGTCTTTACCTGGTTTACTGATGAAAGAAGTCCTCAGTCCAGTGTACCAAGTTCAGGGAAGCTGTGGTCCAGTCGGCTTGGAGGCAATAGGAGATCCCTCTCCCAGGTGAGGTCCGTAAGCCTTTCCTACTTGCGCTAAGATGTCGAGGTCCCTGCCGCTTGAAGCTTAGTTGCAAAATCCCCTCTCTCCTTTCCTAAGACAGATGTCTGTACGATAGGCAGTGTGAGCCTGTTTATAGGATCTCTATCATGACCTGGGCTCTCAAGTTGCTGCTTCACCTCAGACTTGGTGCAGGCAATTGATATACAGTCATATGCCCTCCGGTTCTGTCGCACGTCCTGGAGAACAGCACGACCTCGGGCTCCCGGTACCCGGCTTCTGTGTTCCGGTGTCCCAATATGGCAGTCGGTGAACTTCCGCCACTTGGAACATTACAAGGTAAGTATGTTTTAAGATAAGCATTATCTCAACAGGAAGCTACACGTTTCAGACGCACTCTGACATACTTTGTCAAAGATAGTGAATGTAGGAAGAAAGAGCTCTATAAGTTCTAACAAGAATAGAAACAGGTGACTGAGAAAATCACATGATATTTAGCATAAACAGCCAATTTACATCAGAACAATAGGGTTGGAATAAATACACAATCCTAAATTAAATCTAAAAACAATGAATAAAGACTGAAAACAATAAAAACAAAAGAAAAAGTATATAATAACCTGTCTTGAATTAATAGTGAAACAATTTCTTTATGCATGTTGAAATCATCTGGGACGCGTGTACATAAGGTATAAATCTAGACTGTGGTCACCTACTATTCTAGACCTTATAGTTCTCGCTATACCAAACACTTGAAGGTAAGAAGTTTCTCTTTGATGGTGGATAATGGAGTGGTTAGAAGCATGTGAAAAAGCTGGTGCTAGTGATTATATCTGTGATATGTTCCAAAATATGTATTTTTAATTTACGTTATGTACAACCCACATACATACTCACCCCTACTGTTATGATATATCTTGGCTGTTTATGCCAAGTGCCATGTGATGTTCTTGTTCACCTGCTTCTAATCAGGTTAGATCTTATAGATCTTTCTTTTTAGATTCATTAGTTTTGTCAAAGGATGCTGGACTTTGTTTGAAACTGGTAGCTTCAACATGCCTGTCCATTTCTAACCATGCTTTGTGGTATTATCATCTTGGAGTTGGAATTTTAATTGTCTTTAATAAAGGATTTCTCTTTTAAACTGGAGCTGAATTCCACAAATTTTCTGAATCTTCCCACAGCTGAGAATATATATAAATAACTCTACCAAGGAAATAGAGTCCTTTATAATGTCTTGTTGTAGTTGGTGGGTGGTAAACCACTGTGCTGGGGCCTAAGGAAAGCCTTGAGGGGTGTAACTAGGAGCCTCACCTAATCCGACTTTGGATACACAATGGCATACAATAGCGTGATCCGAATAGAGACAAAGAAAGTGGACCAAGTGCTACACCAGGACCGATGTTAGGTAGATGGCATCTGACACCCTAGGAAAGAGTAGCTGGGATGGCCCGAAGGAAGGTATAATAGATGCAGGCAGACGCTGTATGAACACGGGAACGACAGATGCAAATGGGACTGGCTGATGTAGAGATGAGCACTGGCAGGTGCAGCTGGACCGGCTGACATAGAGATGAGCTTATTGCTCTACCTCTCCTGGTATACAAGTGCTGTATGAACATGGGAACCATGGATGCAGACGGACTGACTGATGTAGAGACGAGCGCTGGCAGGTGCAGCTGGACTGGCTGATGTAGAGATGAGCACTGGCAGGTCCAGCTGGACCCGCTGAAGTACAGATGAGCACAGGCAAGTGTGGCTGGACCAGCTGCCATAGAGATGAGCTGTGGCAGGTGCAAGCAGGACCAGCTGATAGACAAGCAGGTGGGCTCAGCTGACAGACGGATGGGCATGGTTGATAAACAGGCTGGAGGGCATGGTTAATAGGGAGGCTGGCATACACGGCTGATAGACAGGCAGGTATTCAGGAATACGAGCACTGGAACCTGAGAACTAAAGTGTATAGGAACAAACTTACAATGTTGCACAGGCACCTCCCTTCAGGTAGAGGTGCCTTAAATAATGAGTGTCTCCCAACTATTGGCTGAGGACACTTTAGGACTGTGCGTGTTGTCACTTTAATAGGTTAGAGAGTCTGCTGCCCGACTAATCCACCTGTCCCTCGCTATTCCCTGGCCTCTCCCCTCTGTCAATCCATTCACTGGCTCCCCCTTGCCCAGAGACTCCAGTACAAAACCCTAACCATGACATACAAAGCTATCCACAACCTGTCTCCTCCATACATCTGTGACCTCGTCTCCCGGTACTTACCTACATGCAACCTCCGATCCTCACAAGATCTCCTTCTCTACTCCCCTCTTATCGCCTCTTCCCACAATCATATACAAGATTTATCTCACGTATCACCCCTACTCTGGAACCCTCTACCACAACACATCAGACTCTCGCCTACCATCGAAACCTTCAAAAAGAACCTGAAGACCCACCTCTTCAGACAAGCCTACAACCTGCAGTAACCACTGATCGACCAAACCGCTGCATGACCAGCTCTATCCTCACCTACTGTATTCTCACCCATCCCTTGTAGATTGTGAGCCTTCGCGGGCAAGGTCCTCTCTCCTCCTGTACCAGTTATGACTTGTATTGTTTAAGATTATTGTACTTGTTTTTACTATGTATACCCCTCCTCACATGTAAAGTGCCATGGAATAAATGGCGCTATAACAACAAATAATAACAAATAATAATAATAAGTAGGGCCCTGCCAAAAGAGTCTGCCTTGTCTTGATGGCGGCTTAAAAAATCTTTTGCCTAAAACTAAAGCTGATGGCTATGTATGTGATATGATGCAAGTTGGGAAATATTAATGTGTGGTGATTATTTGGTGCAGAAGTGGATGTTTTCCAAGAGTGGGTAGTGGGACTGTGGAGGCGTGGGAGGAGTTTCAAGGGGGCTCGAAAAGTTTAAAAGTATGGGGCCCTGAAATTCCTGGTGGCAGCCTTGAATGTCACCTACAACTTAGTTCATTACCTCTTTAAACGACATGAAACAACCCACACCAACTGCTACCAGTAGAGTTATATCAGTAACGAATTTACCCTAAGTGAGCAGGGGATTTTGTACACTATATGAAAAAAATGGAACTTTGATCTTTATAATGATATATTACTAGGATTCATCAATACAGAAAAATTATTCTATTTGGATTTAAAAATAACATATTCTAGAATAGAAATATTTTTTTTTAAATGAAAAGATCAGCGCATTCATAACCAGTTCCTGAGCAACAGAATAAAAAGTTACATTATACTGCTTGAAAGTATGCATCATTTCGCATTATGCTAGCATGGGAAAACAAAACTCTCATTATTGCTGAGAGTGGACTGTAATTTAACTAACTGTATGATCTCATCTGCTCTTATGCTTAAGGGGGTTTCACAACTTTAATTTAAGACATGCATTAATTAAAACAAAGTAAATTTAATTATTGCTGTCAAATGTATTTTTTTCAGTTTGCATAGTAAGGTAATAAAATACTTTTTTTTTTTTTACTTTTAATCTGATATAGTCCAATATCTGTGCTATATAAACCCTATACTACATAAAAAGTAGTAAAATATTATATTTGCATAATATTAAAATCTAAAAAACAGCACCACACCTATCTGTGGATTCTGTTTTTTATGGCTAGTTAACTCCATTAAAGTTAAATAGCACTATGCTCCAATAACCAAAAACAAACTGTGGACAGATATGGCACCATTTCCTTTGGGGAAAAGCAGCTTTAATTTTCTAATCTTGGTCATCCTCGGCAAAAAAATTATTTTAAACAAAGCATGCCCAATTACTCCAAAACACAAATGTATTAAACACCATCCAGTTGAAACCACAAAATGGTTTATACCAGTGGGTTTGTTCCAGTACTGTTATGCTACAGATATTTTCCAGGTAATTTTTTGAAGAAATGAGCATAAGTTTCTTTGAATAACATAACGTCAATTGATGTGTTCTAACATCAGTTTTAAAACAAGAACATGTCAGGTTTGTTAGACACATTGTTTGTTTTACTGCATTGGAAATGTTCCAAGGGCATCTTTTCATTTCTGAAGCAGGTGCAGCTGAAGTTTTGCGAAACCTTTGCTGTACATTTAAAATAATACATTTAATTACAAAGAAACCATAAAACTACAACCCCACAATGTAAATGGCAATTTTCTAACTTCAGTATAAAAATAAATATTTGGGTCCTAGAATTTCTAACAAGGTTTCAACTTGTGAACAAATGTCTTTAACACTCTCAAGGTTTTCATTTTGATAATTGCAGCAACAGAATTGAGTAATAAAGCTATAAAATCAGCTGTAAGTCTAATTTAAATTAAACTACATACATTTCATAGATCATCTGCAATGCTATGAGGGAACCAATTATGCCTTATCAAATGAAAAGGAAAAAAATCCCGACATTAATTTTGTAGTTGCTTTAAATGAGAGAGACAGAAAGTAACATTTTGAGTGATGAGCACTTGAGAGAACAATTCATACACTCTGATACTGTACATAGTCGTATGAAATATTTTTTCCTATTTTTCGGTGACTAAATCTGGGAGCATCTTATAGTTTGAAAAATTAGGTAATATTTTCTGTCGCCTATTGTTTATTACAAATGGATCATGAGCCTAATGGATCATGAGCATTTACACTTTATTCTATATTCAACATGTAAAAATGAGTAGCACCTTTTTTATCAAAACTAATAGACTCCTATTAAAGTTTAACGTGCAAAATCAGCTACGGCAGACCAGCTCCTATTCTCTTGAATTCATAGTCCATATCCGGTAACCCACCGCACTTACAGTCCATTCTCCTCTATAGGTGCAGACACAAGAACATGGGCCATGGTGTAAAAAGAAGAGAAAACACCATCATTTTGATACACAGTAATATAATTTTATTAATAACTAGATGGCAGCCCGATTCTAAAGAATCGGGAGTCTAGAATCCATATATACCGTATATACTCGAGTATAAGCCGACCCGAGTATAAGCCGACCCCCCTAATTTTGCCACAAAAAACTGGGAAAACTTATTGACTCGAGTATAAGCCTAGGGTAGACAATGCAGCAGCTACCGGTGAATTTCAAAAATAAAAATAGATGCTCCATACCGTTCATTATTGCCCCATAGATGCTCCATATACAACTGTGCTATATAGAATGCTCTGCACCGTTGATTATGGCCCCATAGATGCTCCTTATAATGCTGTGCCATATATAATGCTCTGCACCTTTGATTATGGCCCCATAAATGCTCCTTATAATGTTGTGCCACATATGCTCTGCACCTTTGATTATGGCCCCATAGATGCTCCTTATAATGTTGTGCCATATATGCTCTGCACCTTTGATTATGGCCCCATAGATGCTCCTTACAATGCTGTGCCATATATAATGCTCTGCACCTTTGATTATGGCCCCATAAATGCTCCTTATAATGCTGTGCCACATATGCTCTGCACCTTTGATTATGGCCCCATAGATGCTCCTTATAATGTTGTGCCATATATGCTCTGCACCTTTGATTATGGCCCCATAGATGCTCCTTACAATGCTGTGCCATATATAATGCTCTGCACCTTTGATTATGGCCCCATAAATGCTCCTTATAATGCTGTGCCACATATGCTCTGCACCTTTGATTATGGCCCCATAAATGCTCCTTATAATGTTGTGCCACATATGCTCTGCACCTTTGATTATGGCCCCATAGGTGCTCCTTATAATGTTGTGCCATATATGCTCTGCACCTTTGATTATGGCCCCATAAATGCTCCTTAGAATGCTGTGCCCCATATATGCTCTGCACCTTTGATTATGGCCCCATAGGTGCTCCTTAGAATGCTGTGCCATATATGCTCTGCACCTTTGATTATGGCCCCATAGGTGCTCCTTAGAATGCTGTGCCATATATGCTCTGCACCTTTGATTATGGCCCCATAGGTGCCCCTTATAATGCTGTGCCATATATGCTCTGCACCTTTGATTATGGCCCCATAGATGCTCCTTATAATGCTGTGCCATATATGCTCTGCACCTTTGATTATTGCCCCATAGGTGCCCTTATAATGCTGTGCCATATATGCTCTGCACCTTTGATTATGGCCCCATAGGTGCCCCTTATAATGCTGTGCCATATATGCTCTGCACCTTTGATTATGGCCCCATAGATGCTCCTTAGAATGCTGTGCCATATATGCTCTGCACCTTTGATTATTGCCCCATAGGTGCCCCTTATAATGCTGTGCCATATATGCTCTGCACCTTTGATTATGGCCCCATAGGTGCCCCTTATAATGCTGTGCCATATATGCTCTGCACCTTTGATTATGGCCCCATAGGTGCTCCTTAGAATGCTGTGCCCCATATATGCTCTGCACCTTTATGGCCCCATAGGTGCTCCTTAGAATGCTGCCCCATATATGCTCTGCACCTTTGATTATGGCCCCATAGATGCTCCTTACAATGCTGTGCCATATATAATGCTCTGCACCTTTGATTATGGCCCCATAAATGCTCCTTATAATGCTGTGCCACATATGCTCTGCACCTTTGATTATGGCCCCATAAATGCTCCTTATAATGTTGTGCCACATATGCTCTGCACCTTTGATTATGGCCCCATAGGTGCTCCTTATAATGTTGTGCCATATATGCTCTGCACCTTTGATTATGGCCCCATAAATGCTCCTTAGAATGCTGTGCCCCATATATGCTCTGCACCTTTGATTATGGCCCCATAGGTGCTCCTTAGAATGCTGTGCCATATATGCTCTGCACCTTTGATTATGGCCCCATAGGTGCCCCTTATAATGCTGTGCCATATATGCTCTGCACCTTTGATTATGGCCCCATAGATGCTCCTTATAATGCTGTGCCATATATAATGCTCTGCACCTTTGATTATGGCCCCATAAATGCTCCTTATAATGTTGTGCCACATATGCTCTGCACCTTTGATTATGGCCCCATAGGTGCTCCTTATAATGTTGTGCCATATATGCTCTGCACCTTTGATTATGGCCCCATAAATGCTCCTTAGAATGCTGTGCCCCATATATGCTCTGCACCTTTGATTATGGCCCCATAGGTGCTCCTTAGAATGCTGTGCCATATATGCTCTGCACCTTTGATTATGGCCCCATAGGTGCCCCTTATAATGCTGTGCCATATATGCTCTGCACCTTTGATTATGGCCCCATAGATGCTCCTTATAATGCTGTGCCATATATGCTCTGCACCTTTGATTATTGCCCCATAGGTGCCCTTATAATGCTGTGCCATATATGCTCTGCACCTTTGATTATGGCCCCATAGGTGCCCCTTATAATGCTGTGCCATATATGCTCTGCACCTTTGATTATGGCCCCATAGATGCTCCTTATAATGCTGTGCCATATATGCTCTGCACCTTTGATTATTGCCCCATAGGTGCCCCTTATAATGCTGTGCCATATATGCTCTGCACCTTTGATTATGGCCCCATAGGTGCCCCTTATAATGCTGTGCCATATATGCTCTGCACCTTTGATTATGGCCCCATAGGTGCTCCTTAGAATGCTGTGCCCCATATATGCTCTGCACCTTTATGGCCCCATAGGTGCTCCTTAGAATGCTGCCCCATATATGCTCTGCACCTTTCATTATGGCCCTATAGGTGCTCCTTAGAATGCTGCTGGTGCTGCCATAAAAAAAAAATAAATCACATACTCACCTCTCTTCTTAGGACGCCGGCGCTTTCAATAATTACCTGCTCCTCGTGCGGCTCCGTCTCCAGCACTGACGGTCAGCAGAGGGCGCGCACTGACTACGTCACAGCGCCCTCTAACCTGAGCGTCACTGCTAGAGGATGCTGCAGACGGAGCCGCACCGGAGCGAGGAGCAGGTAATTATAGCGCTGCGCTCCCCTTACCTGCTGCGGCGCGGTCCCTGCAGTCCCTGGCTTCTCCGGCGCTGCAGCTTCGCTTCTTCCTGTAATTGAGTGGTTACATGGCACCGATCATTTACAGCAACGAATATGCGGCTCCTCCCCTATGGGGGTGAAGCCGCCTATTCATTTCTGTAATGAGCGGTGCCATGTGACCACTCAGTGCAGGAAGAATCTGCAGCGCCGGAGAAGCCAGGGACTGCAGGGACCGTGCCGCAGCAGGTAAGTATGATTACACGGCCCCCGCTCTCCCTCCCCTGCTGACACCCGGGTATATGACTCGAGTATAAGCCGAGAGGGGGACTTTCAGCCCAAAAAAATGGGCTGAAAATCTCGGCTTATACTCGAGTATATACGGTACTTGAAATTCGGAAGGAGCTTGAAGAGCAACGTCACTGGGCCCGCCTCCACGCAGTAGAAACTTGCTGTGAGGTAAAAATTCAAAAATCACACCAAAATGGCGGGCGGAGTGTGTCACAGTACGGCACGTTTCTGATTGGTCGCTCGCAGCAGGCGGCAACCAATCAGACACTGGACACTGTTGACGTCACTTATCTCCGGACATTAGCTCCGGACGTTAGCTCCGGACATTAGCTCCGGACATTAGCTCCGGACGGAAGTTGGCACAAATTGCAGGAAGTAGTATTCTAGGCAATTATATATAAGATGATACAGTGAATCAAGTATGATTAAGACTGTCTGGAAAGCAAGTATTTATGGAAAAAATCCAGAATGATTTATGACTTAGTAAAAGGCATTTTTTAGCACTTCCCTTCTACTTGTCAACTTAACCCTTTTAATTCTACTAAAATAGAAGCCTGTTATATGTTTCTTAAGTTGCTATAAAAAAGCTTTGATACCGTAGAGGGGTTACTTGCATTTATATGCTGTACAATAAATGGTTTCTAATTTGTACTTCAAGACATATGCTGGAGCCCATATTCTGTACCAAAACACCATCTGGGAATCAAAGAGCTCTGCTGTAAATTTCAGGTTAAGAGTATTGTTCTTCAATTCCCTAAATTAAAATTTGTGTCTGAGGTCTTAGCTTCTGAGATCATACTTTTGGACTTAGGCTGGTTTCACATTTGCGGGTTTTTTTTGCGTTTTAACCCCTTCATGACCTTGCGATTTTTTGTTTTTCCGTGTTCGTTTTTCGCTCTCCTCCTTCTCAGAGCCATAACTTTTTTACTTTTCCGTCAATTTGGCCATCTGAGGGCTTATTTTTTGCGGGACGAGTTGTACTTTTGAACGACATCATTGGTTTTAGCATGTCATGTACTAGAAAACGGGAAAAAAATTCCAAGTGCGGTGAAATTGCAAAAAAAGTGCAGTCCCACACTTGTTTTTTGTTTCGATTTTTTGCTAGGTTCACTAAATGCTAAAACTGACCTGCCATTATGATTCTGCAGGTCATTATGAGTTCATAGACACCTAACATGACTAGGTTATTTTTTATCTAAGTAGTGAAAAAAAATTCCAAACTTTGCTAAAAAAAATAAAATTACGCCATTTTCTGATACTCGTAGCGTCTCCATTTTTCGTGATCTGGGGTCGGTTGAGGGCTTATTTTTTGCGTGCCGAGATGACGTTTTTAATGATAGCATTTCAGTGCAGATACGTTCTTTTGATCGCCTGTTATTGCATTTTAATGCAATGTCGCGGCGACCAAAAAAACGTAATTCTGGCATTTCGAATTTTTTTCCCGCTACGCCGTTTAGAGATCAGGTTAATGCTTTTTTTTATTGATAGATCGGGCGATTCTGAGCACGGCGATACCAAATATGTGTAGATTTGATATTTTTTTTATGGATTTATTTTGATTGGGGCGAAAGGGGGGTGATTTAAACTTTTATATTTTTTTATTTTTTTAACATTTTTTTCAACTTTTTTTTTTCACTTTTGCCATGCTTCAATAGCCTCCATGGAAGGCTAGAAGCAGGCAGAACTCGATCGCCTCTGCTACATAGCAGCGATCTGCTGATTGCTGCTATGTAGCAGAAATGGAGGTGTGCTGTGAGCGCCGACCACAGGGTGGCGCTCACAGCCACCGGCGATCAGTAACCATACAGGTCTCAAGGACCTCTATGGTTACCATCCTGACGCATCGCCGACCCCTGATCATGTGACGGGGGTCGGCGATGACGTCATTTCCAGCCGCCGGCCGGATGCGGTAGTTAAATGCCGCTGTCTGCGTTTGACAGCGGCATTTAACTAGTTAATAGGTGCGGGCAGATCGCGATTCTGCCCGTGCCTATTACGGGCACATGTCAGCTGTTCAAAACAGCTGACATGTCCCGGCTTTGGTGCGGGCTCACCGCAGAGCCCTGCATCAAAGCAGGGAATCTGACCTCGGACGTACTATCCCGTCCGAGGTCAGATAGGGGTTAAAAACGCATGCGTTTTTTTTGCATGCGTTTTGACAACGCATGCGTTTTTTCTCTGCATGCTTTGTATTGCAGAAATGCAACATGTAGTAACTTTAGTGGCGTTTTTTTGCCGCCAAAAAACGCATGCGTTTTTTTACGGCAAAAAATGTATTGATGTCTATGTAAACGCATGCGTTTTTAAGCACATTCGTTTGCATGCGTTTTTATAGAAAAACACAAGAATACACACTGATAAGCCACCCCCAAACCCTAACCCTAACCCTAGGGATCCTAACCCTAACCCTAAGGGTTAGGGTTAGGATCCCTAGGGTTAGGGTTAGAGTTTGGGTTAGGGTTAGAGTTTGTGTTAGGGTTAGGGTTAGAGTTTGTGTTTTAGGGTTAGGGTTAGAGTTTGTTAGAGTTTGTGTTAGGGTTAGGGTTAGAGTTTGTGTTAGGGTTAGGGTTAGAGTTTGTGTTTTAGGGTTAGGGTTAGAGTTTGGGTTAGGTGTTGTGAATTCTGCATTTGGGCTCCCTCCGGTGGTTGTAGAGGGTAATGCAGTTGTGCCTGGACTGCAGGATTGGACAGGTGTATCTACTAATTGCAAAACTGACTGGGGTATATAGCTTTGCAGGACTCTTTAGTCCCTGCCAGTTGTCCATTGTTTTTGGAGGATTCACTTCCCTGCTGGTTTCTCCAGTTTGCTGTGCTTTTCTAGAAAGATAAGTCCTGGCTTTGTTTTTGCTGTCCACCTGCTGTGGACCTTATTGTTCTGTGCATATTCATGTTTTTGTCTTGTCCAGCTTTGTCTGTGAAGGATTTTTTGCAGCTAAGCTGTGTCTCTGGAGATGCAGATATACCCCCCATGTCTTTAGTCAGATGTGGTGATTCGTATTTTCTGTGGTGGATATTTTCTAGTTACTACTGACCGCATAGTACTCTGTTCTATTCTTTCTTTTTAGCTAGTATGGCCTCCTATGCTAAAATCTGATTTCATATCTGCGTATGTTATTTCCCTCTCCTCTCACAGTCAATATTTGTGGGGGGCTATCTGTTGTGAATTCCGCTCTTGGGCTCCCTCCGGTGGTTGTAAGTGGCACTTTTGTGAGTTCTGCTTTTGGGCTCCCTCTTGTGGTTTCAAGTGGTATGGCTGCTCCTTGGAGTTAGCTGTCATCAGCTGCCTCCACTTATCGTCTCTTCTGCTCTGCTATTTAGGCCTGGCTCTTTCCTTCAGCCAGTGCCACTTGTAAATGGTTCCTGGTAGGATTCACATCTCTTTGGATTTCCCTGTTATCCTGACCAGTTCAGCAAAGCTAAGTTTTTGCTTGCTCTTTTCTGTCCATAGATTGTGGACTTATCCGTTCTGTGCTTTCTTTGTTTGTCCAGCTTATCAGTATGAATTAATTCTGTCTTGCTGGAAGCTCTGGGAAGCAGATTTACCCTCCACACCTTTAGTCAGGTGTGGAGATTTTTGTAAACTCTGCGTGGATTTTTTGTAGTGTTTTATACTGACCGCACAGTATTCCATCCTGTCCTATCTATTTAGCTAGACTAGCCTCCTGTGCTCATCCTGGTTTCATTCTGTGTATGTCTTTTCCCTCTCCACTCACAGTCATTATTTGTGGGGGGCTAATCTATCCTTTGGGGATTTTCTCTGAAGCAAGATAGCTTTCCTGCTTCTATCTTTAGGGGTAGTTAGCTCTTAGGCTGTGACGAGATGCCTAGGGAGAGATAGGAGCATTCCACGGCTACTTCTAGTGTTGTGTTGAGCTTAGGGACTGCGGTCAGTACAGTTACCACGTCCTTCAGAGCTCGTTCCATGTTGCTCCTAAACCACCAGATCATAACAGTACAAGTGGCCAAAAATGAGTTAAATGCATCTCAAAAGAAGGAAAAGAAAGTTCTGAACCATTTTTTTTTCTGTGCTCTGGATTGCCTTTTTTTTCCTCTTGATATCTGGGTGGTTCAGGATATATGCTTTGGCATGGATGTTCAGGGTTTGTTTTCTCGTGTGGATCAACTTGCTGCAAGAGTACAGCTTTAGAGCCTAGAATTCCTACCCCTGATTTGTTTTTTGGGGAGAGATCCAAGTTTTTGAACTTTAAAAATAACTGCAAATTGTTTTTTGCTTTGAAACCCCGTTCTTCTGGTGATCCCATTCAGCAAGTAAAAATCATCTTATCCTTGCTGCGTGGTGACCCTCAAGACTGGGCTTTTTCTCTTGAAACAGGGGATCCGGCATTATTGAATGTTGATGCAATTTTTCAAGCGCTCGGATTATTGTATGACGAACCTAATTCTGTGGATCATGCAGAAAAAACCCTGTTGGCCTTGTGTCAAGGTCAGGAAGCGGCAGAGTTATACTGCCAGAAATTTAGAAAATGGTCTGTGCTCACTAAATGGAATGAAGAGGCTCTGGCTGCTATTTTCAGAAAAGGTCTTTCTGAAGCCCTTAAAGATGTTATGGTGGGCTTTCCTACGCCTGCCGGTTTGAGCGAATCTATGTCGCTAGCCATTCAGATTGATCGGCGTCTGCGCAAGCGCAAAGCTGTGCACCATATGGCAGTATCCTCTGAGCAGAGTCCTGAACCTATGCAATGTGATAGGATTTTGACTAGAACAGAACGGCAGGAATTCAGACGTCAGAATAGGCTGTGTATTTACTGTGGTGATTCTGCTCATGTTATCTCTGATTGCCCTAAGCGTACTAAGAGAGTCGCTAGGTCTGTTACCATTAGTACTATACAGCCTAAATTTCTCTTATCTGTGACCCTGATTTGCTCATTGTCTTCCTTTTCTGTTATGGCATTTGTGGATTCAGGCGCTGCCCTGAACTTAATGGACTTAGAATTCGCCAGGCGCTGTGGTTTTTCCTTGCAGTCTTTGCAGAGCCCTATTCCTTTGAGGGGTATTGATGCTACACCCTTGGCCAAGGATAAGCCTCAGTACTGGACGCAGATGACTATGTACATGGCTCCTGCACATCAGGAAGATTGCCGTTTTCTGGTGTTGCATAACCTGCATGATGTTGTTGTACTGGGTTTTCCATGGTTACAGGAACATAATCCGGTGCTGGATTGGAAAACTATGTCGGTGACTAGTTGGGGTTGTCAAGGGGTACATAGTGACGTTCCTTTGATGTCAATTTCCTCTTCCCCCTCTTCTGAGGTCCCTGAGTTTTTGTCGGATTTCCAGGATGTATTTGATGAGCCCAAGTCCAGTTCCCTTCCTCCACACAGGGATTGTGATTGTGCTATTAACTTGATTCCTGGTTGCAAGTTCCCTAAGGGCCGACTTTTCAATCTGTCTGTGCCAGAGCATGCCGCCATGCGGAGTTATGTTAAGGAGTCTTTGGAGAAGGGGCATATTCGGCCCTCTTCGTCACCATTGGGAGCGGGTTTCTTTTTTGTTGCTAAGAAGGATGGCTCCTTGAGACCCTGTATTGATTATCGTCTTCTTAATAAGATCACGGTCAAATTCCAATACCCCTTGCCTTTGCTTACTGATTTGTTTGCTCAGATTAAGGGGGCTAGTTGGTTTACTAAGATTGACCTCCGAAGGGCATATAATCTTGTTCGTATTAAACAGGGTGACGAATGGAAAACTGCATTTAATACGCCCGAAGGCCATTTTGAATACCTTGTGATGCCATTTGGGCTCTCTAATGCTCCATCTGTGTTCCAGTCTTTCATGCATGATATTTTCTGCAATTATCTTGATAAATTCATGGTCGTATATTTGGATGATATTTTGATTTTTTCCGATGATTGGGAGCCTCATGTGAAGCAGGTCAGGATGGTGTTCCAGATCCTTCGTGATAATGCTTTGTTTGTGAAGGGGTCTAAGTGCCTATTCGGAGTTCAGAAGGTCTCTTTTTTGGGTTTTATTTTTTCTCCCTCGTCTATAGAAATGGATCCTGTTAAGGTCCAAGCTATTCATGACTGGATCCAACCCACATCTGTGAAAGGCCTTCAAAAATTTTTGGGCTTTGCTAATTTCTATCGCCGTTTCATTGCCAACTTTTCCAGTGTGGTTAAGCCCCTTACTGATTTTACGAAGAAAGGCGCTGATGTGACGAATTGGTCCTCTGAGGCTGTTGAGGCCTTTCGGGAGCTTAAACGCCGATTTACTTCTGCCCCTGTGTTGCGTCAGCCGGATGTTTCTCTTCCATTTCAGGTTGAGGTTGACGCGTCTGAGATTGGGGCAGGGGCCGTTTTGTCTCAGAGGGAGTCTGATGGTTCTTTGATGAAACCGTGTGCTTTTTTTTCCAGAAAGTTTTCGCCTGCGGAACGCAATTATGATGTCGGCAATCGGGAGTTGTTGGCTATGAAGTGGGCGTTTGAGGAGTGGCGACATTGGCTTGAGGGAGCTAAACACCGCGTTGTGGTCCTGACCGATCATAGGAATCTGATTTACCTCGAGTCGGCCAAGCGGCTGAATCCTAGACAGGCTCGATGGTCCCTGTTTTTCTCCCGTTTTGATTTTGTGGTCACGTATCTTCCGGGATCTAAGAATGTTAAGGCTGATGCCCTCTCTAGGAGTTTTTCGCCTGATTCTCCTGGAGTCCTTGAGCCGGTTGGCATTCTTAAGGAGGGGGTGATTCTTTCTGCTATCTCCCATGATTTGCGGCGGGTACTTCAGGAATTTCAGGCTGATAGGCCTGACCGCTGTCCTGTGGGGAAGCTGTTTGTTCCTGATAGATGGACAAGTAAGGTAATTTCTGAGGTTCATTGTTCAGTGTTGGCTGGTCATCCTGGGATTTTTGGTACTAGAGATTTGGTTGCTAGGTCCTTTTGGTGGCCTTCCTTGTCGCGCGATGTGCGTGCTTTTGTGCAGTCCTGTGGGACTTGCGCCCGGGCCAAGCCTTGCTGTTCCCGCGCTAGTGGGTTGCTTTTGCCTTTGCCAGTCCCTGAGAGGCCCTGGACGCATATTTCCATGGATTTTATTTCGGATCTTCCTGTTTCCCAGAAGATGTCTGTTATCTGGGTTGTTTGTGACCGGTTCTCTAAAATGGTCCATCTGGTGCCTTTGCCTAAGTTGCCTTCCTCCTCAGATCTGGTTCCATTATTTTTTCAGCATGTGGTTCGTTTGCATGGCATTCCGGAAAATATTGTGTCTGACAGAGGTTCTCAGTTTGTCTCTTGATTTTGGCGGGCCTTTTGTGCTAGGATGGGCATTGATTTGTCTTTTTCTTCGGCGTTTCATCCTCAGACCAATGGCCAAACTGAGCGAACTAATCAGACCTTGGAGACCTATTTGAGATGCTTTGTGTCTGCTGATCAGGATGATTGGGTGTCTTTTTTGCCGTTGGCAGAGTTTGTCCTTAATGATCGGGCTAGTTTGGCTACTTTGGTTTCACCTTTCTTTTGTAATTTTGGTTTTCATCCTCGTTTTTCTTCTGGGCAGGTTGAGCCTTCTGATTGTCCTGGCGTTGATTCTGTGGTGGCAGGCTGCCAGACGTTGTGGTTTTCCCTTGCAGCCTTTGCAGAACCCTATTCCTTTGAGGGGCATTGATGCTACACCATTGGCTAAAAATAAACCTCAGTTCTGGACACAGCTGACCATGCGCATGGCGCCAGCCCATCAGGAAGATTGTCGTTTTCTGGTGTTGCATAATTTGCATGATGATATTGTGCTGGGTTTTCCATGGTTGCAGCTACATAATCCGGTGTTAGATTGGAAATCCATGTCTGTGACTAGTTGAGGTTGTCAGGGGGTTCATGATCAGGTTCCTTTCATGTCAATTTCCTCTTCCCCCTCTTCTGAAATTCCTGAGTTTTTGTCAGACTTCCAGGATGTATTCGATGAGCCCAAATCCAGTTCCCTTCCACCGCATAGGGACTGTGATTGTGCTATTGACTTGATTCCAGGTTGTAAGTTCCCTAAGGGCCGATTTTTCAACCTGTCTGTGCCTGAACATACCGCCATGCGGAGCTATATTAAGGAGTCTTTGGAGAAAGGGCATATTCGGCCATCTTCTTCACCGTTGGGAACGGGGTTCTTTTTTGTTGCCAAGAAGGATGGCTCCTTGAGACCCTGTATTGATTATCGCCTCTTGAATAAGATCACGGTCAAATTTCAATACCTCTTGCCTTTGCTTACTGATTTGTTTGCTAGGATTAAGGGGGCTAGCTGGTTTACTAAGATTGACCTTCGAGGGGCATATAATCTTATTCGTATTAAGCAGGGCGAATGGAAAACTGCATTTAATACGCCTGAAGGCCAATTTGAATACCTTGCGATGCCATTCGGACTCTCTAATGCCCCATCTGTGTTCCAATCCTTCATGCATGATATCTTTCAGAGTTATCTTGATAAATTCATGGTTGTGTATTTGGATGATATTTTGATTTTTTCCAATGATTGGGAGTCTCATGTGAAACAGGTCAGGATGGTATTTCAGATCCTCCGTAATAATGCTTTATTTGTGAAGGGGTCAAAGTGCCTTTTTGGAGTGCAGAAGGTTTCTTTTTTGGGTTTCATTTTTTCTCCCTCATCTATGGAAATGGATCCGGTTAAGGTTCAGGCCATTCATGATTGGATTCAGCCCACATCTGTGAAGAGCCTTCAGAAATTCTTGGGCTTTGCTAATTTTTATCGTCGTTTCATTGCCAACTTCTCCAGTGTGGTTAAACCTCTGACTGATTTGACCAAGAAAGGCGCTGATGTGGCAAATTGATCCTCCGCGGCTGTTTCTGCCTTTCAGGAGCTTAAACGCCGATTTACTTCTGCCCCTGTGTTGCGTCAGCCAGATGTTTCTCTTCCATTTCAGGTTGAGGTTGACGCGTCTGAGATTGGGGCAGGGGCCGTTTTGTCTCAGAGGAATTCTGTTGGTACCTTGATGAAACCGTGTGCCTTCTTTTCTCGGAAGTTTTCGCCTGCGGAACGCAATTATGATGTCGGCAATCGGGAGTTGTTGGCTATGAAGTGGGCATTTGAGGAGTGGCGACATTGATTGGAGAGGGCCAAGCACCGTATTGTGGTCCTGACCGATCATAAGAATCTGATTTACCTCGAGTCTGCCAAACGGCTGAATCCTAGACAGGCTCGATGGTCCCTGTTTCTCTCCCGTTTTGATTTTGTGGTCTCGTACATTCCTGGTACTAAGAATGTTAAGGCGGATGCCCTCTCTAGGAGTTTTTTTCCTGATTCCCCTGGGGTTCTTGAGCCGGTCGGCATTTTGAAGGAAGGGGTGATTCTTTCTGCCATCTCCCCTGATTTGTGACGGGTTCTTCAGGAATTTCAGGCTAATAAACCTGACCGCTGTCCTGTGGGGAAAATGTTTGTTCCTGATAGATGGACTAGTAAAGTGATTTCTGAGGTTCATTGTTCTGTGTTGGCTGGCCATCCTGGGATTTTTGGTACCAGAGATTTGGTTAGTAGGTCCTTTTGGTGGCCTTCTTTGTCGCGGGATGTGCGTTCTTTTGTGCAGTCCTGTGGGATTTGTGCACGGGCTAAGCCTTGCTGTACCCGCGCTAGTGGGCTGCTTTTGCCATTACCGGTCCCCGAGAGGCCCTGGACACATATTTCTATGGATTTTATTTCCGATCTTCCTGTTTCCCAAAGAATGTCGGTTATCTGGGTTGTCTGTGACCGATTTTCTAAGATGGTTCATTTGGTGCCTTTGCCTAAATTGCCTTCTTCTTCTGATTTGGTTCCGTTGTTTTTTCAGCATGTGGTACGTTTGCATGGTATTCCGGAGAATATTGTGTCCGACAGAGGCTCCCAGTTTGTTTCTAGGTTTTGGCGGGCCTTTTGTGCCAAGCTGGGCATTGATATGTCTGTTTCTTCTGCATTTCATCCTCAGACAAATGGCCAGACTGAGCGAACTAATCAGACCTTGGAGACCTATTTGAGATGCTTTGTGTCTGCTGATCAGGATGATTGGGTGGCTTTTTTGCCATTGGCCGAGTTTGCCCTTAATAATCGGGCTAGTTCGGCTACTTTGGTTTCGCCTTTTTTTTGTAATTTTGGTTTTCATCCTCGTTTTTCTTCTGGGCAGGTTGAGCTTTCTGACCTTCCTGGTGTGGATTCTGTGGTCGACAGGTTGCAGCAGATTTGGGCTCATGTGGTGGACAATTTGGTGCTGTCTCAGGAGGAGGCTCAACATTTTGCTAACCGTCGTCGGTGTGTTGGTTCCCGGCTTCAGGTTGGGGATCTGGTTTGGTTATCTTCCCGTCATGTTCCTATGAAGGTTTCTTCCCCTAAGTTTAAGCCTTGATTTATTGGTCCTTATAGGATTTCTGAGATTATTAATCCGGTGTCCTTTCGCCTGGCGCTTCCGGCTTCTTTTGCTATTCATAATGTCTTCCATAGATCTTTGTTGCGGAAATATGTGGAGCCCGTTATTCCCTCTGCTGATCCTCCGGCCCCTGTGTTGGTCGATGGGGAGTTGGATTATGTTGTTGAGAAGATTTTGGATTCTCGTTTTTCGAGGCGGAAGCTTCAGTACCTTGTCAAATGGAAGGGTTATGGCCAGGAGCAAAATTCTTGGGTTTCTGCCTCTGATGTCCATGCCGCTGATTTGGTTCGTACCTTTCATCGGGCTCATCCTGATCGGCCTGGGGGCTCTGGTGAGGGTTCGGTGACCCCTCCGCAAGGGGGAGGTACTGTTGTGAATTCTGCTTTTGGGCTCCCTCCGGTGGTTGTAGAGGGTAATGCAGTTGTGCCTGGACTGCAGGATTGGACAGGTGTATCTACTAATTGCAAAACTGACTGGGGTATATAGCTTTGCAGGACTCTTTAGTCCCTGCCAGTTGTCCATTGTTTTTGGAGGATTCACTTCCCTGCTGGTCTCTCCAGTTTGCTGTGCTTTTCTAGAAAGATAAGTCCTGGCTTTGTTTTTGCTGTCCACATGCTGTGGACCCTATTGTTCTGTGCATATTCATGTTTTTGTCTTGTCCAGCTTTGTCTGTGAAGGATTTTTTGCAGCTAATCTGTGTCTCTGGAGATGCAGATATACCCCCTGTTATGATCTGGTGGTTTAGGAACAACATGAGACAAGCTCTGAAGGAGGTGGTATCTGTACTGACCGCAAACCCTGAACCTAGAGGCGCAACTAAAAATAGCCGTGGGGGGTACCTGACGCTCCCTAGACCCCTCGGCACAGCCTAAGATCTAACTTCCCCTAAAGATGGAAACAGGAAACCTATCTTGCCTCAGAGAAAATCCCCAAAGGAAAGATAGCCCCCCACAAATATTGACGGTGAGAGGAGGGGAAAATAACATATGCAGAAATGAAATCAGATTTTAACATAGGAGGCCAGTCTAGCTTGATAGATAGGACAGGAAAGGATACTGTGCGGTCAGTATAAAAACTACAAAACAATCCACACAGAGTTTACAAAAATCTCCACACCTGACTAAAGGTGTGGAGGGTAAATCTGCTTCCCAGAGCTTCCAGCTAACAGAAATAATCCATACTGACAAGCTGGACAAATATAGAATGCACAGAACAATAAGTCCACAACATGTGGACTGAAATGAGCAAAGCCAGAACTTATCTTTGCAGAACTGGTCAGGAAACCAGGAGAATCCAAGCAGAGATGTGAATCCAGCCAGGAAACATTGACAAGTGGCACAAGCTGAAGAAAGAGCCAGACATAAATAGCCGAGCAGAAGAGACGATAAGTGGAGGCAGCTGATGACAGCTAACTCCAAGGAGCAGCCATACCACTAGAAACCACAAGAGGGAGCCCAAGAGCAGAACTCACAAAAGTGCCAGTTACAACCACCGGAAGGAGCCCAAGAGCGGAATTCACAACAACCCCCCATGTCTTTAGTCAGATGTGGTGATTCGTATTTTTTGTGGTGGATATTTTCTAGTGTTTTATACTGACCGCATAGTACTCTGTTCTATTCTTTCTTTTTTGCTAGTATGGCCTCCTATGCTAAAATCTGATTTCATATCTGCGTATGTTATTTCCCTTTCCTCTCACAGTCAATATTTGTGGGGGGCTATCTATCCTTTGGGGATTTTCTCTGAGGCAAGATAGGTTTCCTGTTTCTGTCTTTAGGGGAAGTTAGATCTTAGGCTGTGCCGAGGGGTCTAGGGAGTGTTATGTACCCCCCACGGCTACTTCTAGTTGCACTGCCAGGTTCAGGGTTTGCGGTCAGTACAGGGACCACCTTCTCCAGAGTCCGTCTCATGCTGCTCCTAGGCCACCAGATCATAACAGTTAGGGTTAGGGTTAGAGTTTGTGTTTTAGGGTTAGGGTTAGGGTTAGGATCCCTAGGGTTACTAGGGATCCTAACCCTAGGTATTTCTGTTTATAGTGGGTTTTCTAGTTGATTTTGATGATTGGCAGCTGTCACACACTTCTCATCATGCGTTTCAAAAACGCAAACGCAGGAAAAAACGCTTGTAAACGCGTCAAAATGCCGCGTTTGCGTTAAAACATGCAAAAACGCATGCGCCTAAAAAACGCAGCATTTAAACGCATTTAAACGCGTTTTTGCACCAAATGCGTTTGCGTTTAAAACGCTGCAGATCAAAACGCAAGTGTGAAACCAGCCTTATGCATCAGGGAGAATGTGGAAATTGGAACAATAAGTACAGTCACAGAAAATTGGCTGTAGGAAACCTTTTAATGTATTGCAATTCATACCATCCTGCACACATAAAAAAAAATCTGTATTCATTGGTGACTTTGGGGTCAATGATTTAAATGGCAAGTAGAAATTATCCCATTGCCAACTTGGAATGAGAAAAATAACTAAGGGTTTATTTCTACATCCAGGTCACACTAAAGAATTGTCTGATGAAGGTCCTTTGCCGGACCGAAAACGCTTATTCATTAATTTTGTCTAGATGCATTAATAATAAAAAGAAGCAAAATAATTTTCCTCACTACTGAGTGCCAAGTTTTTTCTATTATTGTTCTATGGGTTGGAGACCCTACTTGAGCACCTACAAAAAACTTTTTTCTATTGAGTGCCGTGTTTTCTTCTACTAAGGGTTTATTCAGACATTCATGTAAAGCATGGTCTGGCGGGGGCTCTCCTGACCACAAAGTATGGACTGACAGGGACTCTCTTTGAGCGTGACAGCCTCAAAGAAATACATGAATTGTCACGCTTGAGTTGGGAGAGCCGATGCAAGTCAGTGCATTAGTGGTCCATACTCAGATCAATTGGCATGGATGTCTCAATGAGCCTTACCGTGTATAAAAGGTTGAGGCAGCCTTATTATTTTGGAGAGGATGATCAACGTGGCCTAGAAAATGTTTATGAGAAAGTTCAGATCCGGGTTAATGGTTTTAACAATACCATTTAGTACTTAGTTCAATCACACAAAGAACATTGTCCTGTACTCTGCATATTATGATAGGATAGAGTTACCATTAAAGGTGAAATAAAAGTGATTTCTAAAAGGCCGTGCAGTATAGGACAAATATCACCAAGTCTCTTTGAAAATGAGAAACAAAAGAAATCAAAAAGGAGCTCTCCATAAAAGGTTATTTATCTAGATCCAATGGTATACAGCTGGGGTCTCCAACTTTTAGTTGGGAGCCGCATGTGGTTCACGATCCCATGAATTGTGACTCACAGCTATCTGCCAGCTTGGTGCATTAGCTCCAAATCTAGCAAACAGGTTTGAAGAACACATCTCAAAATGGTGAATTTTGTGAGTAGCCTTGTGCAAATGGGCAGATCAGGATGCATACACATAGTGCTATTAGGGGTTTACTCACCTGTCAAAGGAGGTGATTGAAGCTGGATGCTACACTGTGTTGGGAGTGTCTGATTGGGAAATACTGAATGGGGGGGTATTGTGGGAATCCCTGGATCTTGGTAAATTGTTATCTAAGGAAGTCAAGTGTAAAGACTAGTGATGGGCGAGCACTAAAATGCTCGGGTGCTCGTTGCTTGGGTCGAGCATATTGGAATGCTCGGGTGCGCGACCCAAGGAACGAGCCCAATGGAAGTCTTTGGGAAACTCAAGCATTTTTACTGCGCCCCCTCCCCGGCAGTCTGGAGATGGACTAAAAATTGAGGAAATCGATGGGAACAGTGCTCAAATGACATGGGAACAGCATGACAAAGACCCCTGGAAGCATTTCTGACCCCCAGGTCACTGCTGTGAACAATGTTGTCAGAGTCTTACGCCACTTTTACTCACAAAAAAACATACAAAAACAAAACCAAAATGGATTTTCCTGTTAAAGGGAACCTGTCACCCCGTTTTTTGAGATTGAGCTATAAATACTGTTAAATAGGGCCTGCGCTGTGTGTTCCTATAGTGTATGTAGTGTACCCCGATTCCCCATGTATGCTGAGAAATAACTTACCAAAGTCGCCGTTTTCGCCTGTCAATCAGGCTGGTCAGGTCGGGAGGGCGTGGTGACATCGCTGGTTCTTCCTCAGCTTTACGTTGGTGGTGTAGTGGCGTAGTGGTGAACAAGCAGCGCGCGATCTGCGCTGTCATCCCTTTCGTCGGTGGGGGCGGCCATCTTCCTGGGGCCGCGCGTGCGCAGATCGAGTGCTCTGCTGCACGGGGCTTCAGGAAAATGGCCGCGGGATGCCGCGCGTGCGCATTAGAGATCGCGGCGGCCATTTTCCCAAAGCCGAGATGCAAACTCGGCTTTGGGAAAATGGCCGCCGCGATCTCTAATGCGCACGCGCGGCATCCCGCGGCCATTTTCCTGAAGCCCCGTGCAGCAGAGCACTCGATATGCGCACGCGCGGCCCCAGGAAGATGGCCGCCCCCACCGACGAAAGGGATGACAGCGCAGATCGCGCGCTGCTTGTTCACCACTACGCCACTACGCCACCAACGTAAAGCTGAGGAAGAACCAGCGATGTCACCACGCCCTCCCAACCTGACCAGCCTGATTGACAGGCGAAAACGGCGACTTTGGTAAGTTATTTCTCAGCATACATGGGGAATCGGGGTACACTACATACACTATAGGAACACACAGCGCAGGCCCTATTTAACAGTATTTATAGCTCAATCTCAAAAAACGGGGTGACAGGTTCCCTTTAAGGAACATCCTTTCCATGGTAATGACTTGTATACAAGGCAAAATAAGCAAAAACAAAAATTCTCCTCCACCACTTGGGCTATGTTCACACGTAGCATTTTTGATGCGTTTTTCAACTTTAGCATTGCTTTCAACAAAGACAAATGCATTCCCTGGGAAATGTCATTTTACAACCTTATCTGGCCATGTGGTGTGTGACACATCATCAGACACATACTGTTTCATTTATGAAGGAGGGACTCTGAAAGTCACAAAGCCTATTTTTATAGGGCCATCAGGCTGCCTTTACTATTCTTAAATGGCTAGAAGACAGCCCTCACTATTCTTAGATAGCCATCAGCCGGCTATGCTTTGTTGTTCCCATTATTAAACAATGGGTCTCCTATACTGTTGTTGCGTATGCAGTAAGAGGCAGGGCTGCCCAAAATTTGATGCACACCAATACCCCTTAAAGAGATGTACAGGAGGGCCTCCTCAAATCAGTGTTCCGATTATTAGGAATTTGGTACTCCCATACTGTTTCTCTATGCATTGAATGCAAGGCCTGCCCTGCACCAAATTTAGACGCACACCAATAACCCTTTGAACAGACAGACGTAAATGAGTGCCACCTGAAAGCAATGTTCCCATTATTTGGAAGTTGGTACTCCCATACTGTTTGCCCATGAAGTGAATGCAAGGCCTACCCTGGCCCAAATTTAGACCCACCCCAATAACAATTTGAACAGATGTACAGGATAGCCACCTGAAAGCAATGTTCCCATTATTAGGAAGTTGGTACTCCCATACTGTTTGCCCATGAAGTGAATGCAAGGCCTTCCCCAAATTTAGACACACCCCAATTACCATTTGAACAGATGTACAGGCATGCCACCTGAAAGCAATGTTCCCATTATTAGGAAGTTGATACTCCCATACTATTTGTCCATGAAGTGAATGCAAGGCATTCCCCAGATGTGGTCACACCCCAATAACCCTTTGAACAGATGTAAATGAGTGCCACCTGAAAGCAATGTTTCCATTATTAGGAAGTTGGTACTCCCATACTGTTTACCCATGAAGTGAATACAAGGCATACCCTGGCCCAAATTTAGACACACCCCAATAACCATTTGAACAGCTGTACGGGATAGTCACCTGAAAGCAATGTTCCCATTATTAGGAAGTTGATACTCCCATACCTGCCTATGCAGTGAATGCAACACCTGCCCCAAATGTGGACGCAGCCCCAATAACCATTTGAACACACGTAAATGAGTGCCACCAGAGAGCAATGTTCCCATTCCCCAAATGTGGACACACTCCAATAACCCTTTGGAATCAGGTGGCTATCCTGTACATCTGTTCAATGTTCCCATTATTTGGAAGTTGGTACTCTCATACTGTTTGCCCATGAAGTGAATGCAAGGTGTTCCCCAAATGTGGACGCACCCTAATAACCCTTTGAACAGATGTACAGGATAGCCACCTGATTCCAATGTACCCATTATTAGGAAGTTGATACTCCCTTACTGTTTGCCTATGCAGTGAATGCAACACCTGCCCCAAATGTGGATGCACCCCAATAACCTTTAGAACACACGCAAATGAGTGCCACCTGAAAGCAATGTTCCCATTATTCGGAAGTTGGTACTCCCATACTATTTGCCCATGAAGTGAAGGCAAGGCCTTCCCCAAAGGTGGTAGCACCCCAATAACCCTTTGAACAGACGTAAATGAGTGCCACCTGAAAGCAATGTTTCCATTATTAGGAAGTTGGTACTCCCATACTGTTTGCCCATGAAGTGAATGCAAGGCCTTCCCCAAAGGTGGTTGCACCCCAATAACCCTTTGAACACACGTAAATGAGTGCCACCTGAAAGCAAAGTTCCCATTATTAGGAAGTTGATACTCTCATACTGTTTGCTTATGCAGTGAATTGCAGTGTTAAGGCTTAAGAACCTGCAGTGGAGAATTGCAGTGTTGAGACTTAAGAACCTGCATTGGAGAATTGCAGTGTTGAGGCTGAAAAACCTGCAGTGAATTGCGGTGTTGATGCTGAAGACCCAGCAGTGGAGAATTGCAGTGTTGAGCCTGAAGAACCTGCAGTGGAGAATTTCAGTGTTGAGCCTGAAGAACCTGCAGTGGAGAAATGAATTGCTGAGGTTGAAGACACGGCAGTGAAGAATTGCAGTGTTGAGCATGAAGAACCCGCAGTGGAGAATTGTGATGTTGAGGCTGAAGACCCGGCAGTGGAGAATTACAGTGTTGAGCCTGAAGAACCTACAGTGGAGAATTGCAGTGTTGAGCCTGAAGAACCTGCAGTGAATTGCAGTGTTGAGGCTGAAGAAGCTGCACTGGAGACTTGCAGTATTGAAGATGAAGAATCTGCAGTGGAGAATTACATTGTTGAAGATGAACAACGTGCAGTGGAGACCTGCATTGTTGAGGCTGAAGATTGTACAATAGATTGCAATGTTGAGGATTTCCAGACATTGTTTGAAAGGGTCGCTGAGAGGGAGAAACTCCCACCAGGGCAGAGGACAGAAGTACTGGCAACATACTTGTTGGGGGAACCCCAGAAAGCACACTTTTATTTAGCTTTGCAGGATGCTAAAAAGCATGGCAAGCTAAAAACTGAGATTCTTGCTTTGCTTGGGGGCAACAATGACTATCAGGGCACAGCGGGTTCACCGTTGGGCGTATCACCTGGACAAACCACCGCGCTCCCAAATGTTTGACCAGTTGCACCTGGTCCAGAAGTGGATGCAGCCAGAGTCCTCTACACCTGCGCAGATGGTAGAACGGGTGGAGATGGACCAATTTGTGCACTCCCTGCAGAGGTTCTTACACACTTGGGTTGCCCAGGGTGATCCCCCGAATGCCGATGAACTGGTCAGACTGGTCAAGAGATTCCAGGTTCTGAAGGTTCTGTGGGAAATCAGCACACTCCATACTGGGGGTCCCAACAGGGGGACGGAGGGCCAAAAGGGAGTGGGGCACCCATACTGTTTGCTTATGCAGTGAATGCAAGAGCTGTCACAAATTTTGACACCCCCCAAACCCCTTAGAAGAGACGTAGAGGTGGGCCTCATATAACAATTTTCCTATTATTAGGAAGTGGGTCTCCCATACTTTTTGTCTATGCAGTGAATACAAGGGCCAGAAATATTTTTTGAGCCACTCCAATGTCTCTTTGAAGAGGATGGCCTCATGAAAAAGTTTCCCATTATTAAGGAGCGGGTCTCTTATAATTGTAGTTCCCATACACTAAGTGTATGGGCTGACAAACATTTACCCCTGGGGGTTATACATGAACATATTGTATCAACATTTTTTGTACGGGCATCATAAACACCCTTTAAAAAAATTATGTGGGTGTTCCATCATGGACCACGGTTACCCTGGTGATCTAGTGGCGGTGGATGATGAAGATAAGGAGAAGGATGAGGACAACAGCACAGCAAATAGCCAAATTCAGAAAGCGTATACCCAGGTGTGGGTGTGAAGAGGTGAATGGCAAAAGACCACCCCAAAAAAGACACTGGATTTGAGTTTGTTATGCTGCTATCATTCGGTGGTGTCTGGCCCAATCCAGCCCTTCATCATTTTTTATAAGAGTCAGCCTGTTAGCATTTTCAGTTGACAGGCAGATGCGCTTATCAGTTATAATTCCACCAGCGGCACGAAAACGCGCTCTGACAAAATGTTAGCGGCAGGGCAGGCCAGGACTTACAAGGTGTAGAGAGCCAGTTCATGCCACGTATCCAGCTTTGAGAGCCAATAATTATAAGGCACAGAGGAATCATGGAGTACATTGGTAAAGTCAGCAAGGTACGTCCTCAGCGCCTTCTCAAACTTTGCACTCCTTGTGAGAGTACCCCGCAACTCAGGGCCTGTGCGATGGGAGGGTCTGAGAAAACTATCCCATAACTTTGAGAGTTTTCCCCCGTCTCTGCTGGATTGGAGTTGTGTCTCTCTCGCCTATATTCCTTGGTTGTCCAAAGAACTGTGACCTCTGCCACCAATGTTTTCAGATGGGAATTTTTTAATAATTCCACAACAAGGGCCTTCTGGTACTGCCTCATTTTAGTAGAACTGTCCAAAAGCGATAGAAAGTTCTCCTTGTAGCATGACTCTATAAGTGTCACCAACCAATAATGACTGTCACACAAAATTTTGATAACACGAGGGTCAAGGTCAAGGCAGCGTAACAAACTCAGCCATGCATGCCAGACTGCTAACAGCCAAGACTTCCGTGTCCTCACCGAGAGGACAACTGACCATGCTCTCCTCCTCCTTGTCCCTGTACTCATGCCATCCATGGTATGACAGATGTGCAGGCACTACTGTCTATAGCACATGAAACTAGCTCCTGTTCTTCCTCCTCCACCTCTTCCTCATTGTCACCCAATCCATTTTGGGATGAGATGCTGCTAGGCTTTGTGTAATCAGTCTATATGGTATCTTGCTTTATCTCATCGTGCTCTGCCTGCAATGAATCCTCTTTGATTGTGAGCAGAGAGCGTATTGGAAAACAGAGAAGCGGGATGGTGACGCTAATTATGTCGTCATCGCAGCTAACTATCTTGGTAGAGTCCTCAAAGTTTTGGAGGATGGTACATACTGTATGTCTGACATCCATGTCCACTCCTCAGGTCTTATGAGTGGAGTCTGAACTGAATACCGACGGCTTTGTTGATGCTGGTAGTCAACAACTGTCCTCTTATGCTCACAAATCCTTCACAACATCTGCAGTGTAGAGTTCAATGCGTGGGGACATCACTCATCAGTCGGTGAGCTGGAATCTGCAAACGCTGCTGAATCACAGCCAAGGCAGCTGAAGCTGTAGCTGACTTTTTAAAATGGTCACACGCGTGGTGTAATTTGACAAGCAGATCTAGCAGCTCCGGGTAGGTTTTGAGAAACTGCTGAACCACGAGGTTAAGCACATGGGCAAGGCATGGTACGTGTGTGAGCTCGCCTCGCCTCAGAGCTGCCACCAGGTTCCAGCCATCGTCACACACGACCATGCCTGACTGTAGTTTTAGCGATGTCAGCCACAGATCTGCCTGTTCTTTCAGAGCTGTCCACAATTCTTTAGCATTGTGTGATTTGTCACCTAAGCATATTAGCTTCAGCACAGCCTGTTGCCGCTTGGCTGAGGCAGTGCTGCAGTGCTTCCAGCTTCTGACTGATGTGGTCATTTCAGAGATGGAGGCTGAACAGGAGGAGGATGAGGTGCAGGAGCTGTAGAATGTAGGGGAAACCCTGATTGACCTAGTGCATGCAATCCTTGGTGTCGGGAGGACGTGTTCCATGCCAAGGTCTGACTGGGTCCCAGCTTCCACTTTGTTAACCCAGTGTGCCATCAGTGTGATGTACCATCCCTGCCCACAAGCACTTGTCCATGTGTCTGTGGTTAGGTGGACTTTCCCAGTAAAACATTGTTGGGAGCGCAGCTAATGTTATGGGACACGTGCTTGTATAATGTGGGGACGGCACACAGGGAGAAATAGTCGCGGCTGGGGACCAAGTACTGAGGGACAGCCGCAGGCATCAGGATGCGGAAAGCTACCGTCTCTATGAGTCTAAAAGGCAACTATTGGAGCACAAGCAGTCAAGAAATGTGTGAATTTAGTAGAGTGGCCTTGGGGGCATTGGCTGTGTATTTGTGCTTCTGTTTCAAGGACTGGGGTATGGACAACTGAATGCTGCGCTGGGACAAGGACGTGGACGTTCTTAATAATGATTATATTTGTGTGTGTGCAATTATAGGTGCAGCGAAGGAGGCATCTTCGTATGCACCATGGACAGGGGATTGGCTTGCACGCACAACAACGGAAGAAGCAGTGTTGTAACCCGAAGACACTGTTCCTGAACCCTGGGGTTCGGCACACAAAGTCAGGTGCTTTGCTGCCATGTGCCTGGTCATGCTGGTGGTGGTCAGGCTGGTAATTTTGCTACCCCTGACGATGGAGGCATGGCAGGTGGTGCAAATGGTCTTTTTGGGATTATCGGCAGAGTCTTTAAAAAACAACCAGACTTGGGAAGACCTAACAGTTTTACAAGGTTTAACAATGATAAATGTAAGGTTATACACATGGGAAGAGGGAATCAATATCACCATTACACACTGAACGGGAAACCACTGGGTAAATCTGACAGGGAGAAGGACTTGGGGATCCTAGTTAATGATAAACTTACCTGGAGCAGCCAGTGCCAGGCAGCAGCTGCCAAGGCAAACAGGATCATGGGGTGCATTAAAAGAGGTCTGGATACACATGATGAGAGCATTATACTGCCTCTGTACAAATCCCTAGTTAGACCGCACATGGAGTACTGTGTCCAGTTTTGGGCACCGGTGCTCAGGAAGGATATAATGGAACTAGAGAGAGTACAAAGGAGGGCAACAAAATTAATAAAGGGGATGGGAGAACTACAATACCCAGATAGATTAGCGAAATTAGGATTATTTAGTCTAGAAAAAAGACGACTGAGGGGCGATCTAATAACCATGTATAAGTATATAAGGGGACAATACAAATATCTCGCTGAGGATCTGTTTATACCAAGGAAGGTGACGGGCACAAGGGGGCATTCTTTGCGTCTGGAGGAGAGAAGGTTTTTCCACCAACATAGAAGAGGATTCTTTACTGTTAGGGCAGTGAGAATCTGGAATTGCTTGCCTGAGGAGGTGGTGATGGCGAACTCAGTCGAGGGGTTCAAGAGAGGCCTGGATGTCTTCCTGGAGCAGAACAATATTGTATCATACAATTATTAGGTTCTGTAGAAGGACGTAGATCTGGGTATTTATTATGATGGAATATAGGCTGAACTGGATGGACAAATGTCTTTTTTCGGCCTTACTAACTATGTTACTATGTTACTAGGTTACTGGCAACTTCCATCGTGTTGGTATTATGGGGAACGGTTGCCCGCCTTCTGTCTGTGGCCACCACAGTGCTTTTCCCTGCCTGTTGGGGTGCTATGCCTCCCTCCCCCTGTGTGCTTCTGTCCTCACTCGGCATGTCCTCCTGCCAGGTTGGGTCAGTTACTATATCATCCACCTCCTCGTCTTCCACTTCTGCACCCTGGTCCTCCTCCTGACTTTCTGGCAATTGTGTCTCATCATGGTCCACCTCTTGTGACACTTCCCACCATCGCCTTCGTGTGACCGTAGCTGTTCAAGTATTTAGGCATCCCTACATGCTATCTCCAATTGCCCCGCTTCAAGGGGACCAGGCGAGAGGCCCGAATCTATAAATGGAAAAGTGAACAGCTCTTCAGAGTGTTTAAGTGTGGGATCAGTTGTCTCCGGGCACTCGGCATGGTGGGAGGAAGGAGGATCAGGGTGAGGAATATGCGGTCCAGACTCATGGCTACTCAGACTTGACTGTGTGGAAGACAGGGTGGTGGTGGCAAAGTGACTGGAAGCATTATTGTTCAATAGTGGTGTGCTGTTGTGGTTCCCTAGTAATTGGGACAGGAAGGTCGGGTGAGAAGGTGTTTGTTGTAGCACAATTTTAGCTTGCCCACCACCTCGGCCTCAGCATGCACCATCGCCATCATGTCCAGTTCCCCATCCCTTGCCACGCGCCTTGCCCATTTTAATTGGAGGACAATATTTTACACGGCCACTACAAATGGCTGAGTTTAAAATAGCTGGCCTGTAGGTAACTATTTTTTTTTTCAGCAAACTGGTGTCAATAACTTATATAAGACACTCCAACAAAATTTTGCAGTAGCCCAGAAATGGCAGAATTTGCAGTGCACACGGATGTGATCCCTGTGACGACCAAACCTCTGTTTAAAATAGTTGGCCTATAGGTATAGAAAAAAAGAAAGCACAGCAGCACTATGCATAAGTTTAGGCGATGTGAAGACACAAAAAAAAACATTAAAAACATTAAATCTAAATCTTACTACTCAAAAAATATAAAAAAACAAAAACTTTTTTACTTACTGAAATGAATAAAAATGAAGGTTCTTAGTGCATAAATTGGCCTATTCATGCATGCACATCAACCTCACTCTGATGGGTCCCAGTTCTACTGTATATGCCACTCTTGGGCTATCAACCTACAATTGTGGACACTCATGTCTCTCCCGCATTTAGCCTACAATTTATAGGCAGATAGAACTGATTACGGCCACTTGCAGGTCAATGGGAGGAGTGCAGGATCAGGCTGGATGCAGCCAACATCCAATAGTTAAATATAGAAAAACACTGACCAGCACCTCCTAAGTGTGAACATGTGCAAGCTGCCAGACTGCATTATATAGAAAAAAGAAAGCACAGAAGCACTATGCATAATGCATAACTTTAGGCCATGTGAAGACACACAAAAAATGTAAAACAGTGAATCAGGTAGATCTTACTACTCAAATTTTTTTTTTTTTACTTATGGAAATGAATAAAATGAAGGTTCTTAGCACATAAATTGGCCAATTCATGTATGTCCATCAACCAAGGCAAGGTAACCTCCCTCTGATGGGTCCCTGTTCTACTGTGTATGCCACATGGCCTAAACTTATGCATAGTGCTGCTGTGACCTGTAGGTAACTATTTTTTTTAGCAAACTGGTGTCAATAACTTGCATAAGACACTCCAACAAAATTGTACAGTAGCCCAGAAATGGCAGAATTTTCAGCGCACTCAGATGTGATCCCTGTGATGACCAAACCCCTGTTTAAAATAGCTGGATTTTCATGCTGTAATATGGAAAGGATCTGGGCTGATGGATTCTGCAGTGCCAGCAAGCAAATGGAGCAAAAAATGGTGTGCTCTGGATTGCTTTTGAAGAAAATAATCAGGATTAAGATGCAAAAGAAATTATTCCTGGCCCCTGATACCTGCGGCTATGTATATATGGTAAATATCTGTAATAGGCAGCAGCAGACAGTACTGGAATGGACCCTCTTGCTATATGCAATGAAGTCTGCCACATACACTGCCTGCCTGCCTAGCACTGATATCTATGCACTTTAGTCCTCTGAAGGATTGTTGGTTTAGATGTGATAGGGTATTCAGAGACCCTCATAGCTTATCTTTAGATATAAGGATTCTGATATGACATATTTCACCTCTCTTGCTGAATCACTGTTCTTGCATGAAACTACGTGACTAAAATTGCTGCCAAGTACTATATTGCTCAAAAGGGAGGCTAATATGGGTGTTGGTGATGGGAACAATCAGATAGTAATGTTTAACGGTTGTTCATATTAATTATACTAATTATCTATTTTTCATATGAATAAAGGCTTTAGATAACCAATAGTTTGTACACAGTAAGAATATGCACGCCCATTCAAAAAGGGTATATAATGGCAAACCTGTTCAATAAAGCTTTTATGGCTTCTTATGCAAATACAACCTGTCTCTGTGGGAATCCATCCATGCTCGAGCATCATCTTATTTGACAACCATCCAATATACTCTATGGTCTGTTTGAGACCAACATAACATTTTGGCGTCTCTGGGTGGGCTGGTCAAAACAGAAGACTTCCAATATCTGAAGCCTGGCAACTGCAAACTGAGGTCCAGTGGACACACAGACTACAAACCACAGGTGGAAGGGAAAAACCTTAGATTCATACAAGCTCTTTCTCTGTCTCCATCTGTCTCAATCTGCAAACCGGACTCTGGGTATGCTATAGTCAAGTCTTTTTACATGACCAGCCCAAAATGTTTGCCAAAGAACCGTAGAATATCCTAGTGATACTTAAACAGTATATTGGATTGGGTGACCTTCTGTGTTGCTATCCCTGTTATATGTGACTTGTTATATGTCTAACCAGAGTGTGAATGTATGAGGTAGGGCTTATATGTATTAACATCTGTGTTGTCAACTGTGTGTGGAAGGAGGTGACTGATATGAGACTCCTTGAATTAATTGAATGACCGTATGCAAATAATGAGGATTTAAAGATAAAAATACTTGCCTGCTGCCTGTATAATGGAGTCCAATTAGGCCTGATCCCTGGTCAGCTGGCACCAGGGATAAAACAAAGGAACATTAGCAAGTGAAACACATAGTAACATGTGTAAGAGTGAGATAAGCTGAAACCAAATATTTTGCTAACTTTTGTGGAGCTAAGCAGAAAGACTGGGAAACACATAGTCGGGCTTGTCCTGTCTGTGGCCTATGGCACTGCAGAAATCTAACTAGTATTTGGGGAGGCTGAAAGTAGCACAACTGTGCTAAATGTTCTGCAGATTTTGTGTGGGTTGTGCATGACGAGAATCATGTACCGTATATACGCCGAGATTTTCAGCCCAAAAAAATGGGCTGAAAGTGGCCCTCTCGGCTTATACTCGAGTCATGGAAGGCAGGGGGGTCGGTGGGTGAGGGGAAGTGACGACGGTCACATACGCCTGACATGGTCCCTGCATGTCCCATGGTCTCTGGCGCAGACACCTTCTTTCTCTGATCAGCAGTCACATGGTACTGCTCATTTAAGTAATGAATATGGACTCCGCTCCCATAGGGGTGGAGCCGCATATTCATTACTGTAATGAGCGGTACCAGTGACTGCTGAACAGAGGAAGAAGCTGCGAGAGCCGAACAGCATCTGCCAGGAGAAGCTGTCAGGAACCGCGCCGGGAGCAGGTGAGTATTTCATATTCACCTGTCCCTCGTTCCAGCGTCGGCGCCGCTCCATCTTCAGCGTCCTCTGCAGTGACTGTTCAGGTCAGAGGGCATGATGACGTATTAGTGTGCGCGCTGCCCTCTGGCTGAGCAGTCAGTGCGGAGAGACGGGACACTGATGAGGATTGACGAGAGGTGAGTATGTTATTTTTTTTTATTACTACAGTAGCATTATTATAAGGCACTTTGTTATATGGAGCATCTATAGGGCCATAAAGAACTGTATGGAGCATTATATATGGGGTATATTTGTATATAGAGCATTTATGGGGCCATAATGAACTGTATGGAGCATTATATGGGGCATATTTGTATATGGAGCATCTATGGGACCATAATGAACTGCATGGAGCATTATATGGGGCATATTTGTATATGGAGCATCTAAGGCTACTTTCACATTTCTGTCTTTCTGCTACTGTCGCAATACGTCAATTTTTGAAAATGCAGGATCCTGCAAAAAAAATTGCAGGATCCTGCATTTTCCCATAGACTTGTATTGCCGACTGATCGTGACATATGACCACACATTGCGTCCGTCGTGCACTGGTTGCATCGGGTTTTGGCGGACCGTCGTCACAGAAAAACTTTCAATGGAACATTTTTCTGTACGTCGCATCCAGTGTTTCATGCCCAGCAGGAAATATCGCTCTCACGATCTGTCCTCACCCTGCAGTCTGACACACTTCCGTCGGTACGTCGCGCCGACGCTTCGTGATGGCCCTGTACCAACGGAAATGTGAAAGCCTTATGGGGCCATAAGGAACTGTATGGAGCATTATATGGGGCATATTTGTATATGGAGTATCTATGGGGCCATAATGAACTGTATGGAGCATTATATGGGGCATATTTGTATATGGAGCATCTATGGGGCCATAATGAACTGTACGGAGCATTATATGGGGCATATTTGTATATGGAGCATCTATGGGGCCATAATGAACTGTACGGAGCATTATATGGGGCATATTTGTATATGGAGCATCTTATGGGGCCATAATGAACTGCATGGAGCATTATATGTGGCACATTCGTATATGGAGCATTATATGGGGCATATTTTAATGTGGAGCATCTTATGGGGCCCATGATGAACTTTATGGAGCATTATATGGGGAGTATTATGTATGGAGCATTAAAGGGAACCTGTCACCCCGAAAATCGCGGGTGAGGTAAGCCCACTGGCATCAGGGGCTTATCTACAGCATTCTGTAATGCTGTAGATAAGCCCCCGATGTTACCTGAAAAAGGAGAAAAAGATGTTATATTATACTCACCCAGGGGCGGTCCCGCTGCTGGTCAGGTCGGATGGGCGTCTCCGGTCCGCTGCGGCGCCTCCCATCTTCTTTCCATGACGTGTCCTTTTCTGATCTTCAGCCACGGCTCCGGCGCAGGCGTACTTTGCTCTGCCCTGTTGAGGGCAGACAAAGTACTGCAGTGCGCAGGCGCCGGGCCTCTGACCTTTCCGGCGCCTGCGCACTGCAGTACTATCCTCTGCCCTCAAGAGGGCAGAGCAAAGTACGCCTGCGCCGGAGCCGTGGCTGAAGATCAGAAGAGGACATCTTGTAATGAAGATGGGAGGCGCCGCAGCGGACCGGAGACACCCATCCGACCTGACCAGCAGCGGGACCGCCCCGGGTGAGTATAATCTAACGTCTTTTTCTCCTTTTTCAGGTAACATCGGGGGCTTATCTACAGCATTACAGAATGCTGTAGATAAGCCCCTGATGCCGGTGGGCTTACCTCACCAGCGATTTTCGGGGTGACAGGTGCCCTTTAAATGGGGCTCCTGATTCAATATGGATATTCAAAAACACTTAGCCTACTGATGTCTCAATTAATTTTACTTTTATTGGTATCTATTTTTATTTTTGAAATTTACCAGTAGCTGCTGCATTTCCCACCCTAGGCTTATACTCGAGTCATTAAGTTTTCCCAGTTTTTTGTGGCAAAATTAGGGGGGGGGGTCGGCTTATACTTGGGTCAGCTTATACTCGAGTATATACGGTATTTTATTGTGTAAGCCTGTCTGTCTTCTGGCTTGTCCTGCACACACAAGCTGCCCCCATATGGTAACAGCAGATTTTGAGATAGTTTGGATCATACTAATCTGCCTACTAATAGGTGGGTTTGCTCTCTGGTTGATGTATAAGATTTCTGTGTATGCCAGACTTAACTTGAGGTACGCGCCATTTCTCACAAGAGGCCAACAAGGGGATTTAGTGACCGTGACCTCAGAGGAGTGACATTGGCCAAATCACTAATCATTGTTCCTGAGGTCCGCACACCTACAAACTGTAGTCAGTTTAGGTTTCGCAAGGAGTGGGCATTAAAAAGCAAATATCAACGCTAACATGGCTCCTCCTAAAAAGTATGCCAATGACAATGAAAGGAAAGCAGCAAAGGAACAACGTAGAAGACAACAATGGGCAAATTAGACTCTTGAAGAGCAACAGCATTGCTGGGACAAAAACAATGCATATTATTATTATTATTATTTATTTATATAGCATCATCATGAGATTACCACCCTTACATTACCACTATCGCATCAGGCCTCCATCTAGTATTATATATATATATATACACTTTCATTTTTTCATAGAGAAGTACAGGCATCTATATAAAGTTTAACAACATGCTATTAGTAGGGAACAGGTCCAAAATTTGTCACAGGGCCCATAGGATTTGGTAATCACACTGCTGTAATCTTCTCAAATTCTAAACTTACCCTCTCAGTTCTGATCCTTACCTACCACTGGTAATATCAGTGTAATAGAGGCCCCAATTTTATAAAGCTTAAGTGATAGAGCAACATATGGGCCTATGTGATTTAAAAATGCCAGAGCTGAATATCCATCTCTGCCTGACCCTATAGACAAGTAGGCTACTCTCTAATATATCAGTGTAGCTTACTTCCACGGAAAAAGCATTAGTGTCCTAACGGTTAATGGGTTCTATCATCTGGAAATGCTGAAAATCTACAGGTTTTATAATATAGATGAAGTTTGCCGATCTTTATAAGTCATTTACTTTGTCTGCATCATAAAGATCAAGGCTTTAGTAGTGTGGAGCAAAGTTTTTGGAGAAATTATTTTAATGATTTCCTCTCTTCTATAATGGAAAAAAAAAAAGATTGCTATGAAAGGTTGCTTTCAATACCAGGATAGTGGGAATAAGTGTATATAAGATGAAATGAAGCTTTTGTCTTGAACTACATTAGAAATAGTCTTAAACTCCTCCTCACTTATTTAACAAATGGCTTGTCTTGATGAAATCTCTAAGCCCTTTTTCAAGAACAATAATTACAGCTTGTTAGGTGAAAGCTCATTTGAAGTCTCAATTTTCTTGAGTATGGAGCTCTTGTGGGGAGAGCCAGGTGTGCGGTAAAGGTTGCAGCTAGTGCCTGCCGTGTGAGGTTGAAACTCAACTGGCATGCTGCAAGTCTTTGATTCTTCTTTCGCTAAAGTAGCAGTTGTCTTGACAGTAGAAATAAAGCATCATCATAGCACTTTGATGCATATAATGGCTAAAGGGAATTCAAAGCAGCATATCAGAATGATGGATGTTAAATTATGAACAGAGTGTAGACTGTAATCTTTTGGTTCTGTAAAAGCATTTCACATTGAAAATAAAAAAAATCTGAAAAATAAAAATAAAATCTATATGCGAAAGAGAGTCTGTCATACAGAACTGGGACAGAATGGTATGCTGCATTGTTGATCACTGTACAAATGTAGAATATTTAATGATCATATTAAAGTATTTGAAACAGATTAGTGTTTTCAAAAAAAATTATGAATGCAGGTCAATTACGCAGGTTTTTGTCCAGTTAAAATATATACATAGTTTTGATTTTTTTTTATTCTATCTCTTTTGGTGTTAGAGGTAAAATGTTATTTTGCAAGCGCATATCTTAGAAATGAGAGAATCAATTCATTGCAAAATACATTTGTGTTGATTTTTAAAGGATATGCTTAGTGCAAGTTGCCAAAAAAGGGATGCAGCCATTCTACATATTACAGAAGATTTCATCTGTCAGAGTAGGCTCATATGACCTTTGGGGGTCTTAACCATATCGCATTGCAACTATCACATCACATTGAATACTACAGCCAATCAGAAGGGACTATGATAGCCTGTATAAAAGTAGAGGAAAGCAATGCAGCAGCCAAGCTGAACTGTAAGTCAGGAATGAGGATAATTATTGTATCGAGAACCAGTCCTGGTAAACAGATCAGTGTGATGAGGATATATTGGCAGTAAAAAGTGGAGCTGACATGCGGCCAAAAGATCTTCCAAAGGCAAATTTTCTTTTTCTGTGGTTTGCTCAGGAGCAGGTGATATCAAAACAGTTGGTGGTGGAAGAGGCTCAACATTGCCTTAAAGTTTTGGTTGTGGTCAGGCCATAACCTATATGCGGGCTTCTTAGTTGTGGGAATTTTTTTCCATGTTGCTAGTTGACAGATTTTTTGCAATGGAAAAATAGGTTGTGGACTTCCTAACACGAATAGAATAGCAGCTAAGGCTCTCCATAACATTATCTGCTCATGTGGGAAAAAAACTAGCAAGGCTTATATTCTCCTATTGCTTCTTTTTCTGATAACCAGGCCACAGATATTCTTAAGTTGTAACTGGTCAATATCTTGAGATAGTAACTGTTCAGTTTCATAATCATCATCATCATCATCATCCACTACTTCTCATACACCAACTTCTTCTCTTTCCCCTTCTAATTCACACTGTCAGATATTCATACCTGTTTGTGAGCTCAGGAAACAATACTCACCAATATGTGCCAGCTCAATATGTGATAATTCAACTCCCAACCTATCAAGTTGCTGATGTTGAAGTCAATACCATAAGACTTAGTGGATTCCACTTCCTTTTGTGCCATGATGGACTGTGTTAATCCTTGCTGAAACACACCCAGCTACAATTATTTCTTGCAGAAAGGGATGTGTGCTCTTTACTTTCACTTGCAGGAGAACGTGGTCCATTCCCTGTACTTGTGACTGAGCTTGAAAATGCAGTGCACTTTCAACACGTGGGGCAGCTGTTGGACAGTGACAGTACATGCTTTTCATGGCACACTGGGTGAATGTTTTGAGCAGCAATGATACACCACAGGAACAAGGAAAGGTGGTGAAGCCTCCGTTAATAGGTGTTATGTCTAATTAAAATGCCAAGTACGCTTCTCCATCTATACCTCATCCTATATTTCTTCTACATGCTACTCAATGGATATCACCCTTAATCTTTTCATTTCTGTAATATTTTAGTGTTGCCGTTTTACAGTTTATGAGCTTGGGTGAAAAAAGCCATACATTGGATGAGTTTCCCCTCTGCATCAAGCAGCAAATTTCACGCTCAATGGTTACCTATAAACTACATCTGGCACTTTTGGTAAATGACAATGCCCAGAATATTGTTGCTGCATTAGGTTTGGGTAAAGTAAAACTTACTCCCTGCATAGTGCATATCCTATATTTGCCCTAAAATTCAGGCTTTGCAAAAACACGAACGTCTGCATGAACACCGCCTGATTTGAAATGTTGTAACGTGATGGAATTCAATGCTGCATATGTTGGATCATCTGTATGAGCAGAACAAATCTATGTTGGCCAACCCCCTTTGATGAGAGTAATAATGGTCTTGAATTTCATTCATTTGTTTGCAATCGCTTTGACTGTAGATTGATAGAATCCAAATTCTTCGGAGATGGTTTTGTAATCTTTTCCAGCATGATGAGCATCAACAACTCTTCTTCCAAGGTCCTCATAAATCTCCTTTGATCAAGCCATTATACTCTCACTTTCACATGCATGTTTCAAAGATCAGACTTTGATAGATCCCAGTTCCTTAGTGCAATCTTGCATCATCCAAGAAAAAAGTAATTCTGGAGTTTTGTTTCTTTTTATTCATTAGACAGTTTACTGATTTGATTAATTTACTTTATATTTCGATAGATCGAACATTTCTCAATGCAGCAATACCAAACATGTGTATTTTTTATTGTTCTATTTTCAATTCGACAAAAGGGGGGTGATTTGAGCTTGTGTTTTGTCATTGTTTTTAATATGTTTAAAACTTTTTTTTTTACTTTTTACTGGCTTCACTAATCCTTTTAGGAAACTTGAAGCTGCAATCATCTGAACACCTGTGCAACAAATCACAATCTCCTGTGAACACCGATCATGGCCCAGCGTTCACTGGAGATTTACAGTGACAGACACAGGGGTCTTCTGCAGACTATCGACCTATCAGTGTCCCCCTATCGGTGACAAGGGTGTCGATGGGCAGGGCTGGTAACGTGCTTCCTCCCGGGACCTGTTAAATGCTGCTGCCAGTGATTGACAGAGGCATCTAACTGGTTAACAGTTGTTAATGTGCTGGGAAAGATGCAGGCTCAGCGTTGGAGCCACATCAAAGGTCGTGAACGGTTTAATTTCACCTATAAATGTCTGCTAATGTTAAAGTTTTACATAGTTTTCCTTGTCGCTCAGACATGTGATATTGGATCATTTTCTCAATACAAAAAGGCAAAGTCTAACATTTTTGACTGATTTGTTTGCTTTGGTTCTCTGTGTCTAATTTTGGACTTGTGTAAAAATCTGATATAGTTTTAGATCAAATTTATACAGAAGTATGTGAAACTGTGACTAGTTTAAACATTTTCAAGCACCACTATGTATACCTTGATGGACAAAATGTTTTATCTTCAGCCAGTCCATTCTGTTTTAATTCAATAGTTATTGTCTTTAAGATTGAAATACAATCTTGTAGTGAAATACAAAGCTCATTTAAGAGGGAAGTGGTGTATGGTCAGGTGAGGGAAATAGGGGAAAGAAAAAAGAGGGGGGGGGGGGCAGAAGGGGAAAAATTTGACTTTTGGCGGTTTAACAAAGCTTATGCCTAACTCTGACAAAGTGGATAAGACTGGATTCAGGACATCAAATAAATAAGGCAGCACACTGCGGCGCTAAAACATGCAAACATGAAACACGAAAATTGAACTGCATTACTGCACTAGAAATATGAAAAATGAGAGCGTTTAGCGCATAAAAATGGCCAATTTTATGTGTACCTGGTAGCCACTTTACGGCATCTCTCTTATACCAGGTCCTAAACTTGCCTTTCCTCGCTGAGAATAAACGTCTTCATCTGAATGGGTACCTGTGAAACCTCTTCTTAGACTAAAATTCTCTCTCTCTATGGAGGGGTAATGGACCTGCTGTAATTAAAATACCTGTGACTAGGAGGAGGAGTGCTCAGTCAAAAGGCTAAAGAATACATTTCAAAAGATTGACCGTCACATCCAAACATAGACTAAGTGTGAACAGGTGCTGAACCTAGAGTTGCCAACTCATATATAGTCAAATAAATAAGGCAGCACAT